>NC_037677.1:121973765-122283929 GCF_003255815.1 Theropithecus gelada | reverse complement strand
CTCACAGGTGCTCTCACAGGTGCTCTCACAGGTGCGCTCACAGGTGCGCTCACAGGTGCTCTCACAGGTGCTCTCACAGGTGTGCTCACAGGTGCGCTCACAGATGCTCTCACAGGTGCGCTCACAGGTGCAGTCACAGGTGCGCTCACAGGTTCTCTCACAGGTGCCTCTCACAGGTGCTCTCACAGGTGCGCTCACAGGTGCGCTCACAGGTGCTCTCACAAATGTTCTCACAGGTGCGCTCACAGGTGCTCTCACAGGTGCGCTCACAGGTGCTCTCACAGGTGCCTCTCACAGGTGCTCTCACAGGTGCACTCACAGGTGCTCTCACAGGTGCGCTCAAAGGTGCTTTCACAGGTGCGCTCACAGGTGCGCTCACAGGTGCTCCCACAGGTGCGCTCACAGGTGCGCTCAGAGGTGCTCTCGCAGGTGCGCTCACAGGTGCGCTCACAGGTACTCTCACAGGTGCGCTCACAGGTTCTCTCAGAGGTGCCTCTCACAGGTGCTCTCACAGGTTCGCTCACAGGTGCGCTTACAGGTGCTCTCACAGATGTTCTCACAAGTGCGCTCACAGGTGCTCTCACAGGTGCGCTCACAGGTGCTCTCACAGGGGCCTCTCACAGGTACTCTCACAGGTGCGCTCACAGGTGCGCTCACAGGTGCACTCCCAGGTGCTCTCACAGGTGCGCTCACAGGTGCGCTCACAGGTGCTCTCACAGGTTCGCTCACAGGTGCGCTCACAGGTGCTCTCACAGGTGCTCTCACAGGTGCGCTCACAGGTGCTCTCACAGGTGCGCTCACAGGTGCGCTCACAGGTGCTCTCACAGGTGCGCTCACAGGTGCGCTCAGAGGTGTTCTCACAGGTGCGCTCACAGGTGCTCTCACAGGTGCCTCTCACAGGTGCTCTCACAGGTGCGCTCACAGGTGCCTCTCACAGGTGCTCTCACAGGTGCGCTCACAGGTGCGCTCACAGGTGCGCTCTGCAGCTGGAAACGACAACAGGCCTGCCCTGGTGCTGCTGGCATCGCTCCCCAGCACCTGGCCCCGCTGAGCTCTGCTCACTTTCAGAGTCAGAACTGACCCTTTGCTGAACATAAGGCTCAAAGATCTCCTGTGGGAACGACTGTTTCCAAATATTATTGTCCAAGTGTACTAAGAATATGCAAATCCAGGCTGGGTGCAGTGGCTCGTGCCTGTAATCCCAACACTTGGGGAGGCTGAGGCGGGCAGATTGCTTGAGTCCAGGAGTTCAAGACCAGCCTGGACAACATGGCAAAACCATCTATCTACAAAAACATACAAACATTAGCTGGGCATGGTGGCTCACACCTGAAGTCCCAGCTACTTGCAGGAGGCTGAGGTGGGAAGATCACTTGAGCCAGAGAGGTCACAGCTGCAGTTGAGCTGTGGCTATGCCACTGCACTTCAGCCTGGGTAACAAAGTGAGACCCTATCTCAAAAAAGAAAAAAAAAAAAAAAGCCATTTTATAAATGATGAATGTTTTAGAGGAAAAAAATTTCAAATATTCCACTGACAATTAGGTTATGTATCTCATGGCTTAAAAGAGATTCTAAAAGCTCCAAGCCAAACCCTTGCCCAGTCTCAGAAATGGGAAGTGGCCTGCACAGAGCAGGAACTAGTTTGTGCAGGAGCCCCTGTCCCTCATGTTGTCTTTCTTGTAGGTCACGTGTCTTCCTCTGACGTTTTCCCTCCTAAATCCAATTGATTTCCTTGAAATCCAATTAACCTGGAATGAGCAATTTGTTTAATCAAACATTCTCAGCCTTGAGCAGCCAGTACATTCCAAAGCTTAGTAATAATGGGAGAGAAGAATCCTCCGAAAGAAGAGCAAACGTCCACATGGTGAACATACTTCCCCAAGTCAAGCACCCAAGCTGCATGAGGTCACCACACCATGAAGTTTCTTAAAGAATAATAACTTTAGGGAACAAGACCGTTCAGTAATGAAGCCCTGAAGCCTATGATCCCTGTCTTAGTCCATTTGTGATGCTATACCAAAATACCTGAGACTGGGTCATTTATAAATAATAAACAATTTTTTTTCACAGTTCTGGAGGCTGGGAAGTCCAAGAGCAAGACTTGGTGTCTAACAAGGGCCCGGTTTCTGTTGCCAGATGGTGCCTTGAACACTGCATCCTCATATAGCAGAAGGGCAAAGGGCTGAACGCGCTCTGAAGCCTGGCTTCTAAGGGCAGGAGGGTAGAGCCTTATGATTCAATCACCTCCTCAAGGCCCCACCTCTTAATACAGTTGCACTGGGGATTAAGTTTCAACATGAATTGTGGAGGGGACATGAACATTTAAGCCACAGTAATCCCTAAGGGGAATCATCTTACCCCCACTGGGGAGAGCTGTCATGCAAGTTTTCAGATTCGACTTTCAGAAGCACCATCTTTGACCAGAGCTGGTGGAATGGACAGAACTGCCAGGCTTCAAGCAGAACAGGGATCGTGGTGGGTGCCCAAGCTCCTCCTGAGTACCCCTTTCCAGCATCCCAGGTCCTGCCTTTCCCCCCGCAGCGTTGGGTGTGGGCCCAATGAGGAATGGATCTCCAGGGTCACAGCGCAGGACTGTGCCTTCCCCAGGAAGCCCGGTGTCCTAGTGCCCAAGAAAGTGTCCTAGGGTGCGGCACAGTCAGAAAAACACAGAGGAGTTGACGATGGCCAGAGGGTTTCACCCCAGGAGACACAGCCTACACCAACCTCAGAACTGCACAGAGGTTCTTCAAAAAGTAGCCACTCCTGGCATTGTCCATTCAAAATGTTCCAGCTGAACTTACAGTGAACCCAGACTCCTCATTTGCCCTATGGGTCCTTCCGCATCTGACCTTCACCTGCTCCTCTCCATCCTCCCCTCCCAGCTCACTCCTCCCAGTCACGTCCAGCCAGGCTGTTCTTTCTTCCCTACTATTGTAGCTTTGCCCGGCCGGTCCCAGCCTCAGGGCCTGTGCACTTGTCCTTTCCTGGCCTAAAATGTATGCCACTCCTGAATCTCAAACCCCCAGTTACATGTGACTGAGTCCCTCTGATCTTTCTGCTATTGCCCAGATTTCATCTGCACAAGAGGTCTTTCCTGCTCACCTGAATATTCACTCTTCCCCATAGACACTCACTTTCCCTAACTCTATTCCTAGCACCTGTCATTATTGGAATTTTTCATTTCTTTTTTGCTTATTGTCTGTCTTCCCTACTTAGAATCTACATTCCATGAGGGTAGGTGTGATAGTTAATACTGAGTGTCCACTTGATTGGATTGGAGGATCCAAAGTATTGATCCTGGGTGTGTCTGTGAGGGTGTTGCCAAAGGAGATTAACATTTGGGTCAGTGGGCTGGGACAGGCAGACCCACCCTTCATCTGGGTGGCACCACCTAATCAGCTCCCAAAATATAAAGCAGGCAGAAAATCGTGAAAAGACTAGACTGGCTTAGCCTCCCAGCCTCCATCTTTCTCCCGTGCTGGATGCTTCCTGCCCTTGAACATCAGACTCCAAGTTCTTCAGCTATGGGACTAAGACTGGCTTCCTTGCTCCTCAGCTTGCAGACGGCCTACTGTGGGACTTTGTGACTGTGTGAGTTAACACTACTTAATGTATCTACCCTATTCGTTCTGTCCCTCTAGAGAACCCTGACTAATACAGTAGGGAATGAATCCATCATGTTCATTTCTATATTCCCTGTCCCTAGGACAGTAATAAGTATTTGCTGCATGATGACTGAATGAATAACTAACGGATAGCCCCACACAGGCCTGTGCACACCTGATCTTCTTGGAGACCTTTGACATAAAATTTTAAGTTTTCATCTGCAAAATCACAGTGCCTAAAGAACTTTAATTCATTTCCTGCAAGCTCTCTGGATACTGGAGTAGAAATTCCTGCAGCAAACCTGAACGTCTACTTACTTTTGCCTCCCCATACTCTGCCTTTCCCCTGCCCTTCCCGTGCCCTTCCCCTGCCCCTGAGGGTCAGCCCCTGCAGGCATCTGTGTGACCCACCAAGAAGAGAGGAGGAACAGGAAATACTCAAGGAAGTGGGAGATGAGGAGGCTGCTGTGCAGCGCAGGAGCCCACGGAGAAGGGGCGTAGTCATGAGTTTAAAGGAAATAGATGAGCAAATGTGTGCTCAGCATGATGGAGGAGACAGAAAGCCAGATCTGCCCAGGGCACGGCCCCAGTGCAGCGGTGGTGGGAGGCTCTCAGGCAAGGGCTTGGTCGGCATCTTTGGGATCTGAGCTGGACAGAGTAAAAACCAAGGATCCAAGACAACTTAGGTGGGTGAGGCAGAAGGACCCTCAGGACCCTCAGTGCAGTTGGGGCTCAGAGGACCATGTGGTAGGGACAAGAGGGCGAGAAGCTACGAGGAGAGCCAGCGGTGGGCTTCAAGGGCTGCCTATGCCTGTAGGATCAGAGGTGCAGCAGTCCAGGGGGTGCCAGGGCTGGGCCAGGCCAGGCCATGGGTGACTCGAGTGGAGTGGAGGTGAGAATCTTCAGATCACAGTCATGGAGGGGTAGGTCAGAGCAACACACCAGTCATTCACAGGGATGCCAGGGTCAGTCAGGACAATGGAAGGACCTGGAATACAGGAGAACTCTGCAAGGAAAGGGACGAAGGCATCTTGGGGAGAGAACAGTCACTAGGAAGGCTGGAGGTGACCCAGAAAACTGTCATGAGGCTCACAGGAGCAGGGCGCTTCCCTGAGTGGAGGCAGCCATCAGGGATGGGAACACCCATCCTGCTCCTTGACCTGTGTAGCCTTCACCAGAGAGAGAAGGGCAAGCCGTAGTCTCTACTGGAGACAGGTCTTAGGGAACGAGGAGCATGTTACGGGTCCTTCTGGGGACAGACTAAGCGTTTAGTGGCCTGTATTAGGGTTGTCTAACTGCTGCACCCACCAATCCCAAATCTTAGGCTCCAAGCAATAAAGTTGTTTCTTGCTCCTGTCACAGAGCAGTCAAGGGTTTGAGGGTGGTCTTCCACAAGGGGATTCAGGGATCCAAGCCACTTCTGCGGGATGCTCTGCATCTGGTCAGGAGTAGAGGGAAGAAATCACAGAGAATACGAGGGTGGTCTTAGAGTTCAGGCCTGCAAGTGGCACACATGACTCTATCCATTTTTTTTCCCTTTTGAAACGGTCTCATTCTGTCATCCAAGTTGTTGTGCAGGGGTGTGATCTTGACTCATTTCAGCCTCAGCCTCCTGGGCTCAAGTGATCCTCCAGCCTCAGCTCCCCCATGTAGCTGGAACTGTCGGCACGCATGCCACCACACCTGGCTAATTTTTGTACTTTTAGTAGAGATGGGGTTTCACTATGTTGCCCAGGCTGGTCTTGAACTCTTGCTGGTCTTGAACTCCTGGATTCAAGCAGTCCACCCCCTTGGCTTCCTAAAGTGTTGGGATTATAGGTGTGAGCCACCACGTCCGGCCCATGCCGAGCTAATTTTTAAACATTTTTTGGTAGAAATGAGGTCTCACTGTGTTGCCCTGGCTGGTCTCAAACTCCTGGTCTCAGTCCTCCTGCCTCAGCCTCCCATAACGCTGGGATTATGGGTCTGAGCCACTGCACCTGGTCTCTCCATATTTCTATGATTCCCCATATTCCCACGGACAGCTGTGGCCCAGTCAGTCTGCACTCTCTGGAGGACGTCTGCTCAAATAAAAGCCCAGTTCCGGGAAGGTTCTGTCTTCAGGATCCCAGAGAAACTTGAGGCTTCTCCATGAGGGGAAAGTGAGCCGGCCAAGGTGATTCTAGTTTATCCTCGTATACAAATCTCTACCCACAGAATGGGACACTGTGCAGTCATTAACTGGAACGATAAATACATTCAGAAACAGAAAAGTGCCTGTAACATTGTGCTGACTTGAAAGGAATCGAATAGAGTTCATGTAAAATGAGAGAGACACACAAATACTTTTCTAGGCACCTGCGCATATGTATCTGCAAGAACGTTCACTGAAACGTCACCACCAGAATCACAGAATTTCTTCTTCGTTCTCAGTACTTTTACAATTTATACTATCTACTGAGAAGATCTCCTTTATATAAACAGAAACAAAAAGAAGAAAAGCCACACAAAAGAAGTCTGAGAAACAAACTAAAACTCTCCAAACCCCAGTTCACCAAGAAAAAAAAAGCCACCCAAACTGTAAGCAAACTAACGGTCAGCGTTTTTAAACTCAGGCTCAGATCTGAGAGGCACGTTGTTAGGGGTGCAGTCTCGTGCCTCTGTTAATTCCACAGCTCATTTAGCGGCAAACTTGCCCGCAGTACATCTCCATAGAAATGGAACCCACAGGCACTGGCAACTGTAGGACATCATTACCCGAGGAGGTGGCAAACTCCGGAGGCTGAGAGGAGTTCTCACACCAACAAGAAAGGTGAGCCTGGGGTCTTCAAAGGCAGCACGCCCATGGCCTGCCACGTGGCCTCCTAGTGGGCACACTTCAGGGCTGGGTGAGAAATGCTTGGAAACCTGGGTGCTCCCTCCTGGGTGGCTTATAAAAGCCACCCTAGGTTCTGCTCCTTAAGGAGAGGTGACGGGGACGGGGACGAAGCAGGCAGGGAGGGCAAGGGTTCAGACCAGGCCAATGCTCGCCGCCTCCATCTTCCGTCCGACACTGCTGCTCTGCTGGCTGGCTGCTCCCTGGTCCGCCCAGCCTGAGAGCCTCTTCCACAGCCGGGACCGCTCGGACCTGGAGCCATCCCCACTGCGCCAGGCCAAGCCCATTGCCGACCTCCACGCTGCTCAGGTAGGAGGAAGCTGGAAGAATAGCAACACCCCCAGGCGCACGCATGTGCACACAGGCACATGCACACAGGCACATGCACATGCTCTCACAGGCACAGGCACGTGCACACGCACGCACAGGCACAGGCCAGGATGCCGACTGTGCCGAGGCAGAGAAGGGCCACACAGGCTGGGCTGGGAGGGAGGAGTGGCTCCTGTGGCTCCTATTGAACAACCATGAATCCAATGTTAACCTGATTCGACAACCCCACAGGTCAGCCCTAGTGAGAGAGAAATGTCCATGCACAGACAACAGACTGAAATGCCAAGTGCCTTTCCAAAGGCAAGCATGTGATACTGTAGTGGCCAAGGCACTGTCGGAAGGTTTTCTGTGGCTGCTCACCATGCCAGTCTCTGGATGTAGAGAAGGGGACAGCCCTGCAAGGTTCCCCAACACCGCGATGGTGAGGATCCTAAGAGAGCTGTCTGGGGTGGCATCCTGGACCTCACCTGAGTCTGTGGTGAAGCACCCAGAGGTCCGACGCAGCCGATCCCCTCCTCCAGAGGGTCGTGGTTGGGGGCAGGGAGTGGACCCATGAGATCCCTTGACCTGCCCTGGCACGTGGTCCTGTGGTCACCATAGGCCAGGAGCTGATGCTCAGGGTCAAGTTCAATCCCCAGCTCCCATGGTGCCCCAGAGGCCAGGGCAGAGAACAGGAGAGCCGCCCAGTAGCCAGGCCCTCAGCACCATGGAGGCCGCCGACCTCCCTCCCTCTGTGCCGCCATGAGGAAGCCCCCGGGTCTTCAAACCCAACCACTGCCAAGCCCCTCAGTTCGAATTCCCAGCTCTCAGGACATGCCTCACCATGGCCTTCTCTGCGGTGTGGCCACGCCTGGCCTTCCTTGGCACCCCCACCTGCCCCCCACGACTTGCCCCACACGGCCTCGGGGAGCGTCTTCCTTCCCCCCTGCGCCGACCTCTTACCTCCTCCCGGCACTTGCCCACCTCGCTGCCCAGGTCTCCTGCTCCTCGGGCCTGGGGCGCCTCTGACTCAGCCTGGTGCCCATCCAGGGCCGCACTCAGGAAGGCGCCCAGGACTCGCTCCCTCTCTCCTGTCTACCTCTCTCCTGTCTCTGTCCCTCACTGCTGCTCTCTCTGTATCTCTCTCTCTATTTCTATTGCTATCTCCATCTGTTTCTCCCTGGCTGTCTCTCTGCTTCTGTCTGTCTTTGTCTCTCTGTCTCTCTCTGTGTCTCTCCCCATGTCTCTGTCTCTCTAGACTCTGGGGCAGGGCAGCCTGGGAGGGCCCGGACCGAGGCGGCCCAGATGAGGGTGCCTTTCTCTCCTCCAGCGGTTCCTGTCCAGATACGGCTGGTCGGGGCTGCGGGCGGCCTGGGGGCCCAGTCCCGAGGGGCCGCCGGAGACCCCCGAGGGCGCCGCCCTGGCCGCGGCGGTGCGCAGGTTCCAGCAGGCGAACGCGCTGCCGGCCAGTGGGGAGCTGGACGCGGCCACCCTGGCGGCCATGAACCGGCCGCGCTGCGGGGTCCCCGACACGCGCCCACCGCCCCCCGTCGCCGCGTCTTCGCCCCCCGGCCCGCCCCCCAGAGCCCGCTCCAGGCGCTCCCCGCGGGCGCCGCTGTCCGTGTCCCAGCGGGGTTGGCAGCCCCCGGGCTCCGCCGACGGCGGGGCCGCCCGGGCCTTCTCCAAGAGGACGCTGAGCTGGAGGCTGCTGGGCGAGGCCCTGAGCAGCCAACTGTCCGCGGCCGAGCAGCGGCGCATCGTGGCGCTGGCCTTCAGGATGTGGAGCGAGGTGACGCCGCTGGATTTCCGCGAGGACCTGGCGGCCCCCGGAGCCGCGGTCGACATCAAGCTGGGCTTTGGGAGAGGTAAGAGCGCCCCGGGCTCCTGGCCTTCCTGCCCCAGCCCCTTGGGGATCCTGGCGCACCTACCCCCGCCTCGGCCACCTGCAGAATAGGGGGCTAAGCCCTCCCGGCCTGTCCCAGGCGCACCTGTCAGCAGGCAGAAGCCTCCGGTCAGCGTCCTCTTGTCAGAATCATGGTCACCCCGCAGAGAACCCGGTGTGGCCTATGGGGACACTACGGTCGGCCCTGGGCGCAGGCTGCTGCCCGGGCTGCTCCTCAACGTCCCACTCGGCTCCCTGCCTGTGCCTCCAGCTTCCCTAGGGAGTAGCAGCCGGGGCCTCAGGACAGGGCGGGGTCAGGCACAGGTGCCACCACCTCCCTCGTACAAATGGACAAATGCGGGACAAAATACCTTGGACATCTAGCAACAGAAGTGTTTTTAAGGGGCAGACCGAGCAGAAGAGGTGACCACTGCCACCTGGAATTGGGTGCTGGCGTCCCCAGGAATCAGGTCTTGGCCTAGACTCAAGGATGGGTGGGATCTGGGATGCCCAGAAAAAGGCACCCAGAATGGAGAGTGGATGAGGGCGTGGAAGTGGTCAGAGACAAGCAGCAAGCAGACAAGCCGCTTTTCAGCCCCATCAGTGACCCAGGGGTGCTCAGGGCTGCCCTCTGGTCTCACTGGGTTAATGTCCCAGGGTGAGAAGTACCGGGACACGGTGGGCTGAAAAAGACAAATTTTAAGGGACCCGGCTTCCAGTGTTTCATGACCTCCGCAGAGGCGAGGATCCGGCCCTGATCTTGTCCGGGTGAGGCCTTTTTGCCATCTTCCCAGGCCCCCTCCGCTCTGCTCCGAAGCATTTGGTGCCTGCTGGTCTCTGTCTCTGGCAGTAAACACAGTTTATAAACAAACCGTCTCCCACCCTCCTCACATTGAGGACTTAATCCAGGAGCTGTCACTCTGTCTGCCTCTGCTGCCGGTTCCTGGAGGCTGGGGACCCCCTAGGTGAGGAGTCTGTATGTGGGGCACTCATCCTGCACCGGGACCTTCTCCCCCTCGCCAGGCCGGCATCTGGGCTGTCCACGGGCCTTCGATGGGAGCGGGCAGGAGTTTGCACATGCCTGGCGCCTAGGTGACATTCACTTCGACGACGATGAGCACTTCACGCCTCCCACCAGTGACATGGGCATCAGCCTTCTCAAGGTCAGTGGTCCTGAGCCGCTTGTGTTGATAAGACACCAGCAGTGCTCATGGGCCGACGTCCAAAAAGTCCAAGCTTTTCCCATGTAGCGTCTGCATCCTCTGAGGAGGTAAATCTGTGTCTGACGACGGCTCCCCAGTTCCACTGGTGCTCCCCTCTTCACAAGCACCGCTCCTCTGGAAACACAGGCCTGCGTCTGTTACGCAGGGATCCATCGCCCAGGCTTCACCTAGTGCCCATGGTGTGTGTCCCCTTCTAGGTGGCCGTCCATGAAATTGGCCATGTCCTGGGCTTGCCTCACACCTACAGGACGGGATCCATAATGCAACCAAATTACATTCCCCAGGAACCTGCCTTCGAGTTGGACTGGTCGGACAGGAAAGCAATTCAAAAGCTGTATGGTAAGACTGCTGGGGAGGGCATCTCTGAGCTCGCGGAGGACACTGTATTCCAGCGCACAGCAGGACCCCGCTCACTCCTCACCGGGAACCTGGGCCCAAGAGCACAACGTTGTACAACTCATGTCACCCAAGGGTAGCCGTCCTCTAGCTCCGATGCCATTCTCTCAGTTAAAAGTGGTTCTGCCCAGTTGACAGCCAGTCCCTCCTGTGTCCTGTCTTCCACATGCCACATGCATTTCCCGGGAGGACAGTGAACGCGGTGTTTTTCTCAACACAAGTGGGCCCCCCCAACCCGTGCTATGGCATCCCACCAGAGACGCACACACTGGAAGCCCTGGGAGTTTACTGCAATCCCCAAAAAACTGAGTTTAGCCTGGCCAGGATAAGCTCTAATCTCTATTTAAAATCGTTTAGGCCAAACGTTCTAGTGGTTGATTAAAGTGGTTAGTGATTTAACACTGAGGCCCAAGGGAATAAAGCTGTCCTCCTCTTTTCCATTCAGAGGTCCCTAGGCTGGGCACAGTGGTTCACGCCTGTAATCCCAGCACTTTGGGAGGCCAAGGTGGGCAGATCCTTGATGTCAAAAGTTCGAGACCAGCCTGGCCAACATGTTGAAACCCTGTCTCTACCATAAATACAAAACTTAGCCGGACGCGGTGGCACACACCTGTTATCCCAGCTACTTGGGAGGCTGAAGCAGGAGAATTGCTTTAACTCATGAGGTAGAGGTTGCAGTGAGCCAAGATTGCACCACTGCACTCTAGCCTAGGTGACAGAGGGAGACTCTGTCTTGAAAAAAAAAGTCCCTAACAGAGACCAGCCCATTTCCGTTCTCACATCCCCCCGTTCTCAGCACTGTGTGTCTTTGGAGACAATAACAGGCAGGACACACGGACTTGCCCCAGTGGAAACCTTACTCTTACATGAGCCCAGAATCAAACTTCTTCCCGCTAATGAAGTCAAACTGCCGTCAAGGCGTCAAGGGAGGCATTCACTAGCTATATTTAGGGTGGTCAACTGTACATAACTTTGCATCCAAATTGAGATGCTTCTGAGAGGGGCCTGGGACACTGTGAAGAATGAAGCCACAATGTGCCTGTGAACCAGGACTGTAGCAGGCAGCTTGGCACCTCCAGCTCCCCCTGCTCACCACCTCAACCTTTTTTTTTTTTTTTTCCAAGATAGGGTCTCACTGTATTGCCCAGGCTGGAGTATAGTGGACTGATCTCAGCTCATTGCAGCCTCAACTTCTCAGGCTCAAGCAATCCTCCCACCTCAGCCTCCCAAGTAGCCTGTGCCAAGGGACCACAGGCACGTGCCACCATACCCAGCTAATTTTTTGTGTGTGTATATATATATGTGTGTGTGTGTGTGTATATATATTTTTTGTAGACACTGGGTTTCACCATGTTGCCCAGGCTGATCTTGAACTAACCAATCTTGCCTCGGTCTCCCAAGGTGCTGGGATTACAGGCATGCGCCACTGCACCTGGCCTCACTTCAGTCTTACACGGTGTCTTACTTTAAGGTGTTTTTATAGAAAGCCCCAGCTTTGCAACTGTCTTCATTCAAGTCACACATGAAAATATGTTTCTGTACCATGTGACAAGTGACTTTTTTTTAAGGCTCCTGTGAGGGATCATTCGATACTGCATTTGACTGGATTCGCAAAGAGAGAAACCAATATGGAGAGGTGATGGTGAGATTTAGCACATATTTCTTCCGCAACAGCTGGTACTGGCTTTATGAAAATCGAAACAATAGGACACGCTATGGGGACCCTATCGAAATCCTCACTGGCTGGCATGGGATCCCAACATACAACATAGATGCCTTTGTTCACATCTGGACATGGAAAAGAGATGAACGTTATTTTTTTCGAGGTACAGATTCTTCATGGATGGTTCAATTTCCCTTGTTAAATGAATGCACTCAGAAGGAATGTCTTGAGCTGCTACCAGGGAATCTGTTGTAATGCTCTCGTCATTACTTGCTTAATTTTTATCTGCTCCATCAGACTGGAAGCTCTGAGGGCACAAGGATTAGGTTCTATTCTGGTTTTCTGTTTGTTTGTTTCTGAGACAGAGTTTCACTGTTACCCAGGCTGGAGTGCACAATCATGGCTCACTACAGCCTCGACCTCCTGGGCTCAAGTGCTGTTCCCACCTCAGCCTCCTGAGTAGCTGGGACCACAGGCACACACTACTACACGTGGCTTAATTAAAATAATTTTTTTTTTGTAGAGATGGAGTCTCACTGTGTTGCCCAGGCTAGTCTTGAACTCCTGGCTTCAAGCCATCTTTCCACCTTGGCCTCTCAAAGTGTTGGGATTACAGGGGTGAACCAGTGCACCCAGCCCCTGATCTTCTTAAGACGGCACTAAGTCCCCGAATGAGTGAATGAACTCTACTAGGTACTAAGGTGGCTGCCAAAAAACTGTAAGAAAGGGCCCTGCCCTGCAGTTTTAATCTGGTTCTGGTGGGGAAAAAAAATACCTTGGACATCTAGCAACAGAAGTGTTTTCAAGGGGCAGACCGAGCAGAAGAGATGACCACTGCCACCTGGAATTGGGTGCTGGCGCCCCAGGAATCAGGTCTTGGCCTAGACTCAAGGATGGGTGGGATCTGGGATGCCCAGAAAAAGGCACCCAGAATGGAGAGTGGATGAGGGCGTGGAAATGGTCAGAGACAAGCAGCAGACGCAAAGCCGTGGGGCTGGGAGTGAAAAAGCCGCAGAGCTGTGAGACTGGGGTCCATCAAAGCTGGCGACAGACTTACCCGGGATGAGGTCAGGCTGGAAAGGCAGGTTGGTCCAACCACAGAGGGCCTCAAATGCCAGGGCCAGGGCTGGACTTTGCTGAGCAGGCCATGAGCCATCAATGGCGATTGCTCAACAGGGAAGGTCAGTGTTTTGCTGGAAGACAGAAACTGATGTGGTGGAGCCTGGGGGGGTCATGGGGAACACACAAAGAAAGGCAGGTCTGGGACTCTTACTACCACTGCTCCTTACTCACACCCGGTCTCATCCAGTACCCTGGGCCCAGTGCACGAGGCACGCTGCCTTTGCAAAACCAGACAGCACAGAGTCCGATCATAAACATGATTTTGTGGTCACTGCTTTTTCCTTCCCCTTTCCTACCCAGAGACAAGTTGTACAGCCCCTCTGCCTGAATCCTGGTAATATAACCACAGGGCTTTCAATTGCTCAAAAAGACTTAACAAGGCAAGAGCCAAACGGAATGAACTTTATGTGCAAATTTTACCATAAGGATCCTGTATATAAATTTGGTCTCAGTTTTCCTTCATATCACACAAAGGAAGAATTAGTTCAGTACATAAAGAAATTGCCTTACAGCTGACTTTTTTTACTTCAGGTCTTTCAGAGTTGGAAGCACATCTTTCAGGGTTTTAAGAAGTTCTAAACTAGAATTTATGTTGGCAACACTCAAAGAATCTTAATTACAGATTTAGGTCATCATAGGATAACTACTACAATACAGCTGTATTTTATTCTTGGAGCTTTAAAGACATCTTAATTTGCTATGAATAATTTGGATTAAAAGAAATTCCTGTTAGAGTGAACTGCATCTCTAACTGGACATACATCACATTGTTCTCAATGGTGAACTTCTCCAAGTGTATTAAATATTTGGTTGCTAAGGAACGTACCGTACTGCTTGGGGTGTTCTGTGAGCTGTGAACACCAAATTATCTGAGTGGATTTAGTCTATTCCGTTGGCAAGATACCAAATATTCAGGATTAGGAACTAACAAGAAGAGGCTAAAATAAACTCCTACTGATCTAGAGCACGAAATGAGCGTTCGAACTCTGAAACAAAATGGAGCGAAGTTCCATTTCGTAGGACAGTGGGCAGCCTCTCCGGAGTGGAATTTGAGAGTCCTGGCTTGCATTCCTGGCTCAGCCTAGGCGGTCTGAATGTGGACAAGTCACTTCAGCTCTCTACTCCAGTGTCCTTATTTGTAAGGTGGGCGTGGTGGGGGGACTAGAGGACTCTCAAACACTCAAGGTATAATCCAATCATAAGGATCATGATTTCTTCAGTAACAAGAGGGCTTCTATTGATTCGGATAGGAAAGTGATTCCAAGCCTTGGGACACTAACATTAAAAGGAACATCTTTAGACTGTAAAGGAAGAAGAAAAAACATTAAGATACTAAGGTAAAAAAGGATTTTTGCTGTTTTGTTTTTGCTTTTGATGAGGGCTGTGAGGATGACGTTCATGGGGCGGGGTCTCCTTTTGCTGTGAAAGGCAACCAACATTCCAACTGCAGCAGTGATGGTCACGAAAAATGCACTTCCTGGGTTAAATGTAGGACTCATTCAAGACCTGGGAAACTGCGGAGTGGAGGCTTCACTCAGACGCTGAAAGCCCTGCTTTCTCCTAGAATCATGGCAACACATTGTACAGGATTGGCTGAGACCTAGATTAAAACTATCCGCTTTGTCACATGATTTAATAGTAATAAACCATATGCACGTATTTTGTTTGGCTCTCAGGAAAGCAATACTGGAGATATGACAGTGACAAGGATCAGGCCCTTACAGAAGATGAACAAGGAAAAAGCTATCCCAAATTGATTTCAGAAGGATTTCCTGGCATCCCAAGTCCCCTAGACACAGCCTTTTATGACCGAAGACAGAAGTTAATTTACTTCTTCAAGGAGTCCCTTGTAAGTAGAAGGCTCTTCAGCCTAGCAATGCTTCTGTCATCCCTCATAGAGATTGGTCAGATGGTCAAGTTTGTATTTAAAAGCTGTACTTGGCCTGCCACAGTGGCACATGCCTGTAATCCCAGCACTTTGGGAGGCCAAGGTGGGCAGATCGCTCAAGTCCAGGAGTTTGAGACCAGTCTGGACAACATGGTGAAACCCATGTTTCGGTCTCAACAAAAAATACAGAAATTATCCAGGTGTGGTGGCACATGCCTGTGCTCCCAGCTGCCTAGGAGGCTGAGACGAGAGGATCACTTGAGCCTGGGAGGTCGAGGCTGCAGTGAGCTGTGATTGCACCACTGCACTCCAGTCCATCTGGGCAAGAGTGAGACTGGGCACAGAAAGAACCCAAAAAACTTGTACTCACTTCAGATCTAAATAGCGATGGCAGCGCATGATGGAAAATTAAGAAGTTCAAGTCTAAAGAATTTGGTACAAAGTCTTGTCTCATTGTTATAAATTAACCTAAAAATATTAATGATTTTCAGAAGAGCCAGTCTATCTTATTTGCTTTGCAGGTATTTGCATTTGATGTCAACAGAAATCGAGTACTTAATTCTTATCCAAAGAAGATTACTGAAGTTTTTCCAGCAATAATACCACAAAACCATCCTTTCAGAAATATAGATTCCGCTTATTACTCCTATGCATACAACTCCATTTTCTTTTTCAAAGGCAATGCATACTGGAAGGTAGTTAATGACAAGGACAAACAACAGAATTCCTGGCTTCCTGCTAATGGCTTATTTCCTAAGAAGCTGATTTCAGAGAAGTGGTTTGATGTTTGTGATGTCCATATCTCCACACTGAACATGTAATAAGAAAAAGTGGGAAATGGAGTCATAGGACTTCGCTAAGAGAAAAATTCTGATATTGTTCACAAAGAAAACCAGATTTTCAGTAGCTAAAGCAAATATGGCACTGTAAGTTAAAACCCAATGGGAAAAGCCTTAGTTGAACTTTTAAAATACTTGATTTAAAAATCAATTGCTCAGGGAAAACATAATTCATAACCTAGAAAGGTTAAAAAAAACAAAGAAACCCAAAAACTAAGCATCCAATGATCTTTGCCGGCTTCCTACTCTGTGGGGCTCCGCCCATCCCAACTGTTTGCCCACCTGATTAATGGGAGTTGGAAGGGTGGCCAGAGCCCTGGGTCAAGCTATGAAGGAAGGAGATGGCACGGAGATGATTTTACTGAGGGATATAATGGGAAAGTCATGGGATTCAAATGGATTGCCCCCCATAGTCCCTGTCAGAATGACATTTCTCTAAAGACAGTGTACAAAAGGTTTTCACGTTTATTTCTCTCTTGATCTTCACAGCTCTGTCAGCGCGGCAGGATGGATGCTACTGTACACATTTCCAGTCACATTAGCCAAAGTTCATCTGTTGTATCCTGCCAAAAGTCAAACCCAACGGTAGCTCTGGGCCCTCATCTCCAAATCCCAGCCCAGGGCCCTCTGCACTTCCTCTGTGTCACTGTGGTGGTCTCGGGCTCTGAAATGAGTTGCACCCTCTTGTTTGAACACACAGGCCTGCAACCCAAATGGTCCTGAACAGAACAGCTTTGCTGGTTCACTATAATTCATTTAGTGTTCTCTCCTACCACTTTATATGACAGTTTACTTAGGTTCTAAAGACCAGACTACCAAAAGGCGACTCTTGAAGCTAGCTGGATAATTTTTTTTTTCCAGTATCAGTTATATCTAGGATAGGCAGTATATCCCTTCAACTTTTACATAATATGGCTATTAACTCTTAACCCAAACGAAAACCCAATGTCATTTGTAATGATGTGAACAAAATCTGAAATTAACTGAAATGGGTTCAGTAGCCTCCATGATCAAGCCACAGATACCAAATTCTTCTTCCAAAGGAAGAGCGGAAACACAGGTACTTTAGGAAATTTTAAGTTAAAAACAGCAAATTACAAATATATTTTATAAGGATCTTTATTCCCCCCGTAGGAACTTTCATGTTATTGCTCTGACAAAGGAAGATAACTAGAATTTATTCTTGCTTAAGAACAAATTCTCCTGTTGACTGAAAGCTTGTTTCAGCCAAGGAGGGGGCGGGAGAAAAGATCAGCACCTCAGGCCCCTGACCCCAGCTCAGTCCTGCCTGAGCGGGAACATGCTTTTGAATTCACTAACGCAAAAGATGGTATATCATCTTGATCATAATCCACAGAAGTGTCTACATTTATCTAGCAGGGCGAAGACAGCTTTATTATGTGTGTACACTTGCTACAAGGGGAAACAGAATGACACTGGTCTTGAAATGAAACATTGCTGAATTTGTACAACTGCTTTACAATTTAGAATTCAGGCAAAACTTTAAATGTTTCAGTGATTAATTTGTGCAAACTGATACATAGCTGTTCCAAGAAAAATGCAAACTAGGTAAACAACAGCTAAGTGGACAAATGGTAGGAGAGAATTCTGCTAAGCTATGATGGATGTTAATTCACTGTCAATGGGCTGGGTGTGATGGCTCACATCTGTAACCCCAGCATGGTGGGGAGATGGATGGATCCGAGGCAGGTGGATCCCTTGAGCTCAGGAGTTCGAGACCAGCTTGGGCAATCATGGCAAAACGCTGTCTCTACTAAAACTACAAAAAATTAGCCAGGCATGGTGGTGCACACCTGTAGTCACAGCTACTTGGGAGGCTGAGGTGGGAGGATCCCTTAAGCCTGGGAGGCAGAGGTTGCAGTGAGCCGAGATTGTGCCACTGCACTCCAGCCTGGGTGACAGTGAGACCCTGTCTCAAAACAAACAAAAAAATCTCAGCCAATGAAAACACCTGAAAATCTCTGTAAAAGAGAAAGAAGTCTCTTTTACATCATAGCTCTGTAAAAATTTGGCTTAAAACCAGTTATTCCAAACAATTTTCTAGTATAGTTGGAATTCCTTCAGAGGTCTGGCTGGTGTGGGAGGGGCTTCTGGCCACCGTGGAGGGCCTGCAGGGAGCTGGCCGAATCTCCAGCGCACCTGCCCCCAGGCCTAGGCAGCAGACCTACCCACAATGGTGTCAGGCAACAGGAGTCCAGACATTCACCTCACCTTGAAAGAGCCTGTTTTATCTGTTACACTGCCTTGAAATTGAAAGTATGAATTATGAACAAAAATAGCCTTGTGTACTATAGCCATTACAAATAACAGGGGATGTTTGTGTGTAACTGGACAAGAGCCATGTAGCAGCAGCAATAAGTAAAATATTCTAGGGAGAATTTAGTGGACAGCAGAATTTTTACTTTTAATGTTTTGAGCTTTGCTTTTTAAAGTTTATTAATTTTAGACTGAGTTCAACTCAAAACTCAATGTGAAGAATGAAAATTGGAAAAATACAAAGACATTTTAAATAAATAGTTTATTTATTCAAAATAGTTTTCTTACCTTATTCACAGTTTCAAGTTTAAAATGAAAACAAGGGGTAGTACCTGCTCTTGATCGACTGTCATATAAAGTCAAAAGTGAATCCTTTCAGAACATGCATTAAATACAGCAATTGCACAACAGCTAGTCTTTGAAAAATCCTGCACTGAAGCTTATGAAGAACACACCTTTTTCCTGGGCAATTTAAAAGGAAACACTGTAGATGCACAGGAAGTCTCCTTAACCCACTTGAACCTGTAATGTCATTTGGATAAAAGTTCTCTTGACCAAAGTAACATTTTATCCAAAATAACCATATCTTAGACCATGTAGCTTGACATACTTCAAAAATAGGAAAGTGTAGCTGCATCACAGCAAGTCTGTGAATATTGAGGTACTATGTACTTCTTAAAGAAACAAATAGTGGAAGCTTTAAGTTTGATTCTGATGTTAGCACTTCAAGTGAAGAAGCCACAGAACTCAACCGTAATTTGTCTGTCACTTAAAATAACTCTGTGTTTCCACTGATATACCTGTTTTAAATGGATATTTCCCTATTATTTAATGAAACAAAGCACCGAATGAACACACCGGCTCCGTGTTGAAGGCACTGACAGCGTGTCTGGGACACGGCTCTGTGCAGTCACTGAACGGCGCTGCTGCTCGCTGCACTGCCGGCGGCAAGCTGGCCCAGCAGGTGGACGATAACGTTGATTCTTTCCAGAAGAGTCGCAGTTTTATTTGCAGTTGCTCTCAAAAGCTGGGAGTAAATGTGCTTGTTGGTTTTGAGAACTGCATCATCTTCGATGTTATTGCTAGGGTTAAAAAAGACAAAGAGACAGGTAAGGGACCAGCAATGCCTACTGACAATTCAGAGGTCCAGAAAACCAGACAGTGACAGCCCACCAGTCACTCTTCGCAGAGCAGCAGGTGCTCCTCTCCTGCCAGGTGCAGACCTGCCTTCTTCTACCTATTGCTCACAGGCCTGTTTCTACACATTTATTTCAATACATCAATGAAATCCAGTACTCATTCCTTTTATAAACATTTGAATGCCTATTATGTACTAGGAATTACTCTTGACAGAGAACAAAACAGGCAAAAAGAAGCCCCTGACTTATGGAATTTGCATTCTATTAAGGTAGGAGTTTGGGGGAGGGGAGCGGAGGCACTGGGGGAAACCACAGTAAACAAGAGAGTGACAGACGGGACAGCCATGAAGAAAACGCAGTGGAGCCAGGCGAGGACACAGAAGGAGCTATGCGGTATTTCCTCTGTTCCTCAAGCTCCGCCTAAAGCGCCTTCCTGTGTCCCAAACACACATCTAAAGCCACTGTTGGACTGCCATCTCTAGAGCTAGAACTACCTGGGGTTTAAACATGGATTCCTGAACTACAAGAACTGCTGCATCTCAGTTTACTCTAAAAATGTCAGTGCAATTCTGTGTGAAGACTGCCCCTCAGCTGAGGAGTACCAGACAGTACTCTACCTTAAAACTATTTCAGTTTACAGTTTGTCCTGAAAACATTTACCCCTTATGATGGATCGGTGAATTCTATTTTTGTTACTACTGGAAAAGACTAGTAATTACGTGAGAGTTCATGTCTAGCATTTTGTTTTGTTTTGTTTTTTTAAATGAGTCCAGGTGCAGACCCCTGGCTCACATAACCAGGTAACAGATAACAATTCCACAACTCTTTACAGTGTCCATGACCACATCTGAGCCTTACAATAATCCCATCCCCTCAGATAAGCAAGGACTAGCATTTTTAATTTACAGATGTAAAAGCTAAGGCCCAGAAGGGTTAATAGTTTGGATTACAGTCAAAATGTCATGTTTTCCAATTTCAAATGCTATACTCTTTCACCTCTTCGGGGCACAAATTTTCTCCCTTCACCCAAGGGCTTGCCTCAGGCCTGCCAGCCAGCAGCCAGCAGTGCAGAGCTCCCTTCCCCAGGAATTCCCCTTTCTTTTATTCCTGGCTCCATTCCTCCTCCACAGGATCCCCATTGCTGCCTTTAGACATTTCTCCCCTCCAATTCCCACTTATTTTATCAGACAGATCTCCTCCTGCCTTCTCCCAACAACCACAGTACAGCAGAAGTGACTGTTGTAAATGCATCCCTGTCTGTAATCTGGGCCTAAGGTTGGCTGTATTTTAGTTATGCGGGGAGTTAACAGTCACGAAACCTTTGATAACCTTATAGGAAATTTAAATGACTCTGACAGTAATCAAGGCATTAGCACTTAACAATTAGAAATGGCATTTGAAAGATGAATTATTCTTTGTGGACAATGACATCACACTGTCATTTTATTAATAGTTGGGTGCCTAAAGATAACTGATGGCTGCAGGGATCATAACCTTAAAATCTTTGGATCTGTCCTAACCATAACTCTGAATTTTAAGTCTTCATCTTCCAATTTCTACAAATCATGCCTGCCTTAATGCATTCTTATCAGCAGTTTCACTGACCTATGACCCCTATTCAGAGGGCTCCATCATCTCACAGGTTTTTTTTTTTTTTTTTTTTTTTTTTTGAGACGGAGTCTTGCTCTGTCGCCCGGGCTGGAGTGCAGTGGCCAGATCTCAGCTCACTGCAAGCTCCGCCTCCCGGGTTCACGCCATTCTCCGGCCTCAGCCTCCCGAGTAGCTGGGACTACAGGCGCCCGCCACCTCGCCCGGCTAGTTTTTTGTATTTCTTAATAGAGACGGGGTTTCACCGTGTTAGCCAGGATGGTCTCGATCTCCTGACCTCGTGATCCGCCCGTCTCGGCCTCCCAAAGTGCTGGGATTACAGGCTTGAGCCACCGCGCCTGGCCAGGTTTTTCTAAAGGGAACTAACTTACATTCTTTCATCTCCCTTTTTACTAATCTTAACCAAATATTAAATGTACACATCTAATGGGAACAACCCACGAATCTAAAGGATCTGTTCTTAGCACTGCAGCAGAGAGCTCCCTGAATCTTCAGAGATTACTTCTACTTTTTATGGTATTTCACTATATTAAACCCCAAAGCCACCAAAATGTCAAGAGGCCTGGATCTGTGAAAGCAATGAATATTAAAATACAGTAGAAGAGTAAATTCTAAATTCAAAAAGAAAAAAGAAAAAACCTTTGGCTTAACAAACTGCTACTGCTAGAATTTCTAGCAGATCAATGCCAATGCAGTTGTCATATGATGATGAAATGCCTGCATAACCTGAAAATGAAAACAAAAATTTTTTAAACAAGTAAAATGCATCTTTCACTCTAATTCTATAGGAATCTAATAAGCTTAAGATTTTAGTTATTAAGCCTTGTTTATGTTTTTGCCAGCGGGCATGAAGTGGAAAAAGCAGTAGTCAAAAAATGAAACAAAAATTTATTTAACATGGCTTCTCATTATCTGTGGAGGATTGGTTCCAGGATCCTCCAGGAAACTCAAATCTGAGGAGGCTGGAGTACCTGATATAAGATGGTGTAGTATTTGCATTTTGGCTGTGTACATCTTCCTATATACTTTAAATCATCTCTAGATTAGTTATAATACCTAATACAATGTAAATGCCGTATAAATAGTTGTTATATTGCTTTAAAATTTGTATTTTTTAAATTTATTTAATATTTTCAATCTGTGGTTGGCTGAATCTGTGGATGCAGAATCCTTGGAGACAGAGGGCTGACTGCATTTTCTCTTTTAGGTCTCATTCTGATTTCCCTCTATATTGCAAAAGAGAATGTTCATGTATTCACTGTGAAACAACTAAGCCTGTGGCAGAGGCTATTTTCCTCTTAACAATAAAATTATAGATGTTTTCATTTGCATATCAGTGAAAAATGAAATAAGTCATTGACTTAGTAATTAATATTTTTGTTTTGAAACTTGTCAAGGTGCTTATTTTATTAACACAGTATCACATTTAACCGTTTAATAAACCTTAAAATCCATATAAATTAGCTAAATAAGACTGAATACATCATGTATGAAAACTTTACACTAAAATAGTTTTCAGCAGCATAATAACCTAAATAAACAGAAACTTAGAAAACCTTCCATTAAAACAAAAATTACTTAGGTCACACATATGACTGTTAAAGTTATAAAAGATAAAACTGAAACTATTACCTATTAAATTACTCAAATGATTGACTTGTGAAAAATCAATGAATCACTTCTTCTCACGTATCATATATTTATATTGCCCTTGTGGAAACCAATACAAATTTAAAAATTTACACACTGCTGTTAGAAAAAGGCAGGAATTCTTTTCAAGCCTTGTTACTATATGCACTATCGGCTCTGCCTTACAGCTCTTCAGAAAGATGGATGTCTCCGCTAAATTACAGTGAGTGTATCAACACCCGCTGGCTGCTGTGTACCACAACCAGGATGTGGTACAGACACTGAGGATTAACCACCAAGTAAAAGCTCTCCTTAGACTATAGAGAATTATTCAAAAGCTTTTTTTTTAAAGAGATGGGTTTTGCTCTGTCTCCCAGGCTGGAGAGCAGTGGTGCTGTCATAACTTGCTGTGGCCTTGAACTCCTGGGTTCATGTAATTCTCCTGCCTCAGTCTCCCAAATAGCTGGGATCACAGGTGTCAGCCATGGCACTTAGTCCAAAGGCAATTACTGAAAGAAGTTTCTATTCATGGTGCAGAGCTGAAAAAAGTCTCTGGCTCAAGCAGGGCAAACTACAAGGTCATGGCTCTTCTTAAATCCATGAGAGAGGTGGGACAGCCAACCAGCCTGCAATCTAAGGAGAGACAGGCTGATGCAGGGAGAGAAAGGACAGTCCTTCCTTACCCGGGACAGATGCAGCCAGTAAGCATTTAGCTAAAATAGTGAATGAGTTGGTGGGGGCCCAGTGAGGCTGGTGAGAAAGTGTAGGGCCTCTGTGGAGTCAAGGGGTTCACATCTTCTTACTGGCTTTTCTCCAAGGACCTCCTCAAGTTCTCACATAAAAGACCAGTGAGAATCCTGAGAGAGTGACCCTCCTGGTGTAGACCGATGGCAGGGTAACAGCAGCTGCTGTAGGAGGGATCGGCAACCCCACCTGGACCCCTTCTCCTCTACGAAACAAAAGCCTCAGTGCAGGTGGGGGAAGACAATGACCACTGTCAACCTTAGGGCATGGGTTAAAGTCAATGAACAGAGGGGAAGGGAACAGAAAAAACACTCTGGGGCGTTAGGCGGGGGTGCAGGAGCAGTGGGAAGGCCACACTCCTGAGACTCAGGGACACGAATGTCTGCTTAGGCTGAGGCTTAAACAACTATGGAGTCCTTGCTAACTCCCTGCTCCCTCCCAAACAGGCGAAAAAGCACCAAAGGACCAGTGACAGTGGAATATGGCTGGAAGAGCTGTGAGAGTGTAAAGACAGATCCTCTCTAAGGTGCAAAACAAAAGAAAGATCTAGAGCTGAAGGTAAAGAAGACATTAAGAATCACCTTCGGCTGGGCGCGGTGGCTCAAGCCTGTAATCCTAGCACTTTGGGAGGCCGAGACGGGCGGATCATGAGGTCAGGAGATCGAGGCCATCCTGGCTAACCCGGTGAAACCCCGTCTCTACTAAAAAATACAAAAAACTAGCCGGGCGAGGTGGTGGGTGCCTGTAGTCCCAGCTACTCGGGAGGCTGAGGCAGGAGAATGGCGTAAACCCAGGAGGCGGAGCTTGCAGTGAGCTGAGATCCGGCCACTGCACTCCAGCCTGGGCGACAGAGCGAGACTCCGTCTCAAAAAAAAAAAAAAAAAAAAAAAAAAGAATCACCTTCTGCAGACCTGCTCCACCCTACACACAAGGACTGCTAGGAAAACTTGAAGCCCATGGCACATGGAAGGTAACCATCACAATAAAAAAATCTCAACCACAGCTCAACTCCAGGCTAGAAAAATGAATTCCACTTCCCACACTAAAGCCCTAGCAGGGGTAAGTACAAAAAATTCCAGGCAAAAAAAAATTATTTCCCTTGGTCTCTACTATCATACATAAGGTATCCAGTTTTCAACAAACAAGAGATACATGGAAGGCAAGGAAAAAACAACATAGTTCCAAGAGACAAAGAATCAACAGAACCAGCTAATTATGACACAGATGTTCGAACTATTTCATAGGTAATTTAAAAGGACTATAATTAGTATGTTCAAGACACTAATGGACAAGGTGGATGCCATGCAAGGTCAGATTGGTGATTTGAGCAGAGAGCTGGAACTGTAAGAATGAACCCCAGGGAATTGCTAGAAACGAGGAACACTGTAACAGAGACAAAGAATGCCTTCAAAAAGTTCAACTGTAGATGACACAAAACCAAGTAAGGAATCAGTGAACTTGAAGACAGTTCAATAGAAATTATCCAAACAAAATCACAAGAAGGAAAAAAGGGTGTCAAAAAAACCAGAACAGAATATCCAAGAGCTGTGGAACAACATCAAACAGTCTAATATAGGTATAATGGGCTACCAAGGAGGCGAGAGAATGGAACAGAAGAGAGAAAAATGCTGAAGCCAGGGGTAAAAGCCATCATGACACACCCAAGCCTAATCACAGTCAAACTGCTGGCGGGTGGGACGCCTACAGGCAAGGAAGATGCATTTCTAACAGATGAACAAAAGTAGGAAACACAGCTGGCTTCCAGTCCGAAAACAGGCAGGCCAGAGACAATGGAGTGACATCTTTAAAGTACGGAATGAAAAGGACTGTTAACCCAGAATTCTATACTCTGCTCAAAGATCTTCCAAGACTGAAAAAGGAATAAAAATTCTCTCAATTGAAAAGATAGAATTCATTGCTAGCAGAACTAGCAATGCCAAATGCTAAAAGAAGTTTTTCAGGCAGAAGGAATATGATGCTAGACAGAAACCTATACAAAAAGGCCAAGAGTACTGAAATGGAACAAATGAAGGTAAATAAAATCTCCTGTTCTCTTTAATTGCTCTTAAAGATAACTGTATAAGGTAAAAACTAGTAGCAGTGTATTATGTGTTTATAACATACATAAAAGTAAAACGTATAATAACAGAACAAAAGACAGGAGGAAGGAATTGGGAGTCTACTGTCACAAGGTCTTTACAGTACATGTAGAGCAGCATCCTATTACTTGAAGGTGGCCTCTCATGCAAGATTAACGATGTATACTGCAAAATCCTAGGTCAACAGCCAAAATAATGAAAAAGTGGCAGATAATAAATCAATAGTGAAATAAAATGGAATCACAGAAACTATTCAATTAACAGAAGGCAGAGAAAGAATCATATTAAATGTGAATGGTCTAGAGACCCCATTGTAAGACTGGACTTACAAAGCAAGACCCTTGGGCCAGGTTCAGTGGCTCATGCTTGTAATCCCAGCACTTTGGGCGTCTGAGGAAGGTGGACTGCTTGACCCAGGAGTTTGAGACCAGCCTGGGCAACATGGCAAGACCCCATCTCTACAAAAAATGAAAAAATTAGCTGGGTGTGGTGGTGCACACCCGTGGTCCCAGCTTCTCTGAGAGGCTGAGGTGGGGGATTGCTTGAGCCCAGGAGGTTGAGGATGCAGTGAGCTATGATCATGCCACTGCACTCCAGCCTGAGTGACAGAGTGAGACCCTGTCTCAAAAAAACTAAACATAAAAATAAGTAAATAAAAAATAAAAAGCAAGACCCAACTATTGCTACTTACAGGAAACCCAATTTTAATATGAAAGACATACATGGAAAAAAACATTAACCAAAAGACAGCTGAGTGGCTATATTATCAAAGAGGGATATCTGTAGTAATAAGGAGGTCAGTTCTCCCAGATATCACAATCCTACGTGTGTGTACCTAACACAGCTTCAAAAACACATGAAACAAAACTGACGGTGCTGAGAGGAGAAACAGATAAATCCACAAGTGTAGTTGGAGACTTCAACACTCCTCGCTTGGTATATTGATTGCAGAAGACAGAAAGTCAGTGAGAATACAGAAGACCTGAACAATACTATGAACACGCTTAGCCTAACTGACATTTACACAACGCTCTCTACCCCAAACAGCAGGACACGCAGATTTTTCAAGTACACATGGAGCATGTGCCAAGACAAATCATATTCTAGGCCATAAAACAAATCTAAGCAAATGTGAAAGAAGAGAACATACACAGTTATGGTCTCAGCACATAACAGAATTCAACTAGCAAGCAATATCGAAAGATAGCTAACAAGCCCCAATATTTAGAAACCAAACAGCACACTTCAAATAACAAATGGGTCAAAGGAGAAGTCTCAGGATATCAAATATTATTTTGAAACAAATGAAAGAGAAAACATACAAAAACATATAAGATGTAGCAAAAGCAGTGGTTTAGAAGAAAATTTTTGGCAGCAAATCTTATATTAAAAAGGACAAATGTCTCAAATTAGTCATCTAGGCTTCCACCTTAAGAAACTAGAAAAAGAGCAAATTAAGTCCAAAACAAGTAGAAGGGCAGAAATTGATGACATTTAAGAGAGAGAAACAATGAGGGGAAGAAACAGTCAATTAAGCCAAAAGTTGGTTCTTTGAAAAGATTGAAAAAAAAAAAAATTGATAAACTTCTAGCTAGAATGACCAAGAAAAACAGAAAGAAGAAGGATTACCAATATCAGGACTAAAAGAAGGGCTCTCATCACAAACCCCCTTAGACATTAAAAGGATAATAAGGGAAACTGTGAACCTATACATTTGACAATTTAGATGATGGACCTTCGTTTATTCAAGAAAAAGACAGCCTGAGTAATACTGTATCCAAGAAAAGAAATTGAACTCACTGTTTAAAAACTTCCAACAAACTCCAGGTTAAGATGGTTTTACTGGTAAATTCTACTACATGAAGACCTAGTACTAATTCTGTACAATCTCTTTCAGAAAATAGAAGAGGGAACATGACCCACAGACTTTATGAGGCCAGCACTGTTCTAATACTCAAACCAGACAAACCCATTATAAGAAAAGTGAGCTGTAGACCACTATCCCCTATGCACAAACACAAAAATTATCAACAAAATGTCAGCAAACTGAATCCAGTAATACATAAAAAGAATACTCCATCACAACAAACTGGGATTTATCCCAGGAATGCAAAGTTGGTTTAACATTTGAAGAATCAGTGTAATCCATTATATTGACAGGCTAAACAAGGGAAACCATGTGGTCATCTCAACAGATGCAGTAAAAGCACTGGACACAAATTCAATATCCATTCATGATAAAAACACTCTTAGCAAATTCAGAATAGAAGAAAACGTCCTCAACTTGATAAAGGCCTCTACAAAGCCCCACAGCTGATACGAGGCTTAATGGTAAAAGACTGAAAACTTTCTCCCTGAGATCCTGAGGAACTGGGGGCAGGGGCAGGGTTGACTGCAAAGGACAGCAGGAGGAATTCTTGGAGCGATGGAACTGTTTTCTGTCATAACTGTGGTGGCAGGCACACATCGGTATGCATTTGTCAAGATTTTAAGAAGGATACACCACAAAGAGTCCATTTTACTGTATATAACAAAAAAAAAAAAAAAAAAAAGAAAAGACAAAAATGACCTGTACCCTAAGATTATAAATTGGTAAAATATACATAAGATAACTGGTAACAATGGATGTATTAGGATAAATGGTTTTCATTTCCTTTTCTCTATTTTCCAAATTTTGTTGTATGGTCAGATTGCACTTATATTTAAAAACAAGGAAGGCATATCATTTATATTACTTTCCTGATCTAGTACTACTACTGAAATTTCAAATTAAATCAATAATGCCAAAATAACAACTTTGGCAAAAGAATGTAAGTGTAACAAGATAACCCGAGGCCACGAGAACATTTCTGCGGAGGTGTGTGCTCCTGCTTCCGTGTTCTGTCCTCTACTCTGCACTTGGCCCTGAGCATCAAAACTCCAGTGCAGGCTCTCCGTTAATCACAACATTCAGAAGTGTCACTAGAAACACAGATCTTCATTCCAGGGTTACTCATCTCCCTCAGGGAAAACGTTAACAACAGAGTATTTGCCCTTAGGCAGCAAGATTTCTTTCTTTTTGTAATTTCAATACATAGAAGGCTTCATGGAGAGGGTTCTTACCTAGTTTAACAAGTCAAGAAGGAACACCACTTAAAATTCTGAACTATCCACATAGAAGACAAGACAGAATACTATCTGTTCTTTCCTTCTTTCTTTCTTTTTTTTTTTTTGAGACACAGTCTCACTCTGTTGCCTAGGCTGGAGTGCAGTGGTGTGATTTCAGCTCACTGCAACCTCTGCCTCCTGGGTTCAAGCAATTCTCGTGCCTCAGCCTTCCCAGTGGCTACGATTAACAGGCGCACGCCACCACACCAGTTAGTTTTTGTATTTTTGGTAGAGATGGGAGTTTCACCATGTTGGCCAGGCTGGTCTCGAACTCCTCAACTCAAGTGATCTGCCTGCCTCGGCCTCCCAAAGTGCTGGGATTACAGCTGTGAGCCAATGTGTCTGGCCACTATTTTTCCTTTATAATGTTAGCAGAGAATATTTTTATAGGTAGGGTGCTGGGAAAGAAATTCCTACAAATATCCACTTAATTTACCTTGTTTTCTTTTTAGTTGAAGATAGCAGTTTAATGGACTGAAGGAGAAGAAACGACAACCGAGACTCAAATATACTGAGGAGTTTCATCACTTCTTCTCGGTTGAGACTAGGAGAAGCATCGGCAGCTGGAGCAGCGTCGCCACTCTTAGGCTAAAAACAACAACAAGTTATTTTCCTGGAGCTACCCAACAGCGGTAGTTTCATACCGTATCAAGTGATGGAACTGCAGTTTCATTAATCCAACAAATGTTTAACCCTAAACAAACAAACAGAAAGCACACCTATGATCATTCTGATAGACTAAAACACATAATTAAAATGTCTCAGCCCACACAGGCACTTTTGTAGAAGAAATTAATCCTGACTTTCCAACATTAGACACAACACGGAAATGTACGGTACCACACAGGATTTGACCAAGCAGGGCTAGAAGAGCAATAGGTGGGCGCACCATGGGGCCTTCAGGAAGCTCTTACAACAGTAGAAGGTAACAGGAATGCTGAGAAATTCCTTCCTGAGGAGCCTGCTTAGCCCCAGTCACCATTCAACTGCTCCCAGGCACTTTAATGCAAATTACAAAGGAGGGCACAGGCCTTTTCTTTTAAAACATAAAACAAAACACATTCCCACCAACAGCAACAAAAAACTTGAGACTTGATAATTTGCTAACTATGGTCTTGTTGAGATATACTCTTAAAAATATTTTAAAATACTTGCAAATTAAAGAAAGGAGATGAATAATTCTACTAGGCAAATATAACAAATCACTGTTAAAATGTTTCAGCACACAGCATACATATGTACATGTGTGTATATATATACACACACATAAAACATACCCATACTTACACACATAATATGCCCACTATGTACATTCACCATGTAGTTTAAGACACACGAAATCCAAAGACAGTCATTTCCTTCATTTACCTGGCCAAATTCTTCTACAAGCTCCTTCTGGATCAGCTGGAATGCGTGCTCGGTTCTCACCATTATATCAAGAGCCCCAGATAGTGTTTTCAACTTTCCAACATTGCTATTCTGACCTAAAGTGTTAAACACAAAATGTTCATTTCTTTAATATAAATCTAGAAACCCATCTAATGTTAATGTATTAATGAAAATTCAGACTTTCAAAATGCTATAAAGGAAGCTAAAGAGAATCTTAATTCTTCTAAATCCAACTTCTGTTTAATAATATTCCCTTGAGAAAAATACTAAGTCTGAACAAAGCAATAAATAATCATTGCTTCCCTGCCTCACCATTTGGTTTTGTCAAGATAGGCCACTTTTTCAGAACAGGAGCCTTAGGAGAAGGGACCAGTGGAAAAGAGTCTGGGGCTCGAGGCCCACCTCACAATTTACCAGCTGTATGGTCAAGTCACATAAGCACTTACTATCAGCAGTCATACCTGTAAAATAGTTTCTTACATTTCTGTTCAAAGGCAGGAAGTCAGACCAGATGAACAAGGTTTTGTTTTATTCTAGAGCCTTCTGAATACAATTTTTCTACAGTTATCAGACACCACAACACACCTTTGCTCCTGTTCTCCTAGAACTCAATCATGTGTGCGGTGGTGTGCAGTAGAGGATTCATCTTGTACAAAGAGAGGTTTGGTCTTTGTCCTTGGCTCCTAGAAGGTAATCACTAAGTCCTTGAAATGTCCTGCCCAGTAAGAATGCCTCTGTTTACCTGGCAGGGGGCTTGGGTCACAATGGATAGCCTAACAATGGGATTTACTGTGGGGGCTTTGAGCCCCAGGGTAACAGCTCAACCTCTGGAGGCACTGGAGACAAAGATCAGCCACATGGCAGTCAACCATGTCTATGTGACCAAGTTCCAATGAAAACTCTGGACACCAAGGCTTGGAGGAGCTTCCCCAGTTGTACATGCATTGATTTATACACTTGGTGAGTACTGTCACGCGTCACTGCCAGGGTGAGTTAGCACTATCTGTAACTCCAGCGGCAGAGGAACTGGGAGCTCGGCACTTAGAACTCTCTACAACTCTGCCTTCCGAGCCTCTTCCCTTGGCTCATTTTAATGTACATCCTTTCAATGTGAGAAATTGTAGCTGTAAGCAGAACAGCTTTCAGTGAGTTCTGTGAGTCCTTCAGCAAATTCTCAAACCCGAGGGTGGTCCTGGAGACCGCTGACAAACCTCCAGTTAGTGTGAGAAGTGAAAGTGGTCTTGGGGACTCCCCAACTCTGCAGGTGGTGAGAGACAGTAACTGTTGCCTTCTTCCTTTAAAGCATAATCCCACACTTTCTAAACAACTTATTATCTTTAAAATCAATGGGTCAATGTGATTTCAGCATAGATTTGGCATCTGGAAGACAAGCTATTGATTATGTATGAAAGTGTCGTTGGGGCAAGGACCAGACAATATAGACATTAGGAAGGGAGATCTGAATCCTATGTACTAGGAAAAAAAAAAAAAAAAAAAACACTGGGTAAAATAAGATAGAATAAAAGGTGTCACAACCTAGAGCATTTATTAACTTGGCTTACAAAACCCACAAACCTGGCTAACAAAACCCTCTAAAATATTTACATTACTTTCTAAAGTACTCATAGTAGTAAAACATTTAAAGGAGGGAATTAAACACGCTTATCATCTTAGCAAATTGTTCCAGTATCTTCCAGCACTTTGGGAGGCTGAGGCAGGAGTATCGCTTGAGCTCAGGAGTTTGAGACCAGCCTGGGCTTATAACATAGTGAGACCCTGTCTCTACAAAAGATTTTTCAAAAATTAGTACCTGTGGTCTCAGCTACTTGGGAGGCTGAGGATCACTAGAGCCCAGATGGTCAAGGTTGCAGTGAGCCATGACCATGCCACTGCATTCCAGCCTGGGTGACAGAGTTAAGACTCTGTCTTAAAAACAAAAAGCCAACAACAAAACACCCCAACAACAAAAAAGATCTTGATCATTCTAAGGAATTCAAACAAGGCAGAATATTCAAAGGTGCAAGTGAAAACTGAAGATCACTCTCCCCAGACCTTCCCCACATCAAGAGCTACTGTTAATTCTGGTGACTGTCCCACACATCTAGCCATGCATTATATGCCCACAAAAAGTTAATTTTAGTAAAAACCATTTTTAGAAACTGTTTTAGATAGGTAATACATTCCCCAAATTTACAAGGTCCAAATGGGTATGCAGTGAAATCCCTCCTCCTGGCCTTGCAGGTTCCTCCCCAAAGGGAACACGTTACCAGTTTCTTCTGCATCCTTCCAGGGCTACTGTATACCTGTGTAAACTAAGTCATACAGATTTAAAGTATTAATCTGATTTTACAGAAGGCTGAAAAACTACATGAACTGCTGCACTTCGAATAATTGCTTCTTGCTTCTTGACCACACAGGAGATATTTCTCAAAAGACTCCTCTGTGAGAGAGGAGAACAGGTGAGCAAGAGAGAGAGGGGGAGAACTTAGGAAAAATCATTAAGTGGTTGAAGTATCTGCTTACTCCATGCCATGGAAAATAACATAAGAAAGCATTCTCACTTTCACCCTTCTCTATCTCCTGACTTACCTTTACCTTGGTCAGGCTCTACAGTAGTATCTGTTCTGGAACCACAATCCAAGGGTCAGTTCTATGTTTAAAGGGTTCAATATGGCCCACTACTCCTTTACTGTTGCCTCTCCATTCCCAAATTTTTCATGCCGATTTAAATCTTTGGGTTTTTTTTTTTCTTGTTTTTTTTTTTGACACACAGTCTCGCTCTGTCGCCCAGGCTGGAGTGTAGTGGCATGATCTTGGCTCACTGCAAGCTCCACCTCCTGGGTTCAAGTCATTCTCCCACCTCAACCTCCTCAGTAGCTGGGACTACAGGCCTGCACCACCACACACGGCCAATTTTTGTAATTTTAGTAGAGACGGGGTTTCACAATGTTGGCCAGGTTGGTCTTGAACTCCTGACCTCAGGTGATCTGCCCACCTCAGCCTCCCAAATTGCTTGGATTATGGGCGTGAGCCACCGTGCCTGGCTGATTGAAATCTTTAACTGTCTAAATTAATTTGTCAATTTTTTTTCCAAATAAGGGGTCATGGGACACATCTCAATATTTCTAGTCACTGAACATAATCTAATACATTTCTCTAAGTTTTAAAAAGCACTTCAAAAAGTGTAGAGATTTCTCCCCCTCCCTTCCCAAAGTCATTAACTATGGGGCAAATTAAAAAGAAAACAGTATGATTTAGATTCACAGGCCTGCCTTACTCTAAGACAATCCAGCACTAAGCCAGTAAATACATATCTGAGAAATGAGAAGTAAGACTTACTGGTCATCTGAAATTCAGCAAACGCTACTCTCTCCAGCTGTACTCTCAGCAGCTCGCAGGGAGCATCTTTGAGCAGCTGAAATAGCTTTGCGGCCTTGCTGTAATGAAGATCGGCCAGCACCCGGTGTTGTTTCCTGAGGTGTTCATCACCAACCTAGAACCAAACCAAAACAAACAAATCCTTCACGGTAACTACTTCAGGCTTCACTAAGTGCTGCTTAGTTATTTTTCCCCCACTGTGGGTCTTACTAGGTCTTATTAGTTTTAGCTTTTATATTGAGGTCTTAATCCATTTCCTTTCTTTTTGTTTTTGAGACAGGGTCTCGCTCTGTCGCCCACGCTGGAGGTCCAGTGGTGCAATCTTGGCTCGCTGCAACCTCTCCGCCTCCTGAACTCAAGCAACTCTCCTGCCTCAGCCTACCGAGTTGCTGGGATTGCAGGCACCCGCCACTACTGCTTGGCTAATTTTTGTATTTTTTCGTAGAGATGGGGTTTTGCCATGTTGGCCAGGCTGGTCTCGAATTCCTGACCTGAAATGATCCGCCCGCCTTGGACTCCCAAAGTGCTGGGATTACAGGTATGAACTGGAGAAGCTTTCTTTCCACTTTGCCTTAGGAAGTCCTTAACCAAAATTCAGGTTTACCCAGATGACCTAATATCCTGAGGGCAAAAGCAAACTTAAGGGTGCCCAGACGATTCAGCAGAGGAATACTCTTTCAGCAAATGGTGCTGGGACAACTAGATATCTATATGCAAAAGAGTGGGGAGGCCTGGGAGGCGGAGGTTGCAGTGAGCTCGGATCGTGCCACCGCACTCCAGCCTGGGCAACAGAGTGAGACCCTGTCTCCAAAAAAAAGAAAAAAAAATCTTCTCCAGTTTAAGCTGTATCTCAAAAGATGATACTTTTCAGGATAAGGGCAACCCAGAAGTAAACTCATGTAAGGTAAGTAGTCTCACCTTGCAGGGGAGAAAGATCGACAAAACAAACAAAAAACACCACTGAGAAACTACAGGCCCAAGACGCGTAGCAGAAGCCAAGCAATCTCTCTGAAGGCAGGCGCCTTTATCCTAGGCCTCAGATAATTCTCAGAAACACAGGGATCTGGGCAGCAGGATTAATGTACAATACTGTTGGTATTCATTATTTCTAATAGCATCAAACTGGAATACTCCCAAAATTCAGAAATCATAGACTAGATAAACAAGCTACGATATAGTCATTTAATGACTACTGAGCTGAGAAAATGAACAGCTACCTGTGCCAACACAGATGTATCTCAAAAACATGATGTTAAGTGAAAGGCAGTAAGCCACAGAACACCAAAAGCAGATTCGTTTTCCCATGCTCACCACAGAACACAATGTAGACATACCGTTTAAGTGGCACAGCACAAAAAAGGCACAGACACAGCAGAAATTTTCGGACAGCAGTTCACCTGAGTGGACGTCAAGGAAGACACACCAGGGAGGGGCACACGGGGCACTCTGGAGGATTCCTCCATTCCTCAACCTCCAGACAAGGGGTACAGGGGTTTCCTTTTATTCTGTAAACTGTACGTATGTTCCACATGTATTTTTTTTTTTTTTTTTTGAGATGGAGTTTCGCTCTTGTTGCCCAGACTGGAGTGCAATGGTGCAATCTCGGCTCACCACAACCTCTGCCTCCCGGGTTCAAGCGATTCTCCTGCCTCAGCCTCCTGAGTAGCGGGCATTACAGGCATGCGCCACCACACCTGGCTAATTTTGTATTTTTAGTAGAGATGGGGTTTCTCCACGTTGGTCAGGCTGGTCTCGAACTCTCGACCTCAGGTGATCCACCTGCCTCAGCCTCTCAAAGTGCTGGGATGACAGGTGTGAGCCACTGTGCCCTGCCTGTATTTTCATATATATGCTCTATTTTACAATAAAAGATGGGAGACTAGTACTGTAAAATTGGCACTGAACCATTACTATAAAGCCTACCTACATTTTAAAAAGCCGAAGTAACACACCCAGGCAAATAGGTAAGTTCACAAACTAAGACCCAATCAAGTAGAGTAGAAAAAAAACACATGGTATAGATTTTTGGTAAGAGGGAAAACCAGCTGCACTACAAGTTTTTCTAAAGTAGCTAATTAATACAGATTGCATTTAAAATATATATGACCATGTTAAAAAAACAAAAACAAAAGCACCCAGAACACTTTTCAACTGATGTGGCACTGTACTTAACTTGGACTGACAATACCTGATTCCTCAGACAGCTGTGGTACATGGAGGCCAGCCTGTGATGGATGGTTGCAGCTCGATACTGACAAAGGGGCTGCCGAGCAGACATGGAATCCACATCGCAGTATTTCAGGGACTTCATCATGGCCTCACTGACTTCTTTTTCAATCTGTTTGTTTAGTTTTTTGAGGGGGGAGAAAAAAACAAGCTCGTAATCTGACTGTAGAGTTTTTAAAACGTTTAAATACTGCTTATTCAGGAAAAGACAACAGACGCTAAATATTTGTTAAACAAGGGAATGAGACTGAGAACTTATTTTATAATCCAGCAAATATTATCACCTGCTCCTGAGCTTTTCTAGACAATGGAGCATAATCTTGCTGTAGAGTTGCCATAGTAAAGTAAGTAGTGGACAATTCCCAGTTCACTGAATCCCAAACAGCTGGGTGTATGTCTCGTGTTCCCAATGACCTCAGCGCTTTCAAATAGTAATCAATAGCCTGCAAAGGAGAAAACAGTGTACATTTCTGACTCAGCTTAAACATATACCAATACTGCATTAAAATAAAACATACTTCATAACTACCCAGATGTTAATTTGGGGATAATTTATCAAGGGGCAATGTTATGAGGAAATGAAAAAATAAGTCAGTGAAAATATTTCAATGAAGAAAGATATTCTGAGTAGACTGAAGACCACTCTGTTCCCATCTCAAGGCTATAAGAAGCCGATCTGTGGTGCTGCTTTCTGACTCAGGCTGAGCATGAGGATGCACTTGTTTCCTTTTTTTTTTTGTTTCCTTTCTAAATGAAAATTACAGTTTCTATAACTAGTAAATTAGATTAAAAACTTGCCAAATTTTACTGTAAAAAGAAGTATCTCCTCCTACCTTGTTACCCCAATCCTCAAATACATGGCCATTATATTGAAACCAAAAACAAAACCACACTTAATATCCCAGCAATAATTTCTACATTTCTGGTGTTTATTTATTCATTCTTTTCTGTGTATATATAAATTTAAAAAAGAAAATCAAAAAAGGTCACTCATTTAAAAATTTATTATGCCACCAACATTCTTCACTAATGTCATTTAAATGGCTTCAATCACTCCATTATATGAGTGCTCATATCCTTGTACCCTCTGCAACAGTGGGTGTGATCATTTGTCATAAAATTTGGCAATCTAATAAATAAAACTCAATGTTGAGGCCAGGAGTTTGAGACCAGCCTGGTCAACATGGCGAAACCTCATCTCCACTAAAAATATTATAATGCCAAAATGAGACAGACATGTTGGCACACGCCTGTAGTCTCAGTTATTCAGGAGGCTGAGGCATGAGGATCACTTGAATCTAGGAGGCAGAGATTGCAGTGAGCTGAGATTGCGCCACTAAACCCCAGCCTGGGCAACAGAGTGAGACTCTGCCTCAAAAATAAATAAAAATAAATTTTGAAAATTTTCTTTTATATATATTAGCCATTTACTTTGTAAAAAAATGTGTACATTTTCTGTTCAAGGTTATTTGCTCTTTTTTCTCTTTGGGTGTTTTCAATGATTCTTGTTTTTATAGCAAGAGTGTATTAACCTCTCATCTGTTATAAGTATTTTCCCTAGATTATGATTTGCTTTCAATTTCACTTTCTGTTGTGAAAATTTTTAGATGTTTTTTACACATTTGTGCATTTTTAGAACTTTATTTTCACACATTTGAGTTTATTCAACTTTTACCCAGGATTTCTGCTTACTGTGCCATGCTAGGAAAGTCCTTCCATAACCTATCATATAAGCCTCTACCTATATTTTCTTCTAGTACTTTTACAGTTTCACTTTCTCCATGTCAATCTTTAATCCATTTGATATTCATGCTCGTTGTACAAACAATTTGCAGAATCATCTTTTCCCTCCCAATTCCACATGTCATCTTCAATACTCAATTCTTACTAGTCTTAGGCCAGGTTCCAAGTGTTTTCATGATCTGTCTAGTCTTGTGCCATTAGCAGAGTTTAATTATTTTTAGTTTTGTAATACTTTAGTGAAACAATGGAAAAATGTAAATAAATGACAGGTATGAATGGATGAGGCCCAATAGGTAAGCGAATGTGTTACCTTATTATAATATAAGCCTTCTTCTGGTGAAAATTCACGTTTAAATTCATCACCTGCACCACAGTGCGCCTGTGCACAAATTCGCATGAGTCTTCCCGTGTTACATAATAAAAGGGCGGCATTTGTGGCATCCTCAATTGACTCAAAGTTGTGAATTCCCTTTTCAAAACAAGAAAAGCTTTTTTTCCACAACTGTTGCTCGGCAGCAGACACAGATTTGCTCACTTTACAGAGAAAGAAAGAAAACAACTGTGTAAGCAGACATCAGTGTAAACCCTAGCACCGTCTTAAGAGGAGGATGGCAGTGACAGGAGTGTGGTGGCGAGCCAGTCATCTGCAGTCAACCACGGCTCACTGCTCTCACCATGCCTGTTACATGAAGGTAAACGTGTCCCTCAGAGTTCATATGCTGAAGCCCTAACCCCTAGTTCCTTAGAATGTGACTACATTTAGGACAGGTCCTTTAAAGATGTAATTAAGGTTAAATGAGACTGTAAGAGTGGGATCCTAATCCAGTATGACTGGTGTCCTTTTAAAAAGAGGGAGGGACTCCAGGGGTATGCACAGAGAGAAAGCCCTGTGTGGACACAGTGACAAGGCGGTTATCTGCAAGCCAAGGGAGAAGCATGAGAGGAATCCAACCCTGCTGCCACTTTGATCTTGAACTTCCAGTCTCCGGATCTATGAGACAATAAATTTCTCATTTACGTCATCTAGTCTATGATATTTCATTACAGCAGCCCCAGTTGACTAATATAGCTTGATGAAGTCTCTCACCATCCTGCTCCGCCTCACCCAGGATGGGAACCATCCCTTTGTCCAGCACATTCATGCTGTATGCCTGGCCTGCCCATTAGTCACTTAGTAGCTGTCTGGGGTATCAGATCGACTGTTACGATATCGCTGTGCTTTTGTACAAGTAACCCTTATTTTGACTTAATAATGTCCCAAAGCACCAGAGTAATGATGCTGCCATACTGTTGTAAATGCTGTTAATCTTTTACTTGCCTAATTTGTAAATTAAACTTCATCACAGCATGTATGTACAGGAAAAAGCACAGAAGAACTTTCCAGTTTCAGGCATCCACTGGGGATCTTGGAATGCATCCTCCAAGGATAAGTGGGGTCTACTGTACAAGATTTAAGTATAACCCTCTTCACTATTAACCAAATGATATTCAAATAAGCAAAGAAAAACATCTGAGCAAAGTGTCCCTTTGTGAAGATCCAAAAGCGTGGTTCCCATGGAGTCTGAAGAGATTACAACCTGTGTTGTATCCAATTTCCCTAGCTTCCTGACGACCACTTCCCAGGTTCCCTCACGGACTGTCCCTCCAGATGCACCTTAAATGCACAGGTTCTCCCACTAACAAGGAACTCTTTGAGGGCAACATCTGTATCCCTAAGTGCCAAGCATTATTCACAGATCAACAGGCACACAGGCTGGGTGCAGTGGCTCATGCCTGTAATCCCAGAACTTTGGGAAGTCAAAGCATGAGGACTGCCTGAGGCCAGGAGTCCGAGATCAGCTTGGGCAACATAGCAAGACTTCATCTCTAAAAACATTTTTAAAAATTGCTTGGGAGGCTGAGGTGAGAGGATTGCTTGAGCCGAGGAGTTCGAGGCTGCGGCAAGCTATGATCATGCCATTGCAGTCTAGCCTGGGCGACAGAGTAAGACCCTGTCTCTTAAAAAACAAAAACAAACAAACAAAAAAACCCAAAAACCAAAACCAAAGGCCCACAGATGTTCAGCTTACCTGCTAACCTCAGTTCTACCTCAGCCCCTTTCTGTTCTCTCCCTGTGTCCAGCCTTTATATTCTCATTTATTCTCACAGCTTCAACTATTACCTTTATGTGAATGGCTCTCGGTCTCTCTCGATAGCCCTACAGCTCTTAGCACACTTCAAACTGACTACTAAATTATACCTTTCACATACACGTTCCATAGTGAACTCAAATTCAACATGGGCCCAAATGATTCACCATCTCACATCTTACTCCTACATCTTACTTACACCATCCCACATCTTACTACACCATCCCGCATCTTACTTACCCACTATCCCACATCTTCCTCACACAGGCCTCTTGCTCCCTCTAAACGTACACTTGCACCCTCTGAGATCCCTGGCTTCTTCCTAACACCGCCTCCTCGGTCTGGAGCACCCTCCTTTCCTCACATTTGCCAGCTGACACTACACACCCCGCACCACCCTGCTCAATGACACTTTCCCAAAATCTCTCTAACTTATGACCTTATGTCTTCTTTCCCCAGTCTCCCATTATACTTCATCTGTACTCATCCACAGTGTTCTTTGTGTTCCTATCCAGCTTCCCAACATGAAGAGAGGACCATATTTTAGCCAGTTCCATATCCAACATACAGCCTGGCACATGATTGGATGTCCCATTTGCTTCTAAATTGATCAGATGGACTGAGTACAAAAGTGAGAATGAAGAACATTGAAATAATTAATTCCAAGGGAAAAATCATGTTTTCCTAATTCTATTTCTTAAGAATAATAAGAGGTTCTCTAACAAAGCACCTCTTTATGACATAAAATCAAGTGCCACAGTTCTTTGCTTAACTCATACAAAATTAGCATAATTTTCTAAGAGAACAGGCAATAAAGAGAGGAATCTAAAGAAATACTCACCTACTCTCTCACTCTGTAATGCAGCAGCCTGATTCATGTAAAACACTCCAATTTCATTTCTAATGTTACCCATTCTCTTCAATACTTGTACATAGTGTTCTGGATTTTGGCTTTTCAAGTCACTAAATTGCAAGATTTCATTAGCAGCCTCATAACATTTACAACTAACAGAAAGTTGACTTTCTAAGTCTGTAGACAAATCAGTTGCCCATGCAAATCCTGAAAAGAAAAAAGGGCTACATCAATGCGAGTCATGTGATTCCTTCTTCCTCAGTATCTACATGAACCTGAGATTCTAAATTCTAAGTAATAAAAAATGCAATATGGTATAAGTATACTAAGATTCAATCAATACAACAATATTTAAGTTTCATAATAAAGATCTATTTGTTTATAAAATTGTATTTCTTGGGATATTAATGTTGGATAAAAATATTTTCCTGACTACGAATATCACACAATTCCTGTGATCCAGGTTTTCCCAGGTACGCTTGTTTATTAGGGCAGACCTAAAGTTGTCCACTAATACAAAGTTGTTATTTTTTAATTAATGGAAATAGTTCTTGAAATAATGTGTCAATATTAACTTTAAGTCACTGAAGAAGCTGCTACAGAAGCCCTCAGAAGATTAAAAATGCCATCAAAGTGGGAACTGGAGTAAAAAGAAGTATTTAACTGAAATTGCTATGATGGGAGTAGTAAAAATACACTGAGGACTTTCCTACTATATCTATAAAAAATTGATTATTTGAGAAAGACGGAGAGAGGGGAAGAAAGGGCAAAAACACTAGAAAATAAGACATTTTTCCCTCTCCCCCAGCACACTCCTCCAGCTGTGAGTTGTCTGAAACTCTGGAAGACAAACATCAAGTAATATTTAGTATAACAATTTAAGAGCATAATAAAACAACCCCATGAGACATTACAGAAGCACCTTCAGAAGACTCATCTTTTACTTCGTTCACTGTCTTAATGGCAGCGTGCTCACACAACTGTGCTGAGGTAAGAGGGAGGGATAGCGCTGCTGCGGATCGGATTACTCTATTTCCCAGTTTTAAAGCCTGATCATTCCAAACACAGTGACATATTCAGTAAGACGCTGGCTATGAACTAATGTTAAAAACAATGATCACTTTATTTCAGCCCCGAGGAAAAATCCAGAAGGTAATGAACCACCTTCATCAACTGTTATACCTTTCAAAAGGAAACCCATGGCTTTGTTAGCTGCCTACAAGTGTTACCTAGAAGAACCTCATGAAAAGAAGAGTGTAAAAAGCTGACACAAGGCCAGGTGCATTGGCTCATGCCTATAATCCCAGTACTTTGGGAGGCCAAGGCGGGAGGATCGCTTGAGTTGAGGAGTTTGAGACCAGTCTGGGGCAACATGGTGAAACCCTGTCTCTAATAAAAATACAAAAATTAGCCAGGTGTGGTGGCGCATGTACTAGTCCCAGCTACTTGGGAGACTGAGATGGGAGGATCACTTGAACCCAGTGGGTAGAGGTTGCAGTGAGCCAAGATCGCCCCACTGCACTCCAGCCTCCTGGGCAGCAGAGCAAGACTGTGTCTCCAAAAAAAAAAAAAAAAAGTTGACACACAACTGTCTTCATATCTTACTTTATAGTTAGTTCTAGTTATATAAACAGTAATTATAAAATACTTAAAAACCATTTTATACAAATACACAAGATTATGTTTAATTTTAAAATTAAGAAACGAATAAAACAGTAGGCCAGGCACAGTGGCTCAAACCTATAATCCCAGCACCTTGGGAGGCCAAGGTGGGCGATCACCTGAGGCCAGGAGTATGAGACCAGCCTGACCAAGACGAAGAAACCTTGTCTCTACTAAAAATACAAAATTAGCCAGGCATGGTGGCGCATGCCTGTAATTCCAGCTAGCTGGTAGGCTGAGGCAGGAGAATCGCTTGAACCCGGGAGGCAGAGGTTGCAGTGAGCCAAGATTGCACCACTGCACTCCAGCTTAGGCAACAAGAGTGAAACTCCGTCTCAATAAATAAATAAATAAATACAAAGCAAATATCAAAACTCTAATATTTCTGTCCCTTTTCTGAATACTCAAGCATGAGCTAGACTGCATAGTCCCACCATGAACCACGTGGTCCAAGTCTGTGGCACACCTTGGCAACTGGACTCTCTGTGAAGGCTATGTAGGATCTCCTGGTCTTCTTTTGTTTGGTAATGAAACTCTTCAAGGTGTGCTGCTCTATTATTTGCATTCTGGGCCAGCATTAGTTGGATATCACCACAAAGTGTCAAATATTGAGAGAGAAACAGCAGCACTTCGGAAAGCATATTGGTGCAGAGGCAGCAATAAGTATCTGTTTAGAAAGGGCGGGAAGAAGAAAAAACACAAATGCAGAAACAATTAATGACCACAGGAAATATGAAGAAACTGTGTTATTAGCAGAACACTTTGTACCACTGTAGCTATTGTTTATTTTATGTCCAATAATACATATTACGGCTTCATGTATTTCAAAGCAGAGACGTTAAACCATTGAGCAGAAACTAAAATAGAAGGTAACACACACAGGATTGGAAAGAGTCATTTTAAAATAAAGATACACAACAGAAACAGGAGTAAACTTCCACTGTGATTCAGATGCCTTCTCTGTTCTCCCTTCCCAGGGCCGATTAAACATATTCATGTACAGTGGCTTACCATGGCTTTGCAAAGCTAATTTAATGTATCGTAATGCTCTTCCATATTTCTGAAGACTCATGGCAGCATCAGACAAAACATAATAGGCCTTCGACGACTTGAGAATCAGCTGAAGTTTCATTTTATGTTGCCAAGAGCCAGGGATCATTCCAGATTGACTGGAATAATTGCCCTTCTGAAGGGAGCCCACTGTGACATGGAGAGAAAAAAAAAGACAGCACATTTGACTGTAAGTCTCACGCACAAAAAATATTTTCTGTTTCTTGATAGAAACACTCTAGACTTAGGTGCTATTGTGACAAGACTGGTAAATATTATGCTTTACTGCTTAAATACACTGGAGTAAAACGGCTGTGTTAAAAGACTCTCACTTGGGAGTTCCGAGGCCTTCTGCTTCCCTGACATCGGCAACTCTGTCATTCTCTTCCAGTGTCACTGACATAGCTAACCTCATGAGTGACACCTGTCTCCTTTCTCCAGTCTATGTGTCAACCTGTCAAAGTTTACCTTCCTAAAGCACAGCTTAGATCATTGTGAAAGCCTGTCCTCAAACATGAAAATGGTTTCTTCCCACTTAGCTTAGCCTAAACTAGTTACATGTTTCTCAGTCTCACTTCCTACTTGTCCATCCTACTACCCGTCAGCCAATGTTAAGTTACTACTTGTCACCTATAAAGATGCCTGTTTTTCCTGTCTCCCATCTTAGTTTACTGTTTCCTCTATCAGGAATACTCTATTTAAAGTCCAACCCGGCCGGGCGCGGTGGCTCAAGCCTGTAATCCCAGCACTTTGGGAGGCCGAGGCGGGTGGATCACGAGGTCAGGAGATCGAGACCATCCTGGCTAACACGGTGAAACCCCGTCTCTACTAAAAATACAAAAAACTAGCCGGGCGTGGTGGCGGGCGCCTGTAGTCCCAGCTACTCGGAGGCTGAGGCAGGAGAATGGCGTGAACCTGGGAGGCGGAGCTTGCAGTGAGCCGAGATCGCGCCACTGCACTCCAGTCTGGGTGACACAGCGCGAGACTCCGTCTCAAAAAAAAAAAGTCCAACCCATCACTACCTTCTTTATACTCAACAAATGATCATTTTTGTGACAAGTACTGTGCCAGGCACTGGAAACTGTGACATGAAGTTATATGGCCTCTATGCTTGATAACATAAACCACAACAAACTATGTAAAGTGTAATTAACAGAGAAAGAACAAAATACTGTGGAACATTTTGCTCCACAAATAACAAAAACACACCCCGACTTCTCCCAGCTTGAAGGTTTCTCATTTTTTTAATCAGCTAGAACCCAAGTCTTTCAAGGCGATGAAAGATACTTAGTCTTCATTATGGTTTGATGTGTGTATGGATTTCTTTCCTCTGCTGATATAAGCATCATCTGTGAGTAAGAGGCATTGTGAGAAACTAAAGTTAAGTCAGATGAAGTTCTTGTTCACAACTGTTTGTGTGTGCATGTGTGTGTAAAACCATTTAACGCAGGAACTCTGACATAAGGCAGGCTCACAGGACAAAGTGGTCAGAGAATCAAGTAATTCTGATGGAGAACAGAGGGAAGCATGGAGATTCTGAGCTTGAGCAGGATTTTCAACAGGGGAGACAGAGAAGGAGGAAGAGACAGAAAAGGCATTCCAGAAAAAAAGAATGGCAAAAGTCCTGGTGTGATCTCCTTACTGCCTGTAGGCTGAAGCGTGGCATTCAAGCAGGACTACATAAATGCTAGGGAAATAAATCTATTCCTCTCCTACCTCCACATGTTTGTTCAGGAAAAGAAGGGTCCAGAAAGCACTTCTTCCACTGTGATTCAAATGTATTTCAAACATACAGGCTTTCTACATTTCTTTCTTTCTTTTTTTTTTTTTTTTTTAACAATTGAAACTGATTTAAAAGGGGGAAATAAATAAGGTTGGAAAAAGAAATACAACTTAGGTTAAAATAAAGAAGAAATTCACAGCTTCTGCTTCAAAGTCCATATGTTCTTCATGATGTTATATTCCTGAAGAACAAACTAGATAATTTAAAAGTGACATTTGTAGCTTATTCAAGTGCTGTGCAGTAACAACAGCCTACGCTTCTATAGTGCTTATTATGTACACTGTTCTGAGCACTTTACATATATTAACCATTTAATCATTCTAACGACCCTTTAAAGAAGCCATTATTATCGTTTCTATTTTGAAAGAGATAAAAAGTGACTCAAAGAAGTGGAACAACTTGCCCTAGCAAAGCCAAGATATGAAGTTAGGCAGTTGGGCTCCTAAGTCTGTGGCACCTATACACTCCAGTGCTTTTACTGAAGCAGCAATTTCTGAGAACTCCACCGGGCTGAGGCATTCGTTCCTCACTGTGGGTGACGGGAAGATGCAGGCTCCTTATGTTCTTATTAGAAATGTCCATGAAACATCAAAAACATCCTTTTTATATTTCAAATGAAACAATACTACCCCTACTTCCAGTTCACATATCCTTTTCTCAATGCCTTGCAATGAATGTCTTAATTGACATAAGTCTGCTGTTGATAAAGAACCAGTATATTATTCTATTGAAGGCCTTATTTGCACATCAATTCAACTTACTTTTGTCCAAAAACAAGGCCATCTGCTTCTCTAGCCCCTCGGGACCCCCTCTTGTGGATTCGTCTTCATATTTTAACGGGATTGGAGTGCTGGGGTCAGCTGCTGGGAGGTCGCTTTCTTTTTTCATGCTGCTATCGACAGATTTTAAACCCTTCAAAAAAAGGAAAAGCATTCACTATATACCCAACGTCAGGTCAACTGAAAACTAAATGTAAGACAGTATCTGGACTACTGAATACGTTTAGTCATTTAATTCAGTAATTTAGAAATTTCCATCTCAGAAACAGACTTTTAAAAACTTTGTTTGATCTGAAATATTTCGGAAAAATGAATCTGATTATCAGTTTATGCTTAAGGAAAAAAAAAACTGCAGCAGAACACAATTTGGAGTAACATTTAGACACCAACAAACAAGTGTAATTTGCATATCAAGTACCAACTTTACTGAAAAAGTGAAGACTAAACTTAAACTTACCTCTAGAACATAGCTCAGCACAAGTCTACAGCGCTCTTCTGTGTCATGGCAAACTGGAAATGCACAACTGGGCTTGAGGAACAAACATGTAAAATTATGAATACACTACCAATGTATTAAGGTCAACATATTGTTTTTGTTGAAGATTAAATTACTGCAAGCATTATCAACAAAAATCTTGCTTAAAAAGATCTTACAACATATATGTTGCTTTAAGTACTTACAATTTTAAATATAATTCTATTATGACAAAAAAGCAAGAACTAGAGTAGTAATGTTTTAGACAAATATAGACCTCAGTAAGTCAGCTCCACTCATAATTAGCACCAATACTAGGCAAAACACAATTAACAATTAGCATCAATTTAGAAATAACAAGTTTCACCAATATTCTTGTTAATTTATTTGTTTAATTAAGGAGCAAAACCAGCTAGCAACCTCCAACTAAGAAGGATATTACGTGTAGGGGCTTCTGTGAAGCATTTCATTTCGCTGAATCCCGTGGGGTTGGAATGACTGTTCTCATTGCACAGAAGAGAAGCAAGCACAGACAGTTTAGCAATTTGTCTGAGGACACGGTGAGTGAGTGGGGAGCTGGGACTGTGGAGCTCATGCTGACTGTCCATACTGCAAAGTCATTCAATAAGGATAAGGAAAGGCCAACTAGAGACACGTTTATATGAATACTAAGACTGCATTTTTTGAGTGCTTGAGATACTGACATAAAGTGCTATCTGTGAAAAATAGTGACACTCATTACATCTTTAATTATTACCTAATTGTTCCATTAAGTCCACGGCCTAGTGTTACAATGCAGTATTCCATATACATGTAACTTTTGCAATCAGTGATTATAACCAGAACATTTTTTCACTCCACTGTGGAAGTTCAAGTTGAAAGTGAACTAAAATTTAGATGGACAGTTAATGACTTTTTCCTGCAGTCATTGAGTCAAATATTTACTGAGCACCCATAATGTGTTCTAGACATTGGAGATAGAGTGTCTGTACCTGCAGGGAACTTACATTCTAGTGAAGCAAGATAAACATAAAAATAAGAACTTCAGGAACAGATAGGCTCCTTGAAGGACAAAAAAGTAGAGCACGCTTTGGCCAGAGTGGTCAGGGAACATCTCCCTGAAGAGGCAACATTTCAGTCAACACTTAAGCCTTAAAAAAGGCAACCATGAACAGACCTAGGGTAGGTACATTCCAAACAGAAGCAACAGCAAATACAAAGGCCCTCCAATGAGCATGATCTTGATGCTTTTGAGAGAAAAAAAAGCCAACATGACCATGGTAAACCAATAGGGCAAGTGAAGGTCAGAAAGATGGGCAACGTTTTAGGGTGACAGAGATAGCCCCTCAAAAACTTGCTTGAAGTTTCCATCGGAAAGTTACACTCAGTGCTTAAATTAAGAGGTTATCTGTAAATACAACTGTATTTCAGTTCAGGGAACAGCCAGAACTCTTAAGGTTGGCCTGGATCTAATCATAGGGAGATGGTATGTTGAAAGGTATACACTGCCTGGAGATACACTGATGGTAGAAGGACAGTCAGGGAGGGCAACCCACACAGGGAGAAATCCGTCTGGTCCTCTCCAGGGCAGAGACATGTCCAATACGGCAGACATGACTACCAGAGTCACGAAAAAAGTACTGTCTTACATAGCACAGGGATAATGTACGAGATCTCACCATACACAGCTCCAAGAGCCACCTCCTTCTCTACCCTAATTCTATGTTCACCAAGCAATCTATATATGTCGTTTCCCAGCAACCCCAAAACTGGACAGAAGTGCCCTAGTAAGGAGACAAGACTATGACTACACACTGGTCACTGGAGAGGAAAATCCTTCATGTAAGAATAGACAGACACCTGGTTTACACATCTGTCCCCTATAGGCTTGTACAATGTGGGTCAGTTATCGTGGAACAATACTATAAAGCCAAGTTTTAGAATTCAGAAAACTAATGATTATTAGATGCTGGACCATGAAAGATTTATTGAAGCAATGGTATCTTTTGAAGGGCTAACTATATTCGATTAACAATTATGTTTCCTTGATAACAATTTAATATAAATTCCAAAGGCTTACTCTGATTTGATGAATAGATTTGTATTTTTCTGGTACTGACAGTTCTCCAACAGACTTGATTATAGCTACTGCTTTGCTATCATCCGATGGATCAGAGCTGGTGCTATAGGATCCATTTTCATCACTGTCGGGCATCTCTTCCTCCTCTTCACTATAACTTTCATCAGAATTCTCGTTTAAAGGAGATTCTGAATTTTCTTCCTTTTTAGGTTCATCCAATTGAAAAAGTTCTGAAAGCATGTAATTGGCGGAAGCAATAATCTTATGAAAAAGAGAGAAATATGTGTAAATTACTGTCATAAAAAAATACGTGAATTTTAATACCATACTAACAAATTTTAGAAGGAGGTCGGCACACAGGCTGTTTCCACCATATAGACTGTAACACACACAGAAATGTTCCCAGTTCAAAGCTACCAATACTCTGAGTATGCTCCACAAAATCTTTATAGGTTGACGCATTTCCTATTTCCTGAAATTACTCCACCCTGAGCCTTCTCTCTTAAAAGGTGTCAACTGAATTTCACTGGAGACAAACAAAAGCTTTTGAGTATTGAGTGTCATATCTAAAATATTAACAAATATTAATACCACCCTATACCAAGTGAGAAACCAGAATTTTTCCTTACAAACTATAAATTAATTCAAGTTTCTCTATAATAGGCAACTAATATTTATTATACAATCTATGGTTCTAAAAAAAAAAATTACATTAACAAGGGAAAAGTCCATTCTGATATCTCTTAAAATTAGCAATTATATATGATCATTTATCCCATTCTATTATTTATCAGTTCTTAATCACAGACAATGGTCTTAACACCATTTTCTAACATCCACATAAACCACTCAAATTCCACTATACACTGCCACCTCAGTCAGCAATTAGATATTTCAGTCAGAAACAAAATGTTTTACTATTTTTCTTCAAAAAAATTTCTGAGTTTGGTCTCTAGCATAATCTTTATCTCTAAATCAAATGTGGCTACAATTAAAATTACTTTGGCTCTTCAAAGAAAAATTGCGTATCCTACATACCTTTACTGATTTGAACAGGATACAACCATTAGCCTTACAGTGAAAAATAAAGTTATGAAGCAAACAACCGAGGGTAAGGATGGTATAAAATTGTGGGGAGCATGACTGAGGGAATATTTTAAGAGATGTTTTTCCCCCCTCTCTTTAAAACAAATGTTACTAGCTTTTATTTAAGAGATGCTTTAATATCCTTAAGTGTGGAATGTGAACCCTATTTATATTAACAAAGTGATATCAAGGTCTAATAGCAACAAAACAAAGAACTAAGAGCGCTACTGTTAGAATTCCATGAGTTCTAAATTTATTGAGCAGTGCTAAGAGAAATGTAACATGAGTCACATACGAAATTTTAAATTTTCTAGTAGCTACATTTAAAAAGTAGAATCTGTGGAGGCCTGGCGCAGTGGCTCACGCCTGTAATCCCAGCACTTTGGGAGGCTAAGGTGGGCGGATCACGAGGTCAGGAGATCGAGACCATCCTGGCTAACACAGTGAAACACCGTCTCTACTAAAAATACAAAAAATTAGCCAGGCGTGGTGGCTGGCGCCTGTAGTCCCAGCTACTCGGGAGGCTGAGGCAGGAGAACGGCATGAACCCAGGAAGTGGAGCTCGCAGTAAGCAGAGATTGCGCCCCTGCACTCCAGCCCGGGTGATAGAGCGAGACTCTGTCTCAAAAAAAAAAAGAAGTAGTAGAATCTGAGAAATTAACTTAAATATATTTAATCCAATATATATAACATTGCATTTCAACATGTAATATGTACAGATACCCAACCTTCAAAATTCAGGGTGTATTTTACACTGACAGCACATGTCAATTCAGACAAAGCACATTTTAAGTGATCAACAGCTACATGTCATGTGCTAATGGCTACCACACTGAATAGGGCAGTTACAGAATATGAATCGGGAAGCTTTACTGTCTAGGTAACAATTCCCTGTTAGAATGCTAGAATTGTTTTAGAGAATACATAAATGTTAATCTTACTTGAGGATGCCTGCTTTTGTCCAATAATTTAAGACAATTAAGAAGCAACGTTCTAATAGTTCCATAGTGTTTCTTATTTTGATTCTTCTTCATCATCATGTTGCAAGCAACCCTAAAAAAAGAGTTTATATCAACTTTACTGCCCACCATTCATCACTGTCTGCAAGACTCAAGTCTAGGAGTGCTCTTGTTTCTTTCCAACAAAGAGCTGTAAGAAACAACAAAATATTAAACTTTACACTTTACCCACCACCCCCAAAATGTTTACACTATTGTGTCATAAGAAAGCTGAGTAGTATTTGGTACAATGTGTATTTTATATCTTTCCCGCTACTATGAAAACCTAAAAGCATTTAAAAACCTTGGTTTGGATACTGTGGCTGTAAGCTTTAAAACTTTATATAAGGCTACTTCTTCATCTAAAATTCTTAAAGCACTCACTTGTACAAGAGAATGGCCACTGGCATTGTGAATGGATTTTGGTATTTGTCTTCAGTTTCTTCACAAAGAGTAGTGAGGTCATAGAGCTTCACTATATCACTGCCACTTGCTGGAAAGAAAAACAAGCCTCATTTTACAACAGTTACTCAAATCAATTATTGTTCACTCAAGAAGTATTAATAGCTTACCTTTAAAGAGCCAATAGGTATGTCCTTCTTTGGTACAATTAGATTTCAAAAACGATAAAATATTCTGTGCAATGTCTTTTATGACTTTAGTAGAAAAATTAGAATTTTCCAAATTGGGAATTTCTTCTGTCTTTATCATTTCATATTTCTGTAAAACACAGACAGATGGAAAGCAGTTTAAGAGAAAACCCGAGGAAACAACACCTTTCTTTTAAAAAAGCAACCAAATGCAGAAGTCCTGCAAATAGAGACCTGTGTAGCATGAAAGCGTTTAAACCCATGGTTTTTAATCTGTTTTCTGCTGCAGCCTCCCAAAGGAATCTCATCCACCCCATCAGCAAGGGCAGCTCACTAGTGGGTAATTTCAATGGAGAATCACTACCAGATTTAGAACCTCAGATTTAGGCATGATCTGATTTCTGTTCTAACGTGGAACAAATCATACTGAATACTTCTCCTCCACTTTAATGGTTTTCAACTGGGAAGATGGTAAATGAAGGTAGGCATTACCCAGCAAGATTTTAAAACACATGTATTTCTGGCCTTTTCTTTTGCTAGATACTAGAGTCGGTGGCTCAAGGAGAGAGAATCATTCAGGAAACTTTTCTGGCAGACACTTCTCTATGGACTTCATTACTTCACAGGGATGGAGCAGGCGGGTATGGAGGTGGCAATACGAGTAAAGGCTTCATGGACATTACTACCACTATTTTAACAGTGCCTTTGCATTTTTCTTGTTTGTCTTCTGTGCACACTTTCCTAAACACCTCCTACCACATTTTCCGAAGTACTCTAAAACTAGAAACTTTAAATCAACTGGAATGTACGACCAAACACAATCGTCTGAGGTTGATTTTCACCCCACTTTGTTCACTGAAGTCCCCAATGTTGATTATTTCCTTCCTCAAAACACTCCTTTCCCATATTTTAATCTGCGCTATTCTTGTTCTCCTTCTCTCTCTCTAAATGCCCTTCTATTTTTACCCCTATGGGGAGAGGCTCCAATGCCTGATTTTAATAGATTCCCAGGTGACGAAATCTGACAGTATCTAGGTAGATGATGCTTCAATTTATTTCTCTAATGGCTGCAACTTCAAAATGCTCACTAGACATTTTTATACTTTCCTCAAACTGAACATGTGACAAAAACATACTACCTTCCCTGTCTAAACCAATTCAACATCCTTCTCTCACTAAATGACACCACCATTATTCTAGCCCCTAAACCCTGGAATCCCCTTTGACTCCTCTTCCCCTCCGCCTTGTTAACGCTTTATCTGCCTGTCTCTTTTCTCCTGCTCCCCACTCCCACCCCAGCCTCCCACTAAATGTTGCCATTTAGGGAGATGGTCTACCAGTGGTTTTCAATGAAGACTGCAAACCAGAATCATATACCAGACTTTCTGAAAAGACAAGAGGTGCACATCCTACTGATACTAGAACACTGGGGGCCCAAGCAAGAACATTTTTAAAGAGGCTACAAGTGATTCTGATGCACAACCAGGTTAAGAATCACTGGGTTGGAATATAATGGTTCAAAGCATGTCCTCAGCCAGAGAGAGGCACAAAGACTGGCACCGCCACTCACTACTAAGGTGACCCTGGGCAACTCACTTGAGCTCCTTGATCCTCAGTCTCTCTTTCCATCAAATAGGAATAACAGCATGTGAGGTAGCTAAGAAGATCAAATAAGGTAAAGCATTTAAAGCATTCAGCAAAGTGCTGGGATCAAATAAGCACTCAATAAATGCTATCTATTCTTACCATTGTTGATTCTTAACAGTTCCTCTCTAGTGGAAGTACATGATACTATTTGCAAAATGGTACAATGCCTCCGGTTTTCTTGTCTCTAAGTCCTCCTTGTCTATCCTATATGCTATCTCTAAATTAATATTCTAACACAACAAATTTCCCCTCCTAGATGCCTTCACTGATTCCAGATTACCAACTGAACCAAGTCCATACTCCTTAGCTCAACATTTAAGATCTCCATCATTTGATCATGACTTTTCCAACCTTATTTGCAGCTATTGTGCTACCTAAATCCTGTGTTCCCTAGCTGGATTTATTATCAATCCTTTCATGTATTTACACTAGACTTTTAAAATCCAGCTCTTATTTTTTGAGATACTACCTATTATCAGGACTCAGTGAAGATGCCCCTTCTTCCACCAAGTCTTTCTTCCAGTGTTAGTGCTCAGCCCCTCCTCTGATGATCTAGACTTCTGTGTGTGTGTGTGTATTACACTTCTCGTTCTTATCTGTCTCCTACTGTTTTCTCTGCATATTATTTCCCATTGGATTATCTCTTTCTGAGTAACAACCAAACTTATTCTTTGTTTTCCTTCAACCATTATTTATTGTTTAAATTCTAAATTTTTTATTTTTTTGAGACGGGGTCTTGCTCTGTCACTCATACTGGAGTGCAGTGGCACGATCATAACTCATTGCAGCCTCAAATTCCTGGGCTCCAGTGATCCTCCTGCTTCAAGCCCCCAAGTAGCTGGGATTACAGACATGCACCACCATGCCCAGCTAAGTGTGTGGGGTTTTTTCCTACAGTTAGGGTCTCGCTACATTGCCCAGGTTGGTCTTGAACTCTCAGCTTCAAGTGATCCTCCTGCCTCAGTCTCCTGAGTAGCCTGGGATTACATGCATGAGCCAACATGCCTGGCTTCCCCCAACACTTATAATGGGGATACATGTCTTCTAAATAGAATATGCTGAATAAGAATTTGCTATATAAGCTATCTACCATACACAATTTTTACAAGATCCTTCCCTAAAACTTTGCGTGTACTGAGTAGATATTTACATAATGAAGAAATGCCTCCATTGTATAGACACTTTCAGTTAATTATTAATGAGTGCTTGGCATTAAAATTAGACTTCTATGGCTACAAATGCAGGTTTTCATACATTTATGAACTTCCTCCAAATTACCTGTAAAATTATACTTCTAGAACATCTAGAATTCTGTTATCACCAACTTAAATGTATACTCAAATTCAGTTTATTCACAGTTATCTTCCCTGCCAAAAATGTATCTTAGTACTTTAAGGCCATAAAGACTTTGGTGAGGAACTCTCTGTACCAATTTGCATTTGAGAGATTACAAAAATCACACTGTATCTTACCTGTACAATTCCGTTTACATGAAAACACATCACAAGCTCTGGTACATTGCATATCAAGTTGTCCAACCAATAGTCAATTCCAGTTAGCACATTAATTGGTTTGTTGTTATCCCTAAAAATATACAGTTCTAGCGTTATTTGGTTTAATTAAGATGTTCCTTAATGAATCATCTGAAAGTTATTTTACCATTTAAGTATTTTAAGCTGGCCTCTCTTGATAGAAAATGCCATCTATGCTTTCTTTTCTGATAAGATATGCACATGCAGCTCAGTGGTTGTGCTATATTTAACAACTTTCCAAAAGCTTGCTTGTATTTCTAACTGACACTGATAAGTTTTCAGTAAGAATAGAAGACAATATGATAGGAAAGGACTGTCAGCCTACTGCCTGCTCCTCACAAAACTTGAGAAAGACTGAATACCATACAAGACCATGCTTAAGTTAGAATTCACACTGGCTAATGTCAACAAATACATGTGGAGCATTAAGCAAAATGCTCACAAGTAGTTAGTAGGAAGCTCTCTAACTAATTAAATAAACTGTCTTGAATATTCTCACAAGTCGTAGATTCAGACCTAAGACTAGTTCAGTCCAACAAACCTCTGGCTCTATTCAATGAGGTCTAGAATGAAGACTCAGCTATAGGTCTGCCTTTCAGCATTTGTTGATAGTAGCTCCTTCCTTAATGTGGCCATTTCAACTGGCAAGGGAAGGAGGGAGGTGAAAAAACCTAGAGAAAGAGGAAGATGCCCAAACAGATGGAACACTGATTCTTTCTTTTTTTGAGACAAGAGTCTTGCTCTTTCGCCTAGGCTGGAGTGCAGTAGCATGATCTTGGCTCACTGCAACCTCAGCCTGATGCAACAGATTTTAAAGGAAGAATTTAAATACCATAAGCTTGAGAAGGGGTACGATGTTAGTTTACCTGAGACGTAAGCTGACTGCTGGGTATCTGCCTCCTCCAAATATGGGCATGTTGGAGCCAACCAACATATGGATATCTTCAAACGTCCAAAGAATATTCCGAACAAAATCATTTTTAAGACCCTGTGATTTAAAACAGGAAAGATTATAATAAACAGTCAATCTGTAATTTCCCCCTATGATCCATAAAAAGACTAGAAAAAGGAAGAGACAAAGAAGACAAAGTCAGGCCCCAGAGCTAAGATCACAAAGATGCTTAGAAAGCAATTTCAGGATCAAGTGGAGTTTTTCCCTATCAATTTCGACTTAGACTAGTTTTGAAATGACGAAGTAGACTGGGGATTGGCTGTCACCGTGGACACCATGGAAAGCATACCTGACTGTGCTCCCCGTCATTGAATAAAGTAGTCAGGTTTTGTTCTTTGGGTGCTGAGGCCACATGCCCCACTATGTATGAGGGTTCAAGAGGCTCACTTCCTTGTGAAAAGTGCAAGGATAAGGAGTGATTCTGCTGTCAACATTTCTTAAAATTGACCCACTGTTGAAGAGTATCACCTAAATATTCAAAGTACACACTTCAAATCTACTATTGTGAATTAGGCCAATACAGATAATAACACTCCTCACTGGGTGGCCTGCTCTGGCTGGTGATCACAGCTACCATAAGAAGCGAATCACATTTAGATCTTACTCAAGTGAGACAGATTAAAGATTATTCTAAACGTCCAAAGTGTTTCATTTTTCTCCTTTTTTGAGCATCTGATTACCACTGTTCTTTCAGCCTACTCTATCTGTATTGAATTTAAAAATTCTAAGGAACTGGCCAGGCACGATGGCATGTGCTTATAGTCCAAGCTACTTGGGAGGTCAACATGGGAGGATTGCTTGAGCCCAGGAGTTCGAATCCAGCCTGGGCAACATAGTGAGACTCTGTCTCTTAAAAAAAAGAAATTCCTAAGAAATCTTACTCAGCCACAGTTTGAGATACTCATTATCTTAACAGTCTCCAGCTTAGCATTTCCTGATGTGTGTTTCACAGAACACTAGCTCCTGAAACTGAATAAAAATTTTCCAGAGTCAGGTTTGAAAGATGACATTTACCAAGTATTCACTTTCGTGGAGTAACAATATTTATTGCTATTAAAACAATAAATATATAATAAGCAATCCTGCAATAGAAAAATCTACTTTGCCTTTGTAAAAACCAACGTTTCCCAAATTTATTTAATCTCAGAACACTTTTTGTTCTTAAGATATTCTCTGGAATACAGTTTTTTTTTTGAGAGAGAGAGTTGCCCAGGCCGGAGTGCAGTGACGTGATCTCAGCTCACTGCAACCTCTGCCTCCCGGGTTCAAGCAATTCTCCTACCTCAGCCTCCAGAGTAGCTGGGATTACAGCCACATGCCACCATGCCCAGCTAATTTTTTTTTTTTTTAGTAGAGATGGGGTTTTGCCGTGTTGGCCAGGCTGGTCTCAAACTCCTGGCCTCAAGTGATCCGCCCACCTTGGCCTCCCAAAGTGTTGGGATTACAGGCGTGGGCCACTGCGCCCGGTCTGGAATACATTTTAGAATACACTTAGGAAGTGGGCCCTTTGACACTGGGTAAACTCAGCCTACCACTCAACTTTCCAACCAGTAGGAAAGTAGTACAGCCATTAAGAAATACCACTTTAAGCTTTTAATGTCAGTGCCTCGACAGAGCCCAAGACAGGCATGTGTGTGCTGCTTATTCCACAAACGTCTGTCTTACTTGTTATCTGTGTGTGCCAATAGGCTTGGCACCTGCCTGGGAAGCGTGTGTGACTACAAGCACAGGTGGCTCTCTAGCACTTCTACTGTGCCTTGTCTTCTCCCTCAGGAGTCCTAAGATAACTTTAAACTCTTTTTTATTTTATTATTTGTTTACACAGACAAGTTAACAATTCATGAACTGATTTGTAAAACATAGTTTGCCAGGCAGTTGCTTTAGTCAGAGTATGGGCCCTAGTTACAACGTTCTCAATAAATGTCTGGCTCTAAGGCCATTCCACAGTCACCTATTTAACCTCTGTAACTGCTCAACAAAGATCTCAAACCAGCAGTTTTAGTTTTTGGAACAAGAATTTGTGCAGCGATACCTTGCAAATATAAACAAACCTCTAAAGCTGAAATTTAGGCAGTATAATATAAGAAAAGTACTCTGTAAGAGACTCTTATGGCAGGCTAGCTCTGCCTAGGGATACACCACTGCTACGATGATCTGACTGCTAGTAGGGCCTTGCTAACCGTGTGTGGAGTACACAGACAGAGTGGGGTATTGCTGGAGGAACAGGCCTCTGCAGGCAGAAAGATCGTTTATGCCCTAGCCTGAGAGTTTTCCCAGCTGTATGACCATGTGAAACATCTTTTGATGAGCTTTAGTTTACTTATTTGTACAATATGCAGCTCTGAGAATGAAAAAAAAAAAACTTGTACAAACATACGTATCAAAGTACATGGCATAAGAGCTATTCAATAAATGCCAGTTTGCTTCCTCCACACATAAGTCTACAGATTCCCAAGTCTCCAAAAGTTTTCACAGTAATTCCTAAACAAGGTAAAGACAGAATAACACTGGGAGATGGGTGAGACGGGTAATAAGGAGGGTAGTATTTGTATTATGTAGTCTTTTCTCCCTTCTGAATCATAGAACATCCCTACTTCTTGGTTGTTACCACTATGTGACTTGCATATTAATTACTTCCTTCCTTTTCCTTACATTTTTCTCACTTTTGAAAAAAATTCGAATTCATTATGAAGTTTTATGGGATGCTTTCTCTATTTTAAACCTACTGAAACTAAAATCGAGTTAAATGTATTTGCTCCCTGTAATTTGTGAAGATTGAAACGATCTGGTTGAATAGTGCTCAATATGTGGGAACACACAGCAAGAGGGAAGACGTAATTTATCAAGTTACAGATCTTATTATCCATTTATCTATTTTCCTGAAAATAGACATGCCACAATTTACATCTATAGCCTTATTTTATTCTTTGATAGATACAATAAGCACAAAAATAAACAAGCAATAAGAAGAAACAAGGATGTAAGAGATAAAAAGGACAACCCAGTCCATTCTCTTTTCTAAAAGTTTTATAACATGAATATGGACTAAGTTTCAGGAATTTTATTGGGAAAATCTTAAAGGGATATTTTAGGCCTAACAATCTGACTAAAAGTTATGAAAAAGGTTAGAACTTAAATTACAAACAGGCCTCTGAATCGCTGTATTTTATAGGTATTTCCTACAAATCTAAAGTTAAAAATATACTGTATCTCTATATAACACTCACCACTTTAGGGAGATAATCAGTATTAATAAACATATCAGTAAACTATTATAAAATATTTTGATTTAATAAAAAAGTCTGATCTACCCACTTGTAACAGCTCTTGTAAATTCTATTGTGAAAAACTAAAAAGTATTTCTCCCACTCCATAAACTGATAGAAGTCTTTTTTCCCTCATTACATAAGCTGACAGAATATTTCTTATTCCTGTTCTTTTTTTTTTTAACAAGATGTTAAAAAAGGCTTTGTCTTTCTAAGGGAGTTTCTAGAATTAGCATTTAAGTACTAACCTGACTGGAAGCACTGGGATCTTCAGAAACTGAAGAAGGCATTTCGAAGGGAGCGGGCCATGAAGCCCCTTCCGAATCATTTGTCTGATCTGAACTGGACGATTCCTGCTGTTCTGCAGTAGATGAGACAGGCTGAGCGGCTCCATCACCATTGATACTGGCCAAACCAGAAATAAAAAAGGATCACTGTTACTAAAAGTTAACTTTATGCAACAGTCTATCCGTTTATAAAAACTACAATCTGTAATTAAGCATACATCTCGTAAAAAAGAAAAATGAAATAAATGTTAACAGTATCATAGGTGCCAAACTTAAATTATTATTTGTATAAGCTTCAAACTAAATTTTAGATCAGAATTCCCTTTTTCTCTTTAGAGAAATAAGTAGCCGAGTACCTGTAATATAAGAACTTGGAAAGAATTGCCTTTTGATACCAGTGCTCCTTGCTCTTTTTCTTCCTCTGCCACTTCTGGTCAATTAGTCTTTGATAAAACTCTTTCAACCATGTCCAGTCACCAGTCTGGATAACATGAGATACATATTATTAATACAACACACATAGTCGAAACAATGTTCCTTAGTACTATCTTACAGAAAAGTCTTCTTTTATTTTTTGAATATGGTTTCATAAACACAAATTCATTAAAATCTTATCTTTCTGGGTCAACGCATACCACGTTTCTTTTGTTTTTTGTTTCCTAAAGGAAACCCATCTTCCCCCTCTCCTAACAGTCTGGGAGAGGTGAGTCTTCTCTATAACATGTTCTTTAGCAGCTGGAGAAGGTCTCACTTTGCACACTATATTGAAATGATCTGTGTGTTTATAACCCCAAACAATGAACTGCTAAGGAGCAAGGCCTGTGATATGTTCACTGTCACATCCCAGTGCCTAGGCTCATACTCACATGATGAACTAAACTGTGGTCTTTCCAAAGGAAAAAAACACTTATTTTAAATGTCCTTTAAATCACCATAGCTTAATTTTCTTTATCAAAGCACTGCAGGAATATTCTTTAAAGATTGACTATGAACTATTTCTTGCCAGCCCAAGAAAAGTACAGATATGGAGGGTAATCCTTGAGAAACTGCAACAATGTTATGTTTTCCAAAAGTATCCATTCTCAACATGTGGGAAAAATAGTCCTTACCAATATACAATTTGAGAATCTAAGCTAAAGAGCATCAATTAATTCTAATAACTACAGCCATGTGTCATTTAACAATGTGGATATATTCTGAGCAACACGTCATTAGGTGATTTTGTCCTGGTGTGAACATCACAGAGTGTTACTTACAGAAACCTGGATGGTACAGCCTACTCCGTACCTAGGTCATATGGTATAGCCTATTGTTCCCAGGCTACAAATCTGTACATGTGACTGTACTGAATATCACAGGCAATGGTAACACAGTGGTAAGTATTTGTGTATCTAAACATTGCAAATACAGTAAAAATACAGTATATTATAATCTTATGGGACCACCGGTATATACAGTCCATCGCTGACTGAAACATTATTATGGGCACATGACTGTATTTATTCAGAGGAACAGCTTCTAATATTTTTCACATTTTCCAGTAGCCATGTTTCATGAGAATCTGTTTAAGGGAGACATTAAAGGATTTTTAAAAATATTAAACTAGTCCCTTAAATTTCACAGATTTTTCACAACTTTCTTCATTGGCTTCATCTGTCTTCTTGTAAGAAAGAATCTGGCTATTGGAATCAATAAAATAATTTTCTTCACCATTCTCATTCTCTTCTTTTTTCTTCATTCAAGCTTTTCTATCTTCAGCGAAACTTTCAGTTTCTCGATTGTTGAAGTACTCAACTACATTTCCACTTTGGCCATTCTCTGAAACAAAATCATATTTCTAGTGCTCTTAAGCTGTTAATGTTTTGCTGGATTTTTTCACAAAAGCATTACCTGCGATGATCTCATAAAGAGTTCTTGAATATCCAGCTCATCTAGTAAGAGAGTCCTTCCTATGCGGTGTACTGCCATGCTCACATGCGACTTGCTGTAGGGAATTTTCAGGAGTTTTTTTATGTTCTTAAAAAATTAAGAGAAAAAAATAGTTGAGAAAGACTGTTTTAGTGTGATTTGCAATCTTTTAAATTTTAGCTTCATTCATTTTAAAGCATAATAAATCTTATTTCCTTAAGGTTATACAAACAGAACTTTAAACCACGAGCTACACGCAAACACACAGAGGATGGAGTGTTCGAACCAGAATCACGTAGACTTTATGAGTCACACTATGTCAGTGACAGTCGAACATTTATTTTTAAATTTTTTTTTTTTGAGATGGAGTCTCGCTCTGTCGCACAGGCTGGAGTGCAGTGGCGCGATCTGGGCTCACGGCAAGCTCCGCCTCCCGGGTTTACGCCATTCTCCTGCCTCAGCCTCCCGAGTAGCTGGGACTACAGGCGCCCTGCCACCTCGCCCGGCTAGTTTTTTTGTATTTCTTAGTAGAGACAGGGTTTCACCGTGTTCGCCAGGATGGTCTCGATCTCCTGACCTCGTGATCCGCCCGTCTCGGCCTCCCAAAGTGCTGGGATTACAGGCTTGAGCCACTGTGCCCGGCCCAAACATTTATTTTTACATGATAGGATTTCTTAAAGTTAACGGTGGATACGTCACACTGTTATGCTGACCCAGGCTTCTAGCATATCAGATCAAAGCCAATAACGATCAATAGATTTTACTAGAAATATCATTTATAACTAAATTGGTAACATATACAGAATAATCCCAAACACTATAATCAGTTTCAATTACTATCATTACAATATAACCATCAGCATTACCACTGCCAGTGTTTGGGGATTATTCCTTCCTCTTTAAATAAAAATGTGGTAAACAATGATACTTTAATAACAAAAAAGATATTCAATAATCAGATAAGTTTTGTCTTATTTCATCACTAATTTCTCAAGACTTGCAAATTTATATCATGCAAAACACAGCATGGTATAAAACACCTATCACAAAACACCCCCAAAATTACACTTACTTCAGAGTCAGAGACAACATCCACATCATTTCCCACTGAATCAATAAAGTCGTATGCCATGCCAAAGCTACCAAAGAGAAAAAAGACACCGGTTATAAGGTCATGCTCATAATCATGCAAGTAGAGTTTAATAACAATACTTCATTGCTTCTAGGATACACATTTTCCACATTTTAACAACTCTGAAACCAGGATGCGTATCACCATCACAGCTGGCAAGCTTTTTCTTCTTAGTGGCACTAAAATCATGCTGTGTCTGAGAGTCAATGGCATCTTAGATTTCATAAGACATGGTAATAATCATTAGAAGCATCCAGTAGGAAATATTTCAAATAAAAACAATTATTTTATTTTTGTAATCACAAAACCCAAAGTCTGCAAGGGAAAATAGTTCAAAACTTTATTCTTTTTAGGTGGAGAGATAAGAAAAACAGAAACATGTACTAGGATTTTACTTTCTGAGATTGTGTTTCTAGTGATATACAATACCTCTTTTAAAAAAATACATGAAAAAAATGCACCTGACACCAATTCAGCCACAAAAGGAAATGGAAAAAAACTGTTAATTGAGCAGCCAACTGATGCCACGTACCACCTGAGGCACATCTATAGTCTACAAGCCTGAAAGGTACCCAACATGGCCATGTTCCAATTACTAAACGGCAGAGTCAGGACACTTACCAAGGACTGCCTAACGGCAAAGCATGCTTTATGATTTACTGTATGCTTGAGTCAAATTATTTCGCCCTTCTCAGCTTCCGTTTTCTCAGGTGCAAAATAATTAACAGTGCCTATCTCAAAGAGTTGTTGTGAGAATTAAATGAGATAAGCATATAAAATATTTGGCACAGCATTTGTATAGAGTTAATATAATTATTCAAATTTCCTCGCAACATTTAATTACGTTGACAAATCATAATTAAGCCACTCTTTTAAAAAATGATATCTGGGATATTCCCAACTTTTTGCTCCTATAAATGATGCTACACACAAACAGTATTTTTGCAAATATAACTTTTATTTTCTGAGGCTTTAGGATAATTTCCAAACTACCAGCTCATAAAGTATTAGTGTATTTGTGTCCCTTGCTACAAGTTACATGGAAATATTTTAGATTGGGTGGCTGAGAAGGGGGAAGAAGAAAAGAGAATCCCACACATTAAATGGCCTACAATATGGACATTAGTACATTTTTCTCTATAGGACCTCAGGCTACTCTCTCAACTTTAAATACCATCAGCAGAATTTCTGGTGCCAAAGTTAAGGTGTAGGTCACCCAACATGCTGGGTTTTTAAATCTGGCTTTTCCAGATCAACCTGCCACCATTTAATGAAAAACTCCACAGGAAAGATGAAGTAATGTTCAAGGTTTTCCTCCTCATGCACCAAGCTGATCCTTTATATTCATATATTCAAAAGGTATGCAAATTGGCTAAAATAAAAGGGCTGATTGAACTTTGGCGGTCAAAACTCATCTTTGCTAATAATGTGATGCAGACTTGAAAGAAGCATATGCAATTGATATTGTATGTACATCTTCATATTGTAACATCATCTATTATCAGAATAAAAAGCGTTTGAAAATCAAATGTGATCTTTCTCTAAAGAGAAATCTCGACAAGTTAATGGGCATTACAAACTGAATTTAAAAGCAAATAAGAGTTTTAAGTGAGGGTGGAGGGGCAGGTAAAAATGCCACTGATTAATATTTACCTTGAAAATGGCTTGCTTTTCTTGCTGTTGCCAAGAATGGTAGTTCCTGCCGGCCCTAGTTTGGCACTCTCTCGTAACCAGTTGGCAGGTGGGAGTTTCAAGTCTGTTTTCTCTTCAAGGCGTGCAAATGCTGTTCGAGGAGGGGCAGAAGAGTATTTCACCACAGCTCGGCTCTTCACTTCATTGCCTCCAAGAAATAAAGCTGATCCCTAATTAACACATTGGGTGAAACTTTAATGAAAATTACTAGGAACGAAAAATCTCACCTTCATAAAAAAGAAAACAAGAACCTGTCACACCAGGCTTCACAAGGAACGGATGCCACATGTTACTAACAGCACTTAATAAATTTGAGCATAAACGCTAACATTTATTTAGTTCTTTTACACCAACTTCAAAGAAAAAAGATGAGTCAAGGAGTATGATGGTCATGGTTATCAGCTAGAAAATGGACCACCTACTCTACCTTTTAAAATTTATTCATATAATGTGGAGAAGCAGAAACCAAGGAGACTCAATGGTAACATGTTAACTAAATGCAAACTTCAATAAAGTCTATTTTCAGTATCAAAGATGTATTTTAATTCTTTTTTTTTTTTTAATTTTTGAGAAGTAGTCTCGCTTTGTTGCCCAGGCTGGAGTGCAGCGGAGCAATCATGGCTCACTGCAACCTGGGCAACCTGGGCTTAAGCCATTCTCCTGCCTCAGCGTCCCTAGTAGCTGGAATTACAAGCTTGCACTACCACGTCCGGCTAATTTTTGTATTTTTACTAGAGACGGGGTTTTGCCATGTTGGCCAGACTGGTCTCGAACTCCCCGACCTCAGGTGATCCACCCACCTCAGCCTTCCAAAGTGCTGAGATTACAGGCGTGAGCCACCGCGCCGGGCCAAAGATGTATTTTAATTTTAATAACACATCATTCATAAAGTAGTGTGGTAGAATATTTGGGCCTTTTTTTGTTTTAATGCAAATATTTAGTAATTGATGCATCGGTTCATGCATGTATGCATGGTTCAAATAGTCTTGAGTCTCTAACTTCATAGCAAGGCATGGGGGGTTCGTTCCTCACAACCCGCACTTGCACACTCCCAAAGCAAGTTCAGTGTCTGGGTTCAATATTCTAACCTTTCACGCAGTCCCTTTTCTGCCTGGCAAACATTTTACACCTTTTGTGAATTAGTTCGGTCTCATTCTCGGCGAGTCACTGCCTGACACCGTTTCTTCCCTTCTGCTTTGCACGACTGTGCCACGTTTTGGAACGACATATTTACAAGAACCTTCCTTGAGAGCAGAGATCGTATCTAACTCACCTGTCGGCTACCAGGACTGCTTTTAATACGAATACCTGCCGAAAGGAACACGGACTTCCACTCCCTGTTTTGGGGGTGTCAGGGAAACATGGAGAAGCCTCCAGAATCTGCCGGGAACCGTGGCATCCCTCCCCGGTGGAGCGGATCCTCGGCTCCCGCATCCCTGGCAGGTGCCACCCCGCGGAGGACTCACCTGTGCAGAAGGTTCCTCGGATTCTCCCTGGGACAGGAGGCTGAGCCCTCCTCGAGCGGCGGCCCCCGCCGGCGGCCCCTCTGCTCCGGCCTCCTTGGGATCCCCCATCACTTCGATCCAGGTCAGGCGAGACGAAGGGGGAGCGGAGCAGCGGCAACAGCCACCCGGGCCCAAAACAGGGCAAGCGCCAGACACGCTCCGCGGACCGCACTTCCGGTCTCTGCCAGGAAGAAGTAGCTGTGACTCCACATTAAATCTCGCGATCTTTGTCCCATAGGCCCGGCCCCGCCTCCCGCTGCGGGTCCCACCTTCGCGGCCAGGGCGGGAATTGTAGTGCGCCTGCGCTTGTCCGACCCTCTTCGGGAGACTGCTTCTCGCGGTATCTGACTCCTAGGTTCCGCCCCCTGCACGCCGCTCGCGGTATCTGGCGCTCAGGCTCCGCCCCCTGCACGTCTTTGTTGGCAAACAGTTCTGGGGGTGGTGCGAGCTTGCAGGTAGTCTGCGCGTGGGAGGGGACGTGCAGCCGTTTGCGCTGTCGTTGGCTCCGGTTACGTGAATTAGTGAGGGCTTCGCACTTCTTCCCCAGGCTTCAGTGTCACCTCTTTTCACACGGGCACCCCCAGAGCCCGGACTGGAAAAGCGAGCCTGCCATCTCAAGACTGGGCGCCCCTGCCCGCCTCTTAGTGCCCGTGTGGCTCCATCCTGGGTGTGGGAGCGGCGGGGCTTCCGGGGAGGACGCTGGGACGCGCGGACGAGGCCCTCCTGGTTTAGGGAATGGGTGGCTTTCGGAGGCTCCTGGGGGCCCGGCATGCCCGCTGCTTGCGGGGCGTCCCAGGCGGTGCAGGAACCCTGAGACGCTGCACCTGGGGCCTCATAACGCGTATGTTTTCATTCGGGCGCTCTGGGTGGGCCTGAGTCTTGGCGTTTCTCACAGGTTCCCAGGAGGTTCCTTGGAGTAGCCAGGAGGTGGAGAAATAGCCCGGGCCGTTTGCAAGCTTTGTGAAGGCCCAGGCTCTCTTACTTTCCCACTCTTCAATGTCATCTCAAACTGTCAAACGCAGCCACATCCATCATACAATACATGTTTTGTAGTAAAAGTGTTTTGTTGTGCCGTAAGATACAGAAAGTGTTTTTAAAAATTAACTTGGTTCCTGCAGTTTGGCTATCTCAATTTGTAATTCACATTTGGCTGTGATAACTCACTGTCCTGTCCGTTTTCAGGAATGCTCCTGATGAGCAAGCATTCAGCTCACAAATTGCTTTCAAATGTAACAAAACAATTTTATGAATTAAATTTAACAGGCCGGGCGCGGTGACTCACGGCTGTAATCTCTGCACTTTGGGAGGCCGAGGTGGGCAGATCGCCCGAGGTCAGATCGAGACCGCCTGACCAACAGGGTGAAAACCCATCTGTACTAAAAATACAAAAATTAGCCAGGTGTGGTGGTGGGCGCCTGTAATCCCAGCTACTAGGGAGGCTGAGGCAGGGAGGCTTGAACCCGGGAGGGGGAACTTGCAGTGAGCTGAGATTGCACCACTGCACTCCAGCCTGGGCGACACAGCAAGACTCCGTCTCAAAAAAAAAAAAAAAAAAAAAAAACCCAATGTGCAATATGATCTTAATTTTAAAAAGTCTCCATTTCTGTGTCTGTGTCCACAAAAACAGATCTGAGTCGTGAAATGAAGTGATTTAAATTTATTCTTTAATATTTTCTTTTCCTATTTTTATTTCTGATTATTATAATATGTAACTTTGTTAAGCTTTTACACACATACATAATTCAGCTTGTGGTAATCTTTAAATTCTGTTGTTTTATTGTGTAATTCCATCTTTGTAAGAAAGAAATAGCAGTGATTCTTTTCTCAGGATTCAAATATTTTGCATGCTTCTTGAGAAGTGAGTGCCTAGACATGTGTTGATGATGCTTAGTGGGAAAACGTGCTGAAATAGGCCGTGAAAAGACAAAGTATGAAACAGAACCAGGAACTCAGCACAGAAAAAGAGGTTGGCAGCACACAGAGGATAGTGGGAGCTCTAAGGGTGACCAGGGACCCTTGGGACTGACTGGAGGAAAACCTGAGTCAGGGCTGGGTCTCCAGCAGCCACACACAGGACCAGGATTACAGTACTGTAATTTAGTTCGTAAAGGAGCAAGATTTCTGGGGGCTGGAGCAATTGGGCACATCTGGGTTACATAAAATTTATATATGCCTCTTGCTCTAAGAGCTTATTAATTTTTTCTTTTTCCCTAGTCAAACACTTTTACATGCTGCTGGAGCTCATAGTGGTCAGGAAAATTTTTTAAAATAGGTGAGAAACCCACTTTTACATGGTGTAGTGTTTTTTAAAAAGTTATTGTCACTTTTTAATATAGGAGGTTGGAATATTTTGTGGGAAAACATGGAGGATAAGTCATTACTCTTAGAATTTCAAGTTTTCAGACACTAACTGATTTTCATTTTTATATTGTACCAGTGTCTGCCTGTTTCCTCCATCCCTGTCCTCCTGCCCCAGGGCCCCACTTGGGATGTACCCCATCAACCGTGGCCTGCTCTGCCTTGTCTGTGTAGTTATCCTGGCTCTTGTAACTACCCATGGCTCTCACGTGTTTACCTGCCTCTTCAGTGCCTGATGCTCTAGCTACTAAGAGTGTCTGTTGAATGAATGAGCAGTGTGCTTGTTTGCTGCTCCAGCTACTTGTTCCATAGCTCCACGTTTGCTGGTGCTTTCCTCTGCCTAAAATACCTTTTCCTTCCTCACCTGGCTTCTCTCCTGACACCTCCACCTCCTTACCCCTCAGGGTTCCTTCCTTTGTTCCAGTCGCTTGTATTGCTTTATCCTGCACTTGTCACATTATAGAAAAATTATCTGTTTGTATCTGCCTCCCTTCCCGACTGTGAGCTCCTCAAAGGCTGGAGTCCTGTCTGATCACTGACACCAGGCACAGCACAAGCCGACAGAACTGTTTCAGCCCTTAGGCAACGGAGGGAAAATGACTGGGTCTGACAGGCTTTTAAAATGCTCATCAAAATGTTTGAGACATAAAAACAATATTGTTGGCTCCAAAATATTTTTTTAATCTGCAAAATCAAAGCTAAAAATGTTTAATGAAGTAGCTGAAATACTGCAATGTCAATGTCATTAATTATTAAAGGTCGTATTGACATACAGTTTGTTCCATTCTAAAACAGTTTGTAGATAGACTTTCTCAGTTAGCAAAAATCCTCCCAGCAGGCAATTATTTCTGAGAAAAATCCCAGTCATTTGTAAATTCAGGTAGTTATTTGTATAGTTTCCAAAATGTTATAGCAAGACAATTTTAAGTTAGGCAAATGTGGTTGGGGCTCCTGCCAGAAGAACAAGTGGCCAGGGTGCTCACGGTTCTTATCTAGCCTCACGGGCAGAGCATGCCAAACTTGAAAACCTCTCAACTCAGGGACCATTTGGGGAATATGCTTTTCAGTTTGCCATGGGCGCTTCCACAACCTAATGTCTTACCCCTCACCAGCCTCATTTGTTTACTTTCTGGATCTTAGAAAGTTTTGAATTTCTGGCTCCTGATCCTAGACTTTTAGAGCTGAAAGAGATTTGAGGTCATCTGAGCCAATCTCTAGCCTCTTTAGATGAGAGCAATGCAGTCCAGAAAGGAGAATAGGATCGACTTGTTGAACATCATACAAAGGTAGTTACAAAGTTAGGACTAGTACCCAGGTCTCCTACCTTAGCTTTCTAAAAAGTCAAATAGTAGACATAGGCCAGTGGATTTGAAGTTGTCTCATAATCACCTGAGGAACTTGTTAAGCAAACAGATCCTCCAGTCACCTCCAGAATCTAGTATCTCTGGGGTAGTGCTGATTAGTGTACATTTTTACTGCAATTGTTAAGTTTCTGACAACCTTGCCCTGTAGATTATACCTTTGGATAGTGGTCTCCAAAGACAATCCCCTGAGGTGCAGGAAGACTGTTTTTTTTTTTTTTAATCTGACAAGTAAAGGCAAAATTAAGCTTTACTAATATGTAATTTATGGATTGACACAGGTGCCCCTCCTTGGGCCATGGTGAGCTGGTCAAATAAGATTGGGTTATACTGACAAACCAAATGATCCCCAAGTGTCAGTGGCTTACAGCTGGGTTAGCCAGGTCAGTGGCTTACAGTTGGGTTAGCCAGAGAAGGAACAGGATGCAAAGTTAAATTTGAATTTCAGATAAACAGTGAAAAAATTTTTAGGATGAGAATGTCCCAAATATTTAGCATAAGTATGTCCCATCTGATGAAGCAGCCTCAATCTGGAGCATTGCCAGTTGCAGTAGCAGAGAGACAAAAAGAGATTGGTGCATTGCAGACTAGCTCCAAAAGCTTTTGGTCAGAAGTGGCAAACATCACTGCCATTCATTTTTTTTTTTTTTTTGGCCAAATAAATCACATGACCAAGCCACACATACATGTGGCAGGGGAGACTGGACCCTAAGGAGGGATGTTGGTTATCCATGACCATTATGCAGTCTACCACAGGCATATATGGTGGCTTGGATAGGCTATTGGATACCATTCACAAGGCCAAATTTGGTGAAAAAGCAAAGCCTTTTGCAGACTCTTTTCAGAGTTTTGTGATGAGGGGTGTCTTAGTCTGTTTTGTCATGATAACAGAATACCTAAGATTGGGTAATCTATTTTTAGAAAAGGTTGATTTAGTTCATGGTTCTGCAGGCTGGGAAGTTGAAGCACATGGCTCTGGCTTCTGGTGAGAGGTTTCAGGCTGTGTCATAATATGGCAGAGAAGATCAGTGGGTAAATGGACATGTGTGAAGAGAGGCAAAACCAGGTGGGTGTTCTGACTTTGTAACAACCCACTCTTGCAGAACTAACCAATTCCTGAGAGAACTACCACACTGAGATCAGATTTCAACATGAGTTTGGTGGGGACATACATATATCCAGATCACAGCAAGGAGTGACCTTGAAAATCTTGTATCCCACAGAGATCACAGATCATCAGTAGTAAAGCATTCAAAAGAATTGTCAAGCTTGAAAATGAGTTACTATATTTTCTTTTATAAAGAGTGTTCTACATTTTCTCATCTTATCTGTGATGACATGTAGCTGTCATTAGGATGATACCCAAGCGAAAGTTTCACAAAAACAAACAGACTGAATCTGTTTCTTCAAAACAAAGGTGATGTTTTAACAATGAGTAGGCCAGGCGGGTGGCTCACGCCTGTAATCCCAGCACTTTGGGAGGCCGAGGCGGGCGGATCACAAGGTCAGGAGATTGAGACCATCCTGGCTAACACGGTGAAACCCCATCTCTACTGAAAAATACAAAACATTAGCTGGGCATGGTGGCAGGCACCTGTAGTCCCAGCTACTTGGGAGGCTGAGGCAGGAGAATGGCGTGAACCTGGGAGGCGGAGTTTGCAGTGAGCAGAGATCGCGCCACTGCACTCCAGCCTGGGCAAGAGAGCGAGACTCCGTCTCAAAACAAACAAACAAACAAAAAAACAATGAGTGGGAAAGTATTTGTTTTTGTTTTGTTTTTTTTGACAGAGTTTTGCTCTTGTTGCCCAGGCCAGAGTACAGTGGCGCCATCTCCGCTCACTGCAACCTCTGCCTCCCGGGTTCAAGCAATTCTCCTGCCATCAGCCTCCCAAGTAGCTGGGATTACAGGTGCCCACCACCATGCCCAGCTAAGTTTTTATATTTTTAGTAGAGATGGGGTTTCACCATGTTGGCCAGGCTGCTCTCAAACTCCTGACCTCAGGTGGTCCACCCACCTCGGCCTCCCAAAGTGCTGGGATTACAGGCATGAGCCACCACGCCCGGCCAGTATTTGGTTTTCAAAAGAATCTTATGGAGAGCATTTTTGAAAGTAGATGTTTAGAAATCTTTCCAACATTATGTGATTTTTGTCTCTAAAAATGATGTATATTGCTTATAAAAACTCATATCTGCACACTTAACTTAGAAACTGAAATTCCTAACCTCTTTTAGAAATCTTCCAAATGGAGAGGTTGAGTTTTAAATATATTGAGGAATTCTAAGGAGGACAGTGGCGTAGTTCTGGCTTACTTAAGGCGTGCGAAGGGAAGAGAGCCAGCAGAGCCCGTCCAGAGGCAGCAAGCCTCATGTGCTCCTCAGCCACACCGTCAGGGGTTCGAAAAATCTGTCCACACTTAATTGTTTTCTTTGATACTAGTTGTCCTACCCAGAACATCCAGACTGATCTCTTTATCAGCTGCCAACTGATTTGTTTACCCCAAAAATATGCCTGCAAGATTCACGATTCCCAGGCTGCCAGCAGGCTTTTCTGCCTCCTATCTGTTATACATCCTGTTTTTAATTTTGTTCCATGACAACAGTCTATTGACCTTTCTTCTTGTACAAGTAAACAAATTGCATATAAAACAACTAACTAAAAATCTCTGAGTTATTCCTTGATACTGTTTAATTGGTTTGTTAAAAAAAGACTGATGGACTTCAAAGAAGACGGAAATTTAACTAATTACATTTCAGTTAAAACCTGTGCATGATTTGTGCATACAGTTGAAATGAGCAGTTGGATTTAGTAAACCCTGAGACCATGTAATTTTTTCAAGTAGGCTTGCTTATCTTTTGAGATATTTTAAGTGATGACAGCCATTAAAACCACATCTTAAAATAAACTTGACTTGGAAGGAGACCTCAAACTGTTATACCACAAAGTTTTCAACCAAGATTCTCAAAAATAAAGCCTATTCAGCAATTTTGCTCTTTTAAAAAATATTAATGAAAATATAACTAATTTTCAGTCAGTAAATTAAAATGTTACATTGTTTTCCACTTGTTTTATGTCCATGTATTAGTGACAGTATAGCATTTACAAATAAATATACATGATATTGGGGTCGCATGTTCAGAATTTTTTTTAATTTTAATATTTTTAGAGAGCACCCAGGCTGGACTTGAGCTCCTTCCTGGACTTAAGTGATCCTCCTGCCTCAGCCTCCTGAATAGGTAGGACTACAAGTGTGAGTCACTTTACTCAACCAAAAATGTGTTTAATAATGGCGAATGATAACAAATGTTTATAGATCATTGCTTCTGAAAAGACTTTACTGGACACACTGTGGTACCCAAAACCAAATGCTAGCTACTTTTTAAGTCAAAAATAATTAGCCAGCTAATGATCTATATTTTGCTTTACAGTTTAACTTGACAAGAGTAGAAAAATGTCAAGGTACAAGACAATGCAAAACATAAGGACAAAGGAGAAAAGCTTCCCCTTTCACCCTCTGAAGGTTTTGCTGAAAATGAGCTGAAAAAGGCAGAGCAACAGGAGAAAAGGCATGCGTTTATTTTAACGTGCATACCACGGGGAATTGCAGAAGAGTAATGACCTAATAACCCAGCAGGGTCCAGATGCCTGTATACCCTCTCTTCATAGGTAAGTGGGGGATGAGGTGTGTAGGAGTAAATGACAAAAGTTCCTCTGAGCTCTGGGGGAGGTGTTGGGAAGATGGGTGAAATGTCACCTTGCACAAAGGTTGTCAGTACTGCCTTCAAGAGAATAGATGAGTAGTCTGGGTGTAGTGACAGCTCTGTCTCGTCTCTTCTTTCCTGGTCATTTGATGAGATTCCTAAAGAAGGGAGTTCTTACGACTATTGCCTTTTTTTCTTGTTTTTGGAAAGAAGCTTTGTTAGATAAGAAAATTCCAGAGAGTCGGTCCAGTCCCTCCAGGTGCTTCTAGAAAGAGGATCAGAGAAACAAGGAGGTAAGAAAAGTCAGAAAGAGAGCTTGGGTCTAAGGCTTATTTCTAAAACCTTTCGATTTTCAAAGTACTCAGCATGCCAAAGCACTATATTTTGGGGAATCATTTTCTGCACCCCAACAAAACCTTAATACACAATTTTTCAGTGTAATAGCAAGACACCCTTGGTTATAGCTATCTGACATTTAATCATTAACTGATAATTATTTCATTGCTGCTCTGTAGATTCATAACAAGCAGAGTATTTGAAGTTATTGAAACTATTTTGACTGCATTTGAAGGAGTTTATTTTCTGGACACCTGATGAACTCGAATTCTTTTCCAAGCTCTTAGCATTGACTTTCAGGATACAATGCAAGTGACTGCAAGGGTAGACTGTCTCTGCTAGGTATCACTTTTGCAACAGAATTGTTCTTAGAGTCTTTGTGAGTTTTCTTCTGAAGCTGATTAATATCCTAAATGAATCCTAGGAAGAGTTTCAAAGTCACTAATGTCTGGTCTTCAGGCATGTGGGTGGCTGGAGCCCAGGCAGTTATTCATGCTGCACGTGCACCTTAAGCTAAGGATGAGAAGGAAAAAATTCTCAAATGAACCTTCCAATCAATCTGATAGAGACTGCTTGTGAGTTCCCCTCTGCCTTTCCAGTTAAGGGCCTGACCTTTGCAGACCCTACTGAGTCATTTAGCTATTAAACATTTACAAGGAGGCTTCCAATGGAGAGAACAAAAGGACAGCGTTGCTTAGTGCAAAACCATCAAGTGTCAAAGCCACTGACTGGACCTTTTTACTAAATATTTCTATAGCGTTTATCTTCCCCCGTGCATTGAAGATAAATATATTTTACTTTCTCAGTGTCATGCAGTCACAAGGCACCCAGTAATAGAATCCATTGCTCGTGAATGTTGGACAGAATGGTAACTACTGGATGAACCAACGGTGTCATCCACATATGACAGTTTTTTACATATTTATTTACATGTTTTTTTTCTCTCTAGGAAGTGGAGCCAGAATCCACAGATGTCATTATCCATCTGCACACTTTGTTTACTACCCAGAAGGCAAGAATATTGCATTTTAAAAGTATCCGGACTTTTGTTCTTTATCACAAATGACTTGGGAAGCTCTGACCACTCATGTTTACCCTGAGTGAAAGTCCCAGTCAAAGCCTTGCTTCCTGGAGAGCTTTGAGATTCTGGTACAAAGGCATTTTATAAGCACAATGTGGAAAAGCATCATTCATATTCATTTGCTGCTGTGGCATTTCTCCCTGGAATCTTCCTCTTGTCTGTCAACATTAGGCAAAAGGACTGGCCTCATGTACTTTACAAATATTCTTGTCATGGTCTGGAGGTAGGAAAAGGACACCCAGCATAAGAGTAAAGAGGGAAACTCAAGCTCTTCTGTTGGAGAGTCTCAGGCTTCTTTATCCATAAAACTGATTGGACATAATTGGTGTGGGTTGATGATTTGTTTTGGAAAAACCCGAGTATGAAATCAATACCGTGCTTTGTGCATCTTGGCTGCAATGAGTGTTTTTTATGTGATTGCAGGGACCGGTGGGAGAGGCGGCCATCCGGAGGGCTCTCTGAGGGGTCATTTAGAATGCAGCTGTTCTGGGCAGAGGATGGTCTGCGCTGGCCTCCGCTGCACTGAGAGGCTTGCAGAGTGGAGAAATGTCCACTAGCATGGCTTCTGTGAGGTGTGGGCAGCTCTTTTCTTGGTGTGGGGCTCTGTTTGGTGTGATGTAAGAGATATCGCAGGGCTTTCCTGTCCCGGAAGATCTTGGTGGGTGACACCTGTGGGGGTTGCCAGCTGGATTAGGTGAGGCAGAGCACACAGCTCTACCTAACGAGTCCCATTCTCATCTGGGAATATTCCAGGACATAGGGCACTACCCAAGAGGCAGAGCCTGGAGTGCCATTATACAGGTGAAAGATCTGAGTGCCAGGTCCATGTAAATGAGGTGGGTTGGGGTGGTCGAGGTGCTTAGAGAACAGGAGAGCTGCCACAGGAAGGGATGGTACCCACAGGGAGGAAGACCCATGTCTCAGACCCCTTCCTTTATACCTCTTCCTGGGACCTCCTCGGAGTCTGCAGATCAGCTGCTGCTTCTCCGTCTTCCGTCGTCGTCTTCAAATCTTTTCATCACAAAAAATGCTGAGTGTAAACCTAAGTAGAGAGAACAGTAAAAGGAACTCCCATGAGCCGTCACCATCACCTACCATCAACAGCGATCAACACATGGGCCGTCTACGTCCGTCTTCCCTACTTTCATCCCCGCTCCAGATTATTATCACAAGTAGCTCATCCCTGGTTATATTGCATTTAATCCTCTCTGTTGCATTTTTTTCTGGCCACGTTCTTCTGTCTGTCAATCATTGTTTTAAGTCAGACAGTCTGCTGGGTTGGCTAGGAAAAGACATTTCTCAAGAAAGACTTCTAAGTAATTTTGAGGGAAATATTCAGATTGACCAAACAAGGTATGCTTGATTTAGTTCAATTCAACAGTTACTTATTGAGTCCGAGGCTCAGTGCTGGATTCAACATATCAGTAAAACATGGTTTCTGGCCTACAGGGTTCAGTGCTCTAGTTCTGGGTGTGGGACAAGGGCCATAGCAAGTATTCACTCCAGAAAGGCAGAATGTGGCCACTGAGAAAGGAAAGGTACAAGGTGTAGTGGAGGTTACAAGGCATGACAAACACACTGGGCTGGGAATGGTGACAGTGGAAAGGATCAGGAAGGGTCGTGAAGCCTTAGGCATTGGAGAGACACTTGGAAACCTGGGCAGACAGTGGGACGGTGACTGCAGAACACTTAAATGTGCAGGTGGGAATGGCAGTGGGGGACAGGCGAGCCTGGCAGCGAGAACACATGGTGCAAGGGGCCCGGTCAGGGACGGACCTGGGGTGGGGGAGGTAGGCAACTGGGGGACGGACCTGGGGTGGGGGAGGTAGGCAACTGGGCTCTCAAAGAAACCCTTGGGCTTTTTCTAGCTTAATAACTAAACAATTATTATTTCTAAGGAAAAAGAAAACTGGATTTCTAGAAGCATGGCTATTTAAAAAAAAAGCAACTCCAGACCCCAATTAGGAAACTGAAAGGAAATCAAAGTGGGCTTAATGGAAATTAGGTAGTAGGGGTAATAAAAGAAAATGCAGGTAGCTGCCTAAAATCCAGTGGACTCCAGGTCCACCAGCCAGGCACCACATTATTTTAACCTATAAATGAAGTATGTCCATGACTCTCACTACATAAAATGGAAGTTAAGCCATAGTCCTTTTCCACTGTGCTCTGAAAATATACTGTTTTTGCCTCTGCTAGCAAAGCAAATATATAGACAGAAAATTCCTAGCACTGCTTTCACACGAGGGATAACAAAGGTGACAGACTCGGGCAAAATGTTCACATTCTACACATGAAATGGAATGGTAACTTGATTTTTCAAAAGGATAAGATTCTCATTACAAATGTAAGCATATTTATGAAATAAAACTCAAACTGTAGTAAAATGTAAAAAGGCAAGGAAATTCATGGTCCCACTACCCAAATAACATATTTTTTTTTTCAGAATTTTGGTGTTTATAATCATTTTGGAACACGCTTTTCATACTGAACGGCTTCAATATTTTATCCCTACTCTCTTCCAGCCCCCTCATTCATTGTGATTATCAGTGAGTTTGGGGAATCGTACTGACTTTTTAAAGAGTCAATTCTCTTTTGAACTCCGATTTCAGAAGGGGTATAGGGAATCATCTCGATATAAGTGTTGATATAAAGTTTATTCTCAGATACTTGTGAAACCAAAAACTCTGTGCTAACATTTGCAGGGCTTTGGGAAAACTGCACATGGAGGTCTGAATAGCATATGTCCAAATAGTGGAAGTTTTTATAGATTAAGCTAACTCATTATTAAAGAAAAGCTGTTCTAGCCTCCTTCCTTGATAAATACACCTTGATAACAGCTGCCCCTTGGAAGCTATTAAATATGTTATGTCCTCTTGACTTCATAACAACTGTCCCTTGGCCAGCTGGAGTGTGTACACCAAGTACACACTGGTTTGGGGTGTGTACACCAAGTCCTCTTGGGGACAGGCCCTAAAAGTAGGCTTGGAGCCATTAGGGTCAGTTCCCTGGAGCTCCAGGTGCACCTGTCTCCTCACCCTATGTGGGGAGTGGTGGTCAGAGGAGAGCCAGAGTGGAACCGCAGCCTCATGGGGCCCAGGGCAGGCACCTCTGGCTCTGGTCTGAGTGAATCATTCCATATTTCCTATGTGCAGGTCATGTGCTGGGTGCTGGGAACACAAAGGTGAGTAAAAACCGTCTAGTGGGGGCACACAGACTTCCAAATAAGTGCCCCCTAAAATGTAAATTTGCAACTCTGAGTTGACTCAGGAAAGTTAGGAGGAGATAACTTTGCAAAGAAGGAAAGAGAAGAGAATTTCAGGCAGAGAGAGAAGTGTCAGCAAAGTCCTAGTGGTGGTGGAGAGCACAGCCAGAGTGAGCCATGAAAAGCTAAGAGGACATGGGGCTCAGGTGTGAGTTGGGCTGGACAGGCAGTGGGCACCAGATCAGGAAGGGCCTCCGTGGCCTTACTAAGAAACTAGGTCCAGCCACAGTAAAAGGCTTTTAGACAGGCGTCACGTGATCAGGGGCAATGAGGCTAGACCAGGCTACTAAATCAGTCCAGGCTAAACCTGTTCTTTTTCCTTTTTTTGTTTTTTTTTAGAAAAGCAAAATATTAGACACTCAAAGAAATGTGAAATATGTAAATATTAAGTAGACATTTGATAATATTAAGGAATTAATGTTTTCTGATAATAGTTTTGTGTGTTTGTTTTTACTTTAATTTTAGGTTTGAGGGTATATGTAAAGATTTGTTACACAGGTAAATGCATGTCACTGGGTTTGTTGTACAGATTATTTCATCACCCAGGTATTAAGCCCAGTACCCAATAGTTACCTTTTCTGCTCCTCTCCCTTCTCCCACCCTTCCTCCTCAAGTAGACCCCTGTGTTTGTTGTTTCCTTCATTGTGTTCATAAGTTCTTATCATTTAGCTCTCACTTATAAGTGAGAGCATGCAATATTTGGTTTTCCGTTCCTCCATTAATTTGCTAAGAAGAATAATTTGCCTCCAGTTCCATCTATGTTCCCACAAAAGCCATGAGCTCATTCTTTTTTATGGCTGCATGGTATTCCATGGTGAATATGTACCAGATTTTTAAATCCAATCTGTCATTGGTGGGCATTTGGGTTGAGTCCATTAGACCTGATAATTCTTTGGAATAGTGGGGGAGAGGAGGAGATGGAGTGAGTCAGACAGGCTTCAGGGGGCTATAGAAAATCAGATGGCCAGGGCTTTGTGTATGGATTGGGTTAGGAATGAAGAGGAAAGTAGGCACCAGGCATATCTGGTTGGATGAATCATGTATTAGTCCATTTCATACTGCTATAAAGAACTATCTGAGGCTGGGTCTTTTATAAAGAAAAGAGTTTTAATTGACTCACAGTTCTGTATGGTGAGGAAGGCCTCAGGAAACTTACAGTCATGGCAGAAGGCAAAGGGGAAGCAAGGCATGTCTTACATGGCAGCAGGAGAGAGAGCGAGGTGGGTGCCACACTTTAAAAACCATCAGATCTCATGAGAACTCACTATCACGAGAACAGCATGAGGGAAACTGCCCTCATGATCCAATCACCTTCTGCCAGGTCCCTCCCTTGATAGGTGGGGATTACAGTTCTAGATGAGATTTGGGTGGGGACAGAGAGCCAAATCATATCAAATAGGATGGATGAGCTGGGGACACTGAGAGAGGATGAGGGTTAAAGACCGGTGAGGTCATGAGCTGGCTTTGGGACATGTGCACTTTGAGATGCCTTTGGGACATCTGAGAGGGTAGCAAGTAGACACGAGCATGTACTGCCAAGCTATGAAAAGATGTTGGGGCTGGGCGTGGTGGCTCACGCCTGTAATCCCAGCACCTTGGGAGGTCAAGGTGGGCAGATCTCTTGAGATCAGGAGTTCGAGAACAACCTGGCCAACATGGTGAAACCCCATCTCTACTAAAATACGAAAACTAGCTGGGTGGTGGTGGTGGGCACCTGTAATCCCAGCTACTTGGGAGGCTGAGGCAGAAGAATTGCTTGAACTTGGGAGGTAGAGGTTGCAGTGAGCTGAGATTGCACCACTGCACTCCAGCCTGGGCGACAGAGTGAGACTCACTCTCAAAAAAAAAAAAAAAAAAAAAAAAAAGAGAGATCGGGGCTGCAGATTTAAAATATGTAGGAGCCATCCCCATGGAATTGGTGAGGTAAGCCATGGAGGTGATACCTGAGGAAAGGTACCTGCCTGCTTACCTGGTAGAAATGAAACAATCCAAGCTTTCCAATGCAGATGAGAACTTTAGAAATGAAATCACACAAGCAATGAACTAAAATGAGAAAGGCAAACCTTCTAGCAACCTTGCATCTAACATTTGTCACTGTAAACAGGCTTGTCATACACAAATCACTTGCAACCACAAGGAGGACTGTGGATCAGTTGGTCACTCTGCCCAGGTCTTTTTGTGCCTGTGACTTTAAATCAGGTTCTTGTTACTTGCACACCATTTTGTGGTGTGTATTTGTAAATATATCTTGCCAGCATATTTTATGCTTCAGTTAATTTAGTTGACATCTAATTTAGTTGACATATAAAAATAAAATCAATTTTCAGACAAAATACCCATAAAATAAGTGAAATGCTATAATAGGTTTCAAGAAATTAAAATGTAATATATTTAGGCTTCTATTCTAAAGCAATTTCATCTAGAACAGCAGATACTGTGGATGTACTTTTTTCTATGCATTCTTGCCAATTATATAATAATAAGTGTTGCTACTATATATTGAGAAATTTATTGCTTGGAGTAGTTTGTCATAAAAAAATGAAAATTTTTGTTGGGGTTTCCTTTAAAATGCCAACGAGCCTAAATATGAATACTTTGTGTATTGATGTTCAGGCTGTAATTAAGCCATGACAATGATTATTACTTTGGATGTAAACACTATCACATTTTCATTGGGTGAGTTCTTTTTAAATTAATGTTGAGTTATGTTCTGTTTATTATCCTGTTTGCTTACGTTTCCTGTCATTTTCCAGTTGTCTGCTTGAATTCTGTTTTTCAATAGTGATTTAGCAACTGATAATATATACTGGTTTCAGTTTTGCTTCTCATTTACATTTGTATCTGTTTGGTTGATGTATTTGGCTTAATCATTTTATTTTTATAAGCAGTTGTACGATTTGTTAATTTAGCTAGATGATTAAATTTGGCTTCTAAAGAGAGTTTGTTTTAGAAAATAGTCCCTGAAGTAAATTAGTGTTTGGCATTTCCAACATGTCAAAGGAGCTGGTTTCTTAACGATAACTAGAAATGTAACTCTGAATTCTCAAAAGTGGTTTTGTAATTTTAAACCTCTGACTATATGAAGCTGTATATTCCAGTAGGTGGTGCAAATCGACTCCATTTCAGATGGAAATGTAATTTAAACTTGTGATGTAACTGTTTTCACCGTAAAAATAATATTTCAACATGTTTCGCAACTGCAAAATTATTTTCCTCTCTTTCTAAAGGAAGCTTGATTTACCCTCTCAATGCTCATTTTTCTTATGGTTTATTCCTCAGGTATCATTCTGATCATTGTTGTTATAGGAGAGATGAGAGGAAATTAGAGGGGCTAGAGGAACCAGCAGACCTGTTAAAAATCATGAATACAAACAAAGGTCGTTCGCTTCTGTGCTTCAATTCCATAATAAAATGAGTATAATGTCAGTATCAGTGTTCTAATAGTTTTTATATCCACATGATGAATTGAATGCCATGTTTTTTCTGTTGTAAAAATTGAGGTTATGTCACTTCTAGGAGTCTGATATCCTCACACAAGCACATAAAATATGTATACAAGGATATTCACTGCAGCATATTTTTAACTTTTTTCATTCATCCCAGTCATATATGTGCACAAGAGGCAGCAAAGTAGGATGATTAGGAGCAGGGCCTCTGGGCAGCCTGCCTGAGATGGAGGCCTTACCACGTATCTCTGTTTCCTTTTCTGCAAAATGCAGATCCTCACAGGTACTGCTACCGCATCATGGCATTGATAGGAGGATTATGTGAGCATATATGTAAGTGTGCAAAGCATGCCTGGCACGTCGTAAGCACTGCATCAATGTTAACTGTACCTCTAAAGTAAAATAGCACTGAAAGGATTGCAGTGAAAGGCAGCATTCTCTTGCAGTCTTCCTCCGACCTCTGAGTATCACTTCCTGGTGGTAAGTCTTCCTCCAGCCCCCGAGTGTCACTTCCTGGTGGTAAGTCTTCCTCCAGCCCCCAGTGTCACTTCCTGGTGGTAAGTCTTCCTCCAGCCCCCCCAGTATCACTTCCTGGTGGTAGGTCTTCCTCCAGCCCCCCAGTATCACTTCCTGGTGGTAAGTCTTCCTCCAGCCCCCCCAGTATCACTTCCTGGTGGTAAGTCTTCCTCCAGCCCCCAGTATCACTTCCTGGTGGTAAGTCTTCCTCCAGCCCCCGAGTGTCACTTCCTGGTGGTAAGTCTTCCTCCAGCCTCTGAGTATCACTTCCTGGTGGTAAGTCTTCCTCCAGCCCCCGAGTGTCACTTCCTGGTGGTAAGCACTCACAACTCCTCTCCACGGCTGCTCCTGACAGTCACCACCATAACTTTAAATACTATTCTTACACAGCTATTTTTTAAACCACTTTAACTATTTCAAGTATTCAATTCACTAACATTAAGTACATCTACAGTGTCATGCAATCATCACCACTATCCATTTCCAGAATGCTTTCATCTTCGTAAACAGAAACTCTGTCCCCATTAACTCCCCATTCCCTTTTCTCCCCAGTGCCTGGTAACCACTACTGTACTTTTTGTCGCTATAAATTTGCCTGTTTTAGGTATCTCATGTAAGTGGAATCATACGATATTTGTCCTTTTGAGACTGGCTTATTTCGCTTAGCATAGTGTCCTCAAGGTTCATCCACATTGTACAGAATTTCATTCCTTTCTAAGGTTGAATAATATCCTATTGTTTTTATATGTAACATTTTATTTCTATTCATCTGTCGATGGACATTTAGTTTTCTTCTGCCTGTGGCTACTGTGAACAATACTGCTATGAACACAGGTGTACAAATATCTATTCAAGTCCTTGTTTTCAGTTCTGGGTCGCTATTTTTTGATGTATCTGTTCTTACATTATCTTTTTACTTCTAGGCATGGCAAATTAGATAGACAAGGACTTAACCATAATCAACTCCCTACCTTTCTACATACACTCCCAGTCCCCACTCCCACATAGCTTTGGTTAAAAAACAATGTTTTCTCTATTGAATAAAAGTTATCTTACCTTCCCTGGGATGGAAGAGACGAGGAAGGAGATGGTGTTCCTGGAACCCAGGGAGAACTGGAACCTGGGAAGAAGCAGAGGGAAGCGGAGATGATGAGTGAGACTGCACCAGATGCCAGAGCCGGAAGGAAGCAGGGAAGAAAGATGCTGGCCTTCCTCTCCTTTCTCTGCTCCATCTCCTATAGCTCAAACCGGCTTGAAAGCCAGGGGCCAAAGGAGCCCAGGCCATGCATCCGCAGGGCCCAGGAAGATGAGAATGGACCAAGGAAGGAGGCCAAATGGAGCCCATCTGCACCCTTTTCTTCCTGAACTGCCCTTTCCATTGCCGACTCCCTGCCAGTACCCACGGCCCCTGCTGCCAGCAGGACACCTTCCCTGAGAGCAGCCTCACTGTGCACATGGACCTGGCAGGGAGGCTCACACACACCCATACTCAGAACGAGCAGAGAAGCTTCTCCCAAGGCCAAATAGAAATGGCTTTTGGATTACCCACCATTTGGGCAGATTATCTGCACCACTGCTTCTGTCCATTACTGAGGAGAGCCAGGAGGTATCTGGACTGTCCTTGGTGTTCCGGGATGACCTTGTGGAGAGCTGATTACAGTCTGTGTGTGGAAAAAGAAGACGTCTGCCTGCCATTCTTTTCCTCACACTGGTTCAGCGATGTTTGATCTCTGACCTGTGGCTGGAACCCATATTAAAGAGCCTGTCATTGCTTGTGATTTTTCTTGGAAGACCAGAATTCAGATTGGAGCAAGGCTTTCCATCAGAGCTGTAGAGAATCCATATTTGCCTTTGAGCCTTCTCGGCTTCAATTTAGTGCTTGAGACCCCTTCTCCATAGCACCCCTCCTCACCCTCATCCCAACTACGTGCCCCCTGGCTGTGCTCCCCTACCCCCAAGCCGTTAGAAGGACAGCTACCAACGCAGCTGTAGGTGTCTGAGCAGAAAAGAAAATGAGAGCAAGAGGCAGCCTCCAAGGTCAGGACCTGCAAGAGTTGGTGGATACGCCAGTGATGGGAATTCGGGGTCTTCCTGGTGGGCTCCTTGGATTTGCACAGAGAACATGTGCCTCTGCCAGAGCCGCCTCTCATGTCTCACAGCCCTGACTCCAGGACTCGCTTCCAGAGCCTCCAAGCTGTACCGCAGCCCTAGCTCTAGTCCTACCTATTTCTGATGTCCTAGGCCCTTTTCTCCTTCTTTCTTCAACCACCACTGCATTCCCGCATAGGCACTATTGTTTATAGATGAGAAGCTGATGCATGAAAAGGTTAAGTAACTTGCCCAGTATGGCATGTCTAATAAGCGGCAGTGCTAGGGTGCAAAACCAGACTGGCTACTGCCAACGCTTGTGCTCTTACCTGAGGGTAAGTCTGCCTCCAGAGCCATTCCTCCATGGTTCCCAGGCCTTTGGCTGCTTACTTGCCTGTCTTCCTTCCTTCCTTCCTTCCTTCCTTCCTTCCTTCCTTCCTTCCTTCCTTCCTTCCTTCCTTCCTTCCTTCCTTCCTTCCTTTCTCTCTTTCTCTCTCTTTCTCTCTTTCTTCTCTTTCTCTTTCTCTCTTTCTTTTTCCCTTCCTTCCCTCCCTCCCTCCCTCCTTTCCTTCCTTCCTTCCTTCCCTCCTTCTTTTTCTTTCCTTCTTTCCTTCCCTTCCTTCCCTCCTATTCCTTCCTTCCCCTTCCTCCCTTCCTCCCTCTCTTCCTCCCTTCCTCCCTTCCTCCTTTCTTTTCCGAGTCTCCTTCTGTTGCCCAGGCTGGAGTGCAGTGGCGTGATCTCGGCTCGCTGCACCTTCCACTTCCCAGGTTCAAATGATTCTTGTGCCTCAGCCTCCCAAGTAGCTGGGATTACAGACGTGCACCACTATGCCTGGCTAATTTTTGTATTTTTAGTAGAGACGGGGTTTCGCCATGTTGGCCAGGCTGGTCTTGAGCTCCTGGCCTCATGTGATGCGCCCACCTCGGCGTCCCAAAGTGCTGAGATTACAGGCGTAAGTCACTGCACCTGGCCTGCTGTTTACTTTCTAAGTGTTGGGAGATTTTCCTGCTGTCTAAAGAAACAGTGAGACATTAGCATTCAGGTGAGTTTTGTTTTCAAGTATGACTTATTATTCAATAATAACAAATTATTCTGAATGTGCTTTTTAAAAATGGCTTTACTGCACTGGAGATTGGGTTAAAACAGAAGTTAGCAATTTTTTCAGACCAAAGAGTCCAAATACGCTGAAATCCAGAAAACATGGTCGACAAATTTGCAAGATGAGAATGCTGATTTTTAACAGAAAAATAAACAATTGTATATGAATGATACTGATTTGGGGATGATTAAGGGAATATACTGAATATGGAACTTATCAATTTTATTCTACGAAATGGAATTGGTGGGGCCTTCGCTTTTTGCTTTTTCAAAGTTTTCATAACTTCCTTACCATGCCTGTCAGACACTAAAGGGAGAAACTGGGCCCTGTGGGTAACAGAGGAGCTGGTCTTGTCGACAAAAAGGAAACTACACTCAGGACAAGAAGGGGTCGCTTGGTCCTTGAGGTGTGCATCTGGTCTGTCTGTGCCAGGTGGAGGGAAAGCCGAAATTATAGGATGAGCGGTGGGGCTGTCGTGAAGGCCCCAGGATTTTCCAAAAGAAATCCTTTCCCAGGAGGAGCAGATGGTGCCTTGTGGGTGAGATCAAACCCAAAGTGGGTGGGCTGGGGTTGGAGGGTCCACAGGGACCAGGGAGTTGGAATTCCCCCTCTCCTCTCCCCACCCACAGTGGGGCTCAGCTTCCTACCTGCTCTCCTGGGGACAGTCAATAGCAGGAGACCCTGTCTTGCAGAGGCTAAGCGTGGTGGAGGACTGAGACGCGCGTGGTGGAGGACTGAGACGTGCTCAGCACTGGTGGACAGCAGGGGGTGGGTCAGAAACGTGGGTTGGGGAGAGGCATGTGATCCTGGCTTTGGAGGCTTTAGCCTGGACACTGGTAGGAGCCTCTGATCCTGGGAGAGCAGAGCCTGGTTTTTCCTTTCCCTCCACCCTCCAGTGGCCCCATCTCTCTCTTTCCCACTGGAAAGAAACTTGTCCAGTATGGCAAATCTCCATAGCATCCTCTCACACTCAGCCTGGGAGGCCAAGTCTTCTTTCTTTCCTAGCTTCTCCCTCAATCTTCATTCCCTCTTAACAGCAAGAAGGAAACTCTATTGGTTCATGTGCAGAAAGGTTCAGGGGTACTGCCGGGTTCACGTGCAGGTTCAGCTTGCCAGGACCCAAGACCCCTCAGCTCCTCCCACAGCCTCCTCCAAGTGTTGGCCTCATTCTCGAGATGTGGGCGTGGGAAGGTGGCAGCAGAAATGCCAGCCCATGTGCTTTTAGATTCAAATCTGTCAGGAAAGATTGAGATTCTCTGCCCAAATAAGAGTCTAGAACGGAGTTTAATTTGCTCTGATTTGGGTCATGTACCCACTGCAGAAGCAAACGTTACTGCCAGGGGAATGGGCTGCTCTGATTGGCTGGCATTGGAGCAAGGGCAGAATCAACTCCACCTAAGCCATATGGAATGACAATGAGGGGAGATGGAGAGGGAGTTATTGCTTTTAAAAGAGGGATGCTGGATGCTGGCAAGGCAAGCCCCAAATGGCCTCCATGCCCCCAGTTCCTCCTGCCTCCAAGTCCCCCATGAGTGCCCTGTAAATTCAGATCTGGCCCCTGTGACCCAACCCTGGTCTGGATCACTTGGCCAGTGCCCTTGGGACCTGCCTTAACCCCTTAGGGAAGAATCTGTCAGGCTGTCTATTTACTGTAAAAATGAGCACTGGATACTAAAGAAATCATGACAAAAGCTTTCAGTAATGGAGAGGATTTATATGACACACAGACAGACAGACAGACACACACACACACACACACACAATTTATTTCTTTTGAGTCTGATTCCTGAGGGTGGAAGCTTTGAAAATTTCATGACTATGTTTAGAGGAACCCATGAAGACACTTTAGCTGGTCATGGTCTTCCTGCTTAAAGATCTTATCAGGAATTTTACTGGAACTTGGAGCTTTATTATTACTCATTGTTTGACTGTAAGGCTTCCGTCTTAAGAGTGTGGGGTGAGGCCAAGCATCATGTCTCAGCAGTCTTTAAGCTCTCTATGATTTCACATTCCATAATGCAAGGCTTATTAAAGTAGATTCCATAGGAGCTGACAGGAGAACTTCTCTGCCTGCACAGGGTGGAATGACAGTGCTTCTGTGGAAATGTGGATGCATCCCTCGGTCAGGGTTTGAGCCCTTGAATAGGGATCACCTATTATGCACTGTGATATTTTAAGCACCTGATACAATTTGGAGGATTGCCGGTAGAACACTTTTCTGGGACACATGCACATTTATGATTTGACCGTAAGCCAGACTGGTTGTCTGTATTCTTTGCAGACCATCACCAGTTCTCTGTGTTTTGTAGCTTAATTCATACATCCTTCTAATTGTCTGAGTCTTGAATTGCGGCAAGACATTGATCATACATTACTTGGTTTGCCATACCTTCTTTTTAAAAAAATCATTAAAGTTTGTTTCTGACCACAATACAAATATGTTCCTTATGGAAATTTGGAAACGCTCAATGAAGAAAAAAGAAACAAATAATTCTAAATATTTGTGTAACCTGCAGTTTTCCCATAATATGTGGATATATATTTACAAAAAAGGATTATTCTATTTATGTATTTACTTTTCTTTTTAATTCTGCAGTTTTAGTTACTCAAGGTCAATTGTGGTCCAAAAATGTTACAGTATTTTGGCAGAGGGACAGAGAAAACACATTCGTGTAATTTTTACTATAGTATATTGTTATAGTTGCTCCATTTTATTATCAGTTGTTTTTAGTCTCTTACTCTGTCTAATTTGTAAGTTAAACTTTATCATATGTATGTATAGAATGTATAGTATGTATGTATAGAAGATAATATAAACAGATGTTCCTCAACTTACAATGGGGTTACATCTAGATAAACTTATTGTAAATTTAACATATCTTAGGTTGAACACCATTGTCAGTCCAGGAGCGTACTGTCTGGGTCTCACCTTTGCACCACTGTAAAGTTGAAAACTCACAAGTGGAATCATTCTATGTTGAGATCGTCTGTACCATCCGCAGTTTTAGGCATCCACTGGGGTCTTAGAGCACCTCTCCCTGAGATACCGGGAGGACTACTATCGATTGTTTCCATTTTTTTCCTTAACAAATGCTGCGATGAGCATACTTAGGGATAAATCTTTGAGCAAATACTTGGGTATTTTCTTGGGGTAAACTCTCAGCAGTAGAATTGCTGGATCATAAGATATGGATATTTGTAAGGCTTTTTTGGAGCCATTGCTACCCAATTACTTATTGCTGCCAATAGTAATTTCTTAATTCTTGATCCTGATGCCAGGCCCAGTGGCTCCAGGGAACAGTACCTAAAGTGAGAGCCAACCTCTGTAGGTGAGACCTCCTGCTACAGCAGCGCTTTGTTCTTTACAGACGAACTGGTCTTTCAGGGTCTATTCCTTCCCACTGCTTCTCATTCAAATGTCTCTTTAAGTTGGGGTGAATGCAGTCTCCAATTTGAGATGGTGCTTATTCAAGAAGGCAGTGCGTCTGTCACTCAATTACTCAGCTTTCGATCTCGTGGGTTTTCTACTGGACAATCCCTGAAGGAGGGCCTGTAGGTAAGGACTTCCCTACGCGAGAGCAAGACCTTCTCTCCAAAGGCCAATGTTAGCAAGGGCCCTGCCATTCAGAACTACGTATTCCAACCGCACAGGTTAATTTGTCTAGACAATGGCTTGGTCTCTAGAAATGGCCATAACGATTTTCCTGGGAAGTGAGCTGAGGTGTTTCAGCAAAGCAGCTTTTTAAAACTGAGGGCCAATCACTTATTGTGGCCTTTTCAGATGCCAGCAACAATTGGCCAGAGTAGGAGATGCTTGCTGGAATGTCCCTGGGCCAGCCATGCAAAGGTCATAGCTATTCTGGCCAATGGGAGTGAGTGCTAATTCGCTCTCAGGGCCCTAATTGGCTGATGGTGCCATTACGTGCCTACTATTTTAAGGCTGCGTTTCTAGCCCCAGCCTGGCAGGCTTTCTTGAGACATCTGGCAACAATGATCAGAATGCCTCTTTTTTCAAGGAGGCTCACAATCAATTCATCTATGGACTCACAAGGACAGGCTCATTTAGTAAAGACAACATGTTTCAAAGAAAAGTATATTTTCATTAACTAGCCTCAAAGCAGTAATTATATGTTCAGAGAACACAGTAAAAAATTATTTCTAAATATTTGGCGGTGAAAGGTTGAAGGCACTGTGTGTGTGTGTGTGTGTGTCCAACATGTTGCATGTGTTTTAAATAAACCCAGCATCTTCCCCTCTAACAGGAAGCAGGAAATACAATCGTAGACTTTGAAATTTAATTTTTAGCAACAGGATGTGTTTCTAAATACCACTAACATATCAAAAGGAGACTGTGTAGTTAAAAGCTTTAAAATTGTTATCAAAGCAATTGCAAAGCAAATGAGGTACCTTTCTTCTTCTTTTTTTTTCCCCTAAGGATGGTGGTGTCTGAACAGTGAAAACCAAATCTCCACTAAGGATCAAAAGCAATGGTGGTGTCTTTTTGTGTGAGATGCAGCTGAACTTGGATGCTCCCCCGATCTGATTCACAGTTTATAATCACAGTTATCACAGAACCATTAAAAGCCTATTAACTTGAATTCCCACAATTCCTTGAGGGCAAGGGCAAAGAGAGAGCAAAATAACTTTGAATATAAATGTAACACAACATTCGAAGGGAGAGAATCTCTTTTAATTATGCCAGCGAAGGAAGATGTCTTATGGATGCATCTCCCCTAGCAGATGGCTGATGAAAGAATACACATGAAGTCTTAGGACGCTCGGGATGTTATGAAAATGAATTCTCTGCAAAGAGACTGGGAAAGCGTAGGGAAGAGTGTGCAGACCTCTTCCTGGGAGGAGGAAGCGTGGAGGACTTGCTAAAATGTGTGACTGCCGGTTGGGTTGGCTGGATGGACACTGTACCGTGGCGAAACAAATCAGCCTGACGAGAAGCCTCAGCCACATTCGGTGGAAGCAATAGCCCAGTGAATATTTGGGCTATTGTCATGTGAGAAATTTGATTTCATGTTTTTCCACCCTTCAGTGACTTCGCTGACATTTCCCCTAACAATGCTATTATGTGCTGTACCAGTAAGACAGTGTGGTCAATAAGCTGTCTTGTGACTTCAGATAAAATGGAACGTTCTTATCTCACCGCAGAACAATTAGATGCATCAAATTACTTAAAAAAAAATCATACAGTAGTGAGCTGTGTGCACACCAATGACAGACTCTATCCCCAAATCTCTGGGCCCGGCACGGTGGCATCCACACCTCCACATTGGGATGCTGGCACAAAATAGTCCCCACAGGTACTTGCACTCCTGGAGGCTGGACTTGACCTTGCCTTGCTGTTTGTAAAGGAATATTGGAATCACCTGGGGAGGGAATGCACCCGTACATGCGCACACACACTCTCTCGGTCTCTCTCTCTCTGCTGTCTGAAATAACTAATTCCAATCAATCCACCCTCACCTTAAATGCGTTCTTCCTGCATGAATTACCCACATTCACTGCCCAGCTTGATCTCGTTTCCGCAATGGATGAAGCAAATGACTCAGTCCAGAGGGAGTGGGTTATTGACTAAGTGCTTAATTAGGCGCACAGCCCTTATGTGGTCGTTCTTGTACAGTCAAAACGACTGGACCGTGGCGTGGCAAAACCATGAATCTGGTTTACTCTCATGTGCCTGAGCCACGGTTGAATCAATGGGGCAGCAATCTAAATTAAACATTAAGACAGCCACACTGCAACATGTTTATGTAACTGCAAAGAAACAGCGTGTCTCAGGATCCTCCAGGGGAAAACATTATCCACGTCCCTCCTTGCATATCAGGTACACAGGAAGGTGGGTATGGTACAGTCTACAAAGGTTTTGAGCTCCTGAGGGAAAACCTAGGTAAACACGATGCAAACTCACTCTTTTGGCCCCTGACTTTGGCTTCTGAATCTTTAAAAGTTTAGCAGCACAGTAACCGCTGTCCAATTAGAGGTAGCAGGTTGAGACAAGGCTCCAGTGCTTATCTGCAGGCGCCAGGTCAAATGTGCCCAAGGGGCACCGGCAATGCGTCTTCTTCCTTAGAAGAACCAAGGTGGTATTGACGTAGACACAGCCCAGGTGCGTCTCCCGATTCTGTAAGGAGACGCTTCTCAAACTTTAATGAGCACATGAATCACCTGGAGCATCTTGTTAAAGCACAGATTGTGATTCAGTAGGTCTGGCTGGGGCCTGAGATCCTGCATTTCTAATAGATTCCCAGGTGATATTGATGCTGCTAGTCCCAGGTCCACAACTGGAGCAGGGAGGTCCTAGCAGGAGGGTTCCCCTACCTTACAGCCAAAGCAAACATGAGAGGGGTAGGAAGAAAAAAAAAAGACAGCTGATGTTTTGGTGACATGATGCACTGAAGCCAGAGGGGAGGCTGATGGCCACAAAGAACCAGCCAGTCATCCCTGGAGTGAAGGGAAGTGTCTACACAGGTTTTGATGGCAGCCCTACCGGCAGAAGGCAACATGGTAAGGCTCAATGTGGTGCACATTTCCCGTTCGCCTTTCCAAGGCACACCCCATTGGCAAAAATGCCCTGGAATGTGAACAAAGAGCAACATCAAGAAAGGACACATTGTATTGGTGGCCATCCACACGATTAACTGAGTTGATGAACCCTAGATCCCTGTAGAGTTGGAGAAAGTGAAGCCTAAAGCCAGCACTCAGCCCAAGTCTGCCTTTTATGACTTTGTCTTCTTATTATCTTTGTAACAAGGCTCTTTTATGAGCTTGCGATTTCCTGCCAAGTTGATGAAATCTCCATTATGTTTTATAGTACAAAATAAGAGGATAAGAGAGGTTTTTAAAGGCCTGCAGATCTCTTCTTCGTTTAGGAACCCTGCCTGCCCTAATTCTGTCCCTGTGTGGGGTAGAGATCAACTTTCTGTCATGTTCTAAGACACTGTTCATTTTCTCTTCTGCTGAAAAATAGATATTTATTTTGCCATTTTGCTTGACAATTCTAGAGGCTTGCATTTTCCATTTTAGTGCTCTTCATTTTGAACCACACATGTAATTACTGCTGTCTTTTAGTCTGTGTTTTCGGAGGACTAGCCCGTTCAAACTGGGAGAGGACAAAAGCAGCTGTCTTTCCAGGGGGTGAAAACAATAGCATAAAGTCTTCATGTAAACCTCAACAAACATTGAAACACAGAAGTGGAAATAGGAATAAAACTCAAAACAAGTGGAGAAACAGAAATCCAACTACATATTTCCACCTTTGTCTGAATTTAGAGAAAGAACAAATACACTCAACACACCTGCTATAGTTTAGCACGAGTCTTATTTCTAAGGTGCTTTTTCTCAAAAGGCCAAAAGCTCCCAACTGATTTTGTTGTTGTTGTTGCTCACTCCCTGCATTTCTGCCTCCTACTGGCATGGTCAGTTGGTCCAGGTCACAGAGGGCAAGCCTGTCCACATTTCTCGGGCTGCCTGAATGATCTCCCTCTCTGGTCCTTCCTCCAGTCTGGCTCTCACCCATGCCCTTCTTGATGGCATCAAAGCCCCCTCCAGCCTCCCTCTGCGTTCTTTTTTTTTTTGAGACGGAGTCTCGCTCTGTCACCAGGCGGGAGTGCAGTGGTGTGATCTCGGCTCAGTGCGACCTCCACCTCCCGGGTTCAAGTGATTCTCCTGCCTCAGCCCCACAAGTAACTGGGATTACAGGTGCCCGCCACCAGGCCCAGCTAATTTTGGTATTTTTAGTAGAAACAGTATTTCACCATGTTGGCCAGGAGGGTCTTCATCTCCTGACCTCGTGATCCGCCCACCTTGCCTCCCAAAGTGCTGGGATTACAGGTGTGAGCCACCGTACCTGGCCTCCTCTTGGGTTCTTGAGTGAGCCAAGCTCCTTCCAATGTCAGGGCTGCAGCAGTCAGTCCATCTGCCTGGGACACTCTCCATCTTCCTTGGTTTGCTGATGTCATTCTTCATTTCTTCATCATCTTTCACATTCATTCACTGTCACAGGCTCCTGGAGCACCCTGGACCTCTCACAGTCATAACAATTATTTGTGTAATAATGTCTATCTCCCTTACCTCAGCTTCATGAGGTCAGTGACTGTATTTATTGTGCCTGTCACTGTATCCAGTACAATTTCCTAGGTCACAGCGCTTCTCTGGGTGACCAATTCTCCAAGTTATCAATTAACCAAAAGCTTTTCTAGAAATGATCTGGACAGTTTATAGCAATTCCTGTTTTGGCAAGGGTGTCAAAAATTCAGTCACTACAATGACAATGTCTTGTGAAATTTGAATCTGGGGTGTCATGAGCATCAGCAGAGTCAAGAAGTTTTATAAATATTACAGTTAGTTTCTACCTTTCAATTTGATCAACGTTCTAACCGGGACTGGTGGCACATGCCTGTAATCCCAGCACTTAGGGAGGCTGAGGCGGGTGGATCACCTGAGGTCAGGGGTTCGAAACCAGCCTGACTAACATGGTGAAACCCCATCTCTACTAAATACAAAAAAAAAAAAAATAGCTGGGGGTGATGGCGCATATCTGCAATCTGAGCGACTTGGGAGGCTGAGATAGGAGAATCGCTTGCACTTGGGAGGCGGAGGTTGCAGTGAGCTGAGATTGCACCATTGCACTCCAGCCTGGGCAACAAGAGTGAAACTCCATCTCAAAAAAAAAAAAAAAAAAAAAGGTTCTAGTGGGCCAACTTATCCTTCTTATCTTTCAGCTGGTTTTGTCTTTCTTGTCTTGATCCAGGAATTGTTCCCTTGTGTGGGAGACAGAGAGATACAGTTAATTTTCCATATAGTTTGCAACATAGGGTAACAAAAAATGTGCTTTATGTTATAGATGCCTGAATACTTTTCAAGGTGGCAGCATACAAATGTGCTGTGTATTCATGACAATTTCTACTAGCACCGTATGAATCATGTATCATCATAAATAATTGCAGCTGAGTCACTTCAATTTGGTTGTTATTTGCAGAAAGAATCCAGATTCAGCCTTACAAGGTGAACCCAAAATGTGCTTTACAGTTAAGATACCTAAGTATTTCTCAGGTGGTCAACATTTTATGTACAAATGGATTGGCCTTCCCCATATGCGTGTTTAATTGTGCAGGATTTGCGGACGTAAACATGAAAATGAATCTTTCATTTGGTAGACTGACAAACTGTCACATGCCTGCATATGTGGGAGCTGAGTGTGTGTGGGTGGACTTGTGGGTGTGTGTGGGTGGACTTGTGGGTAGGCGTGTGCAGACACACACGTGAGAACGTTCCTGCGAAGTCCGCCTAATTCTACCGCTTCCTCTCCCGCAAAAGACAGCAAATCGTTCATTAAAACGAGGAGTGACATGCTGCTCTGGAAATGCGCGGAAGACATGGGCGCGTTTACCCTGCACTACCTTTATGAAAAAAGACTTAAAATTCAAAGTACACAAAAATTGTCATGTCGAAAAATACACTGGACACAACAATTTGCTGTAAGTATTGTAGGTAGTCCAATGAAAACAATTTTTGGTTAATCAATAGTTTTGAGGTACTGGTCATTGAATGTATTGCTAAATTCATGATTTGCTATTTATAAAGAACTGACGTTTGGTGATTGCCCTAGTGCTGTCTAAAAACAGCGGTGACACATGGCACATGTGCAGTGATATTTGTTGAATAAATGATTGGCTCAGTGTCGTCTTTGCAGACAGTCCCTAGCTGGCGGTTTGGACCCCTACGTGCAAGCCTGTGGCAGGACCGAACTTGACCCTCGGGCGTTCTCGGCCCGGGTGGTCTGAGTACCCTTAGTGCTATAGGACTTGTTTTCAGAATGGTGGGTCACAAAGTACAGCTCAGTAATTTAAACCTCTGAAAATAATAACAGCCACCATGAGCATCCCTGCTCCAACCTGTGGCTAAGAAATCCTAGCTGAAGAGAAGTAGCATTTCATTTTTTTCCTGGCCAGGTGTCTTTGTTCAGTTTTGATTTTCTTGGACAAATTTGTTAGAATTTTAAACAATCATTCAAAAGAAGAAAATTGGAACATACCTTAACCAGCGGTCATATACCTTGTTTAACAGAGCATGGGACTAAGTACAGAGGAGAGGCGAAATATATTTGAAAATCAAGTTTCAGTTCTAAGAGATTTTCTGCTCCATCGGTGGAGACAAAGTGAATGCATGTGAAATACTGAGTTGGAAATGGCCACTGTTTTTAGGTTTTAAATGTCGTCATTGTCTTCCTCCCTCCTTTCTGACTTTAGCTTTCATCTTAGGGTGCAGGAGAACCAGAACTCTGCCCTGGCCCACCACCTTCATCTGTGTGGTGTTGGTGGCACATGATGTCCGTCATTTGGCCCCTGGCCTACAAGAGCTCACCTTGTTGAAGCGCTAGGCATTTCAGCAGGCCCTGTTTTGTGCAGGTTAAGGAAAGGGAATTAAAAGGAATCCTCTTATAAAATCACTGCTCAATAATTTAACAGCGTCAAGCAAGTGCATTAAAACAAAACCTGTTTTATGCTGGCCTCTGTACATCTGGGTTCTGCTGTGGGCTCTGCCATATATTAGCTGTGTGACTGTGGGTGAGTCACCTCACTTCATGGAGGCTCAGTTTCCTCGTCTGTAGGTAAGACAGTTACTAACACCTGCTTCAGTTTCAGTCTGCGTCCCTGCAGTGAAACCAGTGACACACTCCAAGACAGAAGAGACCTTAATGAAGGGTCTCCTCTCAGAGATGTTGCCAGGGTTACAGGAACTGACAAGAAATGGTGCAGCTTCCGGGACCAGCAAGAGCAGGAAGCCTGTCTATCCCTGGGCCAAAGTGTTAGGGAGAGGGCACTGTGAACAGGGAGAACTGTGGCTGTGGGGAAGGGGCTGCCCGGCAGGAGCCATGGACATAAGTAGACAAACACGGTTCCTTCCAAATTCTGGCCTGGTAGGGATAGAGCCTGGGGGGCCAATACTTTGAACCTGTGATGTATCAGAATGTGTTATATACACCTCTTCCCAACTCCATGTTCAGTGATGTCAGTAGCTTGAAATCCACCATGGTGGAAGTATTTATGAACAGAAATTGGCCGATGCCACTACAAATCAGGCTGCTTTTCCTCTGGAGAGCTGGTTGTGAACCATTTATGAGCACACTGCCTATCTCCTCCTGCCCTTCTGATTCCCACTGCTATTTCCTATGGGATGAATCCAACCAGAGCCAAAGCATGGGCTGGATGCGGTGGCTCATGCCTGTAATCCCAGCACTTTGGGAGACCGAGGTGGGGGCAGATCAGCTGAGGTCAGGAGTTCGAGACTAGCCTGGCCAACATAGTGAAACCCTGTCTCTACTAAAAATACAAAAATTAGCCAGGTGTGGTTGGTTGGCACCTGTAATCCCAGCCACCTGGGAGACTGAGGCAGGAGAATCGCTTGAACCCAGGAGGCAGAGGTTGCAGTGAGCCGAGACCGTGTCACTGCACTCCAGCCTGGGCAACAAGAGTGAAACTCTGTCTCAAAAAATAATAATAATAAATTAAAAAGCAAAAGAACCAAAGCATAGGGGAATAGGGGATACAGCCTTTACAGCTTAGACTCCAGGCTGCAGAACAAGGAATGGATGGAGAATGAATGGGAGAGGGGTACACACAAAAGAAAGATAGCCAGCACATGTCTTAGGGTTGTTGTGAAAGTTGTATAAAACAATGAATATAAAAGTACTTAGTAAACATTGAAGTGCCTTTCATGTGTTCTTCCTTAGTTTTGCAAAGCACATTAGAGTTTGCAGAGTATTTGTAAGGTGCTATGTGAGCACAGCGCCGGAAAGTAGACAGCACTATGCATCCTCTTGGGCACCCCTCCCCTGCCCCGGCCAGGCTAATTGGAATGAAGTTAGCCTTATTCTTGTTAGAATTTGGGGAATTAAATGTTCAAATTAAAGACAAGAGAACACCCACTGGGGTGGCAGTGCCTTCGGGCTGTACTTTGATTTTGCTTCTCTGTCTCTTCCATGGTGATTAAACTTTAGGCTGGGCAATCATCCCACCAGGACAAAGCCTACTATGCAGCCCCCTTTACAGTGAGGCCTGACCATGTGGTTGAAGTCTTGGCCCACAAGAGGAAGTGTCGTATGGCAGCTGCCAGGAACCCTCCTTAGGAGGAAGCAGCTCAGTCAATTGGGGTTGGCCCAATATGATCCATGGGGACACGCCCTTTCCCCTCTACTTCCGTTCCTGCATTCTGCTACCTGGAATGCAGATGCCATCTGGGGCCACAAGATGACAGCTGTCCCCTAGGGCTGGTGAGCGGTGGTAGGTGGGAGGGAGCCTCATCTCTGAGAATCCTGAACAGCAGAGCCACCATAGCGAGCCTGGACTACTTCCCTCTGCACTTCTTTTATGCAGAGAGAATAAATGTCTATCGTGTTTAAGCCCCTGTTAGTTCGGGTTTCCTGTCCCAGTCAAATTTGATCGTAATCAATATAGTGTGTCTTGGCAAGGCTGTGAGATGACAGGACTCCCTTGCACTGCTGCTGCTGGGAGTATTTCTTTATACCTGGGCTTTGGAGAGCAGTGGGCAATGCCTGGTAAAGGTGAAATACACTGTGTCTGTTGCACCGGGCTTGTCAACAGGTAGCAGAAATCCCAGAAGGGTTTACTACGCACGTGACAGATCGCCTGGTGCAGCAGCTTTGCAACACCAAGAGAGGCGGCCCACCATCTTTTCCTCCTCTCCTTACCATGTGGCTTTTGGCGTCACAGTGCAAGAGGACCTATGCATCTCTGGCGTCACATCTAGGGGCCACCTCTGGTCCTTCAGTGCTGGCAGTGGATAAGGTCCTGTATCACTACTACGGCAACTCTCTCGTTGGAAAACCCAGGGAGGTAACTGGGGGAGGAAGGGATGGAGGACACAATTTCTGAGTGAGAGAGCAGCTGGACAGGTTGTCCTGTACATGTTTACTCTTGTATTCACATGGAATAGCCAAGAGAATTGGCAAGACACAACATTTAAAAAAAGAAAAAGAAAGAAAAGCAGAAAACACCTTACTGAGTAGAAGGGAGGCAGGAAGTGCGTCCAGGCCCTGAGAGAAATGCCAGATCTCAGGAGCAGCCTTTGCAGCCCTGGGGAGGCCAGGTGGCCCTTGGCAAGTCTCATGAGCTCTGGAGTTGGCCCATGACCTTGCTGGGACTTGTGACATCCCATCCATTGCTGTATGACCCTTGTTTCCTATTTGTAAATGTTGAATGTTGTCATGGAGAAAAAATAAAAACAGGTGAATGTTTAGTTTAACACAGCACTTGGCATATAATAACTATTCATGAGTGTTACTTCCTTGTGGCCTCAGTGCTGTGCCAGGCAGGTAAGAGTGGCTGTGAGTGAGTCCTGAGGTTGGGTCTGAGCTGAGACACAGAGGCTGCCACAGAAGGAGATGGTAGGCAGCATGGGTTCTGGGTGCAGCAGTGCCACTGATGCAGACAAGGCCACCCCCAGCCTGGGACTCAACTTACTTCTCTGAAAACTAACAGGTTGGAGCATACAGTTGCCATGGGGACATCCAACTCAAACATTATTCATTCAAAAATTGAGAGGGTACAAAATGTTTGCCATTACCCCCAAATCATCTTGTCCTCACCTGTCTGAGCTGACCACAGGGCTTCCTCAGCTGGGACCTGGTGGCTCTTTGCCTCTTACCCTGGGGAGTCACAGCTGCAAGAAACCAGTGGCAGGAATCCTCAGAGGGCTTAGAAGACTCCTTCGCCCATTGTGATGGGTGAGTTCCCATTCCATGGCAACAATGGGCACCCGCACCTTCCCCTCCTGGTAGAGGCTGAGAAGTAAAGATCAGGAATGAGGAGGAGGAGCAACTTCCCAGACGTGTAGAACTTATGAAGTTTATGAAGCAGCTTCCCAGACGTGTAGAGCGTATAGAGAGGTGAGGCAGCCAACCTCAGCCACATTCAGCTTCCTGAAGAGAATGACTAAAGGACGACGCTTCAACCCACCTTTAGACAAGGATGGGAGATGGGTAAGGAAGATGGTGGCCCCTGATGCCTTTCTCATGCCACATGGGTGTGGTCAACGGTCTGAGGAGTTCAGATCCTGCTTCTGCGATTTCTGAAGCATGACCTTTGACAAATCACTTCACTTTACTCAACCTCAGTTTCTTCATCTGTGAAATGGGAATCCCCTAACATTCTTGCGAAGATTGAATGAAATGCATGTAAACTGCTGAGCACGCTGGAACCTTGTGAATGTCTACTAAGCAGTAATTCCCACTCTACTTTTTCTTTCTTCCTTAACATCTATTTTCTAAAGTACTACAGAACGTATTCTCTTATCTATGTTATTTTTCTCCCCTTGCTAGAATATAAGCTTCATGGAGGTGGGATTTTTGTCTATTTTAGTCACTGATGTATCCCTAGTGCCTAGAACAGGATCTGGAGCATAGGAGGCACTCAATAAATATTTGTTGAAGTAACTATATTGTACTAGAAACCTCTAAACAAATTCTTGTTGGCTCCCAATCCGATTCCTTTAGCCCCTCCAGCCTATGAAATGAGAAGAGTCTGGGAACGCATCACTTATTCATCTTCATCTCTTGAAAACTTTCCCTTTCCAGCTTCACGCTCTCCCTCAGCCCTTGCTCTTCTGATGTCACTTACAGAACCTGTGGGATTTGTCACTCTTCTATCATCTTCAAGAAACATTTGGGTCACCAGTGTGAGGTCTTAGCCTCACTAAGTGTGAGGTCTTAGCCTTGTCGGCCAAGCACTTCTCTCCTTTGCTCTTAAACATGTATATTTCATGGCTGACAAGCCTTTCCCATTTCTAATTTCTACAATTTATTGACAAAAAGAATGTTAAGGGGAAATCACAGATGTAGACTCGCAATGAGAGACATAATCAGAGAAAAACCTGATGTCAACTTCTTTTAGGGTAGCAATAGGTAAAAAATTGTTAAAGTTTTAATTTGTTTCAAAGAATAACAGAAAACACTTCAGCCAATTTGGGTCTGAAGGCTTTAAAAACCTGATCTACCCACTTGGATATAACCTTGGCTAAGCAGCTTAGTCTTTCTAAGTCTCAGTTTCTTTGTCTGTAAAATGGGAGCATAATGTACCAAGGATAGAAGACCATGGTGGGGGATTCATGATTCATTAACGAGTGCTCAGTGCAATGAGTGAGCACATAGAAACCACTTCACATATATACACTTTGTATATATGTATACATATATGTGTATACACACAAATGTATACCTTGTTTCATTCCACAAAAATTTAAAGCATGGAAAATGTACACAATAAAATAATACAGTATAAATCAAATAGAAAGTTATAACCAGTTTTATAAGTACTTTAGAAGGAGAAGAGGCTGAGTCTGAGAACACATATAACATAGACATAATATTGTGTATATTTCTAGGATTATATGGTAGATATTTGGGCACCACATTTGACTCTGAGTTCCCTGGCAGCCAAAGTAAAATGGGAACTAATGTCAACTCCATAAAGCTAAATTCCCATGAAGAGAAAAATGTAAGTCGCTCAGACTAAGTAGCTTTCCCTCTAGCTATTACCTATGTATCAGTTAGAATCATCAGACTGAATTTTATAAAAGGCTGAATAAAGTGACTATAGTGTCTTAACCAAATAGGGATTTATATTTAAGTAACAATGAAACCTAGCAGTTGGCCATCCCAGGCTGGAACAGCTCCTCAAGGGAGTCACCAGCAGCTGCCTTTTCAGTGTTCTGTTTTGCCATCCTTAGTGTGGGGTGACTCCAGCTCCAGACAGTGAGTCCACAACTCAGACAGGAAAATAAGAGGAAGGTCAAATGACAAAAAGATGGAAGGCAGCTGTCACCTAAGTCTGCCCCTTTTTGTCAGGAAAACAATACTTTCCTGCCTTCCCCAGAGCCTGCTCCCTAGACCTCTGCTTCCATCTCACTGTGTCACATGGCCAATTTAGCTGCAAGGGAGTCTGAGGAGGTTTTTTTTAACCAAGCACATGGCTGCTCTGAATGAAGAACTTGAGTTCTGAAGTAAGGGGGAAAGTGAGAATCAACATTTCATAGGTAGAAATTTTATTTCATCCTTCTGTCAAGAGCCCAGAAACGTAGCCCAGTCCCTGGGTTTTAGGGAGAAGGGCACTGCTCCCCAAAGCTTGGCTTGAGCATTTGGCAAAAATCCTTTCTGCTGTCAGCACCTAAGAGCATAAAAAGAATAGTGCTGATCATGAAGTTTCCCAAAGTAACTTGTAGACGAGGAAGGAAAAATTAAAGAAACTGTTGGCTTTGAGTCAGCAGCAGCCCATTTGGGAGGACAGTAATTGCCACATTAGAGATGACAGTCATTTTGCAGTTGACCTTGCTGGTTGTAATCTGGCTATTGCCAGGTAGGAAAGACTTTTTCCACACACTTGCCCCTTCCTATTTAATATTTCAGTCATTGAGTGATTGAACGCAGCAAAAATTTCATCGCCAACTAGTTAAACAGCTATATTTCACGGTTACAATATCTAACAGAAGGGTTTATTTCACAGCTATCATGTTATAGCCATTAAATATATATTTTAAAAGAGTGAAATTAAAATGCTAGAGCCATTTTTTACAGTGCTTTAGTCTACAGACTTGCTGAATACAAATGAACCCAAGTCAGTTGTCATTTAACTAGTGAGAGACATCATTCTTGATGTTAGAACAGCCTCCCAACCACCAGCCTGATTTTCCACAGCTTCCCAGAGCAAAGTGTTGACTCAGTCAGCCTATTGGAAGGGTGAAGGAAAAGGTTCGGAGCCCAAAGGCCCTTTGTATTATTTATATTCACCTCTAAAAAGATTTCTTCAGAAAATATTTTAAAAATAGAAGATAGGATGAATGAGAAAGATATAGGTTGACTTTGAACACATTTCTAGAATATATTGTTAAGAGAGGAAAGCAAGGTGCAAAGCAGTATGTATGATATAATCTGATTTTTGTAAAGCAGTGTAAGTCTTCTCACAGGTATAGGTGTTTGTACGTGATCATATGAATGCTTAGTTGTTAATATTGTTATCTGGGGTTGGGAGATGTGACAGGAAGCAGAGAAGAAAGCAACCAAAAGCTACTGTAAAATAATAAGGCAGGGGAGGGGTGTCAAGATGGCTGACTAGAAGCATTGCGTGCCCGCCTCCCCTACTTAGAAGAACCAAAATAGTGTACAGGCAGTCACACTTCAAATACGTTATCCAAGACAGAGCGCTGGAATTCAACAGAGAAGTGACAGGAAACACTGTAAGTGGGGAAGGAGAAGGGAAAAAGGCAGTCTGCCTGGCCGGGATCGGCTGGGAGCCAGGAGTGACTTCCCAACATGTGGAAAGGGTAAGTGAGAGACTTCTGGCAGCCCACATGCCCACTGTGGAAATGTGTAATTCTGGCCACAGAGAACTTCTCGACCCTTCCATCCCTGAAACTAACATAGACAGTCTCCTAGAGACCGTGGGATGGAACTCCTCTAGGGAGGAAGGTCGTGCTGGGTTTCTTCCTGAGACCCAAACTGCTATAGCAAGGTGCCATTTTCAAACCTAGCTTTTGGCAGACTGCACACTATCCTGGGGCCCAGCAGCGTCTGGACTGAGGCATTAAGGAAACTTGGGCTATTGCTATTGGGACTGAGGAGTGAGCTGAGAGCATTTCCACAGTTGAGGCTAAGAAGCAAGTGAGGCACAGGCTGCAGCTGCAGCTGCTGGTGCTGGGAAGTGAGCACTGCCAGGAGACTGGGATGTAAGCGAGGCACAGACTGACACTGGGACTAAGTTGTCAGCTTTCAGGGGTGCTCCTGTAGCCAGAGCCAAGGGGGGCAAGCTAGGCATGGACTACTGCCGAGGTTAGAGGGTAAACCCTGGCAGGACTGGAGCATGAGAGGGATGTGTGTTCCCCATCCACCAGCCCAGGCTGTGGCCACCAAAGACAACCCCTCCCTCCAGTGACAGGGCCTCAGCACAGCTGCTACCACCTCTCAGCTGAGCACTCCACCTGGGGCCCGCTACTACTCATGATGGCTGGTGCCTGCTGTCATATTTCGGGGGACTGAGCGCAAGCCCACCCAGCCTGGCTTTGGCTCCTCTTCCATAACAGAACACATAGCCTCAGGTCCTTGGGCTTGCCCAACCCATCCACCACCTTGAGTACACTCCTCCCAGGGAACTCAGATTGGGCCTAAACTCCTGGCCACTACCATCTCAACTGGTGCCTATACGCAAGCACCACCTGAGTCCTAGAGACTGGCCTGCCCAACCCATCACAACCACTGCCAACATCAATGCACACCACTCAGGACCCAAAAAATCATCCTGCCACTGCTACTTCCATCACCCATGCCACACCAGCTGCCTAGGGGCCTGAGAACCCACCCACCTGCCTGGTTCACTGCTGCCACTACTGGTATCCAAGCAAGCCACCTGGAGGCCCAAGAATTGGCCCACCAGGAACTGCCAAAACAGGCACCAGCTTATACTACTCTGAAGCACAAAGATAGACATGCTCAGCTAACTGCTGCCACCACTGGGGCCTGAAGACTGACCTACCTTGCGTCTCAGTCCCCAGCACAACTTCATCACAGCCTCTCTTGTTAACCATACTGTAACCCACTGAGGAAATCACAGGTACCACTCATTATGGTGACAGACAAAGAAATCATATAGAGCCTACATGACTACATGCATGCAGAATCAAAACCGAAGTACCCTATCTAACTGAAACCATAGAAACATCTTCAGGAAAATGTCCTCCCTTATGAAAGTAAATTTAAAATTAGGAAGAAGAGACTGTTATACCAGATGTGCAGATAGCAATGTAAGGACAGAGTAAACATGAAAAAGCAAGGAAATACACTTCTAAGAGACAAAATAATTCACCAGCAATAGATCTTAATCAAAAATAAATTTCCCAAATTCCAGATAAAGAATTGAAAATATGCATTTTAGGGGCTGGGTGCAGTGGCTCATGCTTGTAATCCCAGCACTTTGGGAGGCCGAGATGGGCAGATTACTTGAGGTCAGGAGTTCAAGACCAGCCTGGCCAACATGGCAAAACCCCATCTCTACTAACAATACAAAAATTAGCTTGGCATGATGGCACATGTTTGTAATCCCAGCTACTTGGGAGGCTGAAGCAGGAGGATCAATTGAGTCCGGGTGGCAGAGGTTGCAGTGAGCCAAGATCGCACCACTGCACTTCAGCCTAGGCAATAGAGTGAGACTCTGTCTCAAAATAAAAAAGGAAAAAAAAAAAAAGAGAAAATATTCATTTTAAAGAAGCTCAGTGAGATACAAGAGAATTCTGAAAAATAGTACAAAGAAATCAGAAAAATAATTCAGTATATGAATTATAAATTTGCCAAGGAGACAGATATTTAGAAAAAAAGAGAACCAAATAGAAATTCCAAAATTGAAGAACTCATGGAAGGAAATACAAAATACATTTGAAAGTTTCAACAGTAGATTTGATCAGGCAGAAGAATCTCAGAACTTGAAGACAGGTCTTTTGAAATAATCCAGTCAGACAAAAATAAATAAAAAATAATTGAAAAGTATAAGTAAGGTCTTTGTTACATTTTGAATAACATAAAGTGATCAAACATTTAAGTTATTAGTGTCCTCCAGAGAAAAGAGACAAAGAAAGCATTAGAAAACCTATTTAACACAATAATAGATAAAAACTTCCTAAGTCTAGAAAGAGATTTAAACATTCTAGTACAAGAAATTCAACAGTCCCCAGGCAGATACAATACAAAAAGGTCTTCTCCATGAAACATTATAGTCAGACTATCTAAAGTCAAAGACAAAGAGCAAATTTTTTAAAAAGCAAGGGAAAACCATTAGTCATAAATAAAGGAAACTCCATCAGACTAACATTAGGTTTCTCAGCAGAAACCTTACAGGTCATAAGACAATGGGATTGTATATTCAAAATGCTGAAAGAAAAAACTGCCAGTCAAGAATGCTATTTCCAGCAAAATTCTCCTTTACAACTGAAGGAGAAATAGTCTTTCCCAGACAAGCAAATGCTGAGGGAGGGACTTTTTTACCACTAGATTGACCTTTTGAGAAATGCTCAAGGATCCCTGGAAGTGAAAGGACAATATTTACCATCATAAAAACATACAAAAGTATAAAACTCACTAGTAAAACAATCATACAAAGGAGGAAGAGAAAGGATTCAAATCGTACCACTAAAGAAATCCACCAAATCACAATGACAATCAGTAAGATAAAAAGAAAGGAAGAAAGATGTAAAGAGCAAGAAAACCATTTAATAATATGATAGGAACAAAGCTTCACATATCAATAATAACTTTGAGCAGAGACATTAAATTATCCATTTAAAAGATATAGAATGGCTGGCTGAATGGAATTTTAAAAAATGATCCAACTATATGCTGCTTACAAGAAACTCACTTTAGCAGTGAAGACATATAGACTGAAAATAAAGTCATGATAAAAATATATTCCATGCAAATGGAAAACAAAACTGCACAGCAGTAGCTATACTTAGATAAAACAGTCTGTAAGTCAAGCACAATAAAAAAAGAAATACAAAGAAGGTGATTATAATGATAAATGGATCAATCCAGCAAGAGGATATAACAGTTCTAAATATATGGCTATCCCACACTGGAGCATCCAGATTCATAAGGCAAATATTATAAGATCCAAATAAATGGACTGCAATGCAATAATAATGGAAGTCTTCAATTCACTCTTCCCAGCATTAGATAGATAATCTAGACAGAAAGTCAACAAAGAAACACTGGATTCAAACTGAACTTTAGGCCAAATGGACCCAACAGGCATTTACAGTTCTTTCTATCAAACAACTGGAGAATATACATTATTTTCATCAGCATATTAACATTCTCCAGGATAGACCATATGTCAGGTCACAAAAAAAAAAACCAAAAAAAACCAAAAAAAAACAAGTCTCAACAGTTTAAAAAAATTAAAATCATCACATATCTTCTCAGACCACAATAGAATAAAACTAGAAATCAATACCAGGATGAACTTTGGAAACTATGCAAATACATAGAAATTAAACAACATGCTCCTGAATGACCATTGGGTCAACGAGGAAATTTAGATAAAATTAGGTGGGAGGGGCCAAGATGGCCAACTAGAAACAGCTGCGATTGGAGGTTCCCACTGAGAAGAATGAAAATGGTGAGTGAATCCTGCACCGGCAACTGAGGTATCCTGATTCTGTCATTGAGACTGACTAGGTGGTTGGCAGGACCCACAGAGAGTGAGGAAAAGTAGGGTAGTGTGTTGGCCCACCTGGGAGCCACATGGGGTGGAGTTCCCACCCCAGCCAAGAAGGGTGGTGAGTGATCATCCTGCCCTGCCTGGGAAACCATGCTTTATCTATAGACCTGTGCAACCCATGGATCGGGAGATCCCCCTCATGAGCCCACGCCACCAGGGCCTTGGGTCCCAAGCACAGAGCTGTGCAGATTCTCAGCAGCCACTTGGTGGGGACTGCCTAAGACTACTGAGTTCCTGTGGGGAGAGGTGGCCATCATCATCGTGGGTGCCTGCTGCCTAAGACGACTGAACTCCCCAGGAGAGGGGCAGCTGTCATCACTGTGGCTGCCTGCTAAGACAACTGAGCTCCCATGGAGAGGGGTGGCCTCCATCACTGTAGCTCCAGTCTGCCATTTTTACCCTGCTGGTGCTGGAGAGACTGGACCATTTGGACCCAGGAGGAATTTCCCATAGCACAGCATAGCAGGTGTGGCAGATCGTGGCCAGACTGCCTCTTTAAGCTGGACCCTGGCCCATCCCTCTTCACTGGATGAGGCCTCCCTGCATGAATTTCAGCAACTCCAGCCAGGGGTTTAGGGACAGAACTCTTATCTCCCTGGGACTGAGCCCCTGTGGGGAGGGGTGGCTATGGTGTCCCTAGATCAGCAGACTTAGTCTTCTCCCCTGCTGACTCTGAGGAACCTGGGCAATCTGGATGAGCAGAGATTCCCCCAACCCAATGCACCCCCTTTGCCAAGGGGCAGCCAGAGTGCTTCATTAAGCAGGGCCCTGGTTCCCATGCCTCCTGAGTGGGTGGGACCCCTCAGTCAGGTTATACAGGAGTGTTCCTGCTGGTATCAGATCAGTGCCCCTCTGGGACAGAGATCCCAAAGAAAGGAGCAGGCTGCCACCTTTGCTGTTCTTCAGCCTCCACTGGTGATAATTCCAGGTGCTGGAGGGACCCAGGTGAATAGGGTCTGGAATGGGCTCCCAGCAAACTGCAGCAGTCCTATGGAAGATGGGCCTGACTGTTAAAGGAAAGACAAACAGAATGCAACAACAACAATAGCCTCAACAAAAAGTCCCCATAAAAATTCCATCCAAAGGTCAGCAGTCTCAAAGATTGAAGCTAGAAAAACTCACAAAAATGAGAAAGAATTAATGAAAAAAATGCTGAAAACTCAAAAAGTCAGAGTGCCTTTTCTCCTCTAAATGATCACAACACCTCTCCAGCAAGGGCACAGAACTGGGCAGAAGCTGAGATGGATGAATTCATAGAAGTAGGCTTCAGAAGGTGAGTAATAACAAACTTCACTGAGCTAAAGGATCATGTTCTAATCCAATGCAAAGAAACTAAGAACCATGATAAAACATTACAGGAGCTGTTGATCAGAATAATCAGTTTAGAGAGGAACATAAATGACCTGATGGAGCTGAAAAACTCAATATGAAAACTTCACAATGCAACCACAAGTATCAATAACCAAATAGACCAAGAAGAGGAAAGAAGTTCAGAGCTTGAAGACTGTCTTGGTGAAATAAGACAGGCAGACAAGAATAGAGAAAAACAATGAAAAGGAATGAGCAAAACTTCTGAGAAATGTGGGATTATGTAAAAAGACTGAACCTATGACTGATTGGGGTACCTGAAAGAGAAAGAGAGAACCAAGTTGGAAAACATACTTCAGGATATCATCCAGAACTTCCCCAGCCTAAAAAGACAAGCCAAGATTCAAATTCAGGAAACCCAGAGAGCCCCAGTAAGATATTCCACAAGAAGATCAACCCCAACACACGTAATCATCAGATTCTCCAACATGGAAATGAAGGAAAAAATGTTAAGGGCAGCAAGAAAGAAAGGCCAGGTCACTTACAGATGGAAGCCCATCAGACTAACAGAAGACCTTTCAGCAGAAACCCTACAAGCCAGAAGAGACTGGGGGTCAATACTCAACTTTTTTTTTTTTTTTTTTTTTTTTTTTTGAGACAGAGTCTCTCTCTTGTTGCCCAGGCTGGAGTGCAATAGTGTGATCTTGGCTCACTGCCACCTCCACCTCCTGGGTTCAATTAATGCTCCTACCTCAGCCTCCTGAGTAGCTGGGATTACAGGCACTTGACACCATGCCCAACTAATTTTGTATTTATATTAGACATGGGGTTTCACCATGTTGACCAGGCTGGTCTTGAACTCCTGACCTCAGGTGATCAGCCCACTTCGGCCTCCCAAAGTGCTGGAATTACAGGCATAAGCCACTGTGCGCAGCCTCAACATTCTTAAATCAAAAAATTTCCAACTCAGACTTTCATATCTTGCTAAACTAAGCTTCATAAGTGAAGGAAAAATAAAATCCTTTTTAGACAAGCAAATGCTGAGAGAATTCGCCACCACCAGGCCTACTTTGCAAGAGCTCCTGAAGGAAGTACTGAATATGGAAAGGAAAAACCATTACCAGCCACTGAAGTACAAAGACTAATGACACTATGAAGCAACTACATCAACAAGTCTGCAAAAATAACCCGCTAGCATCATGATGACAGGATCATATTAATAGATAACATTAACCTTAAATGTAAATGGGCTAAATGCCTCAATTAAAAGACACAGAATGGAAAGCTGGATAAAGAATCAAGACCTACTGGTGTGCTGTATTCAAGAGACCCATCTCATGTGCAAAGACACACATAGCCTCAAAATAAAGGGATGAGGAAAAATTTACCAAATGGAAATCAGAAAAAAACAGGAGATGTGATCCTAGTTTCTGGAGAAAACAGACTTTAAACCAACAAAGATCAGAAAAGACAAAGAAGGGCATTAAATAATGGTAAAGGGATCAATTCAACAAGAAGAGCTAACCTAAATATACATGCACCCAATACAGGAGCACTGAGAGTCACAAAACAAGTTATTAGAGACCTACAAAGATACTTAGACTCCCACACAATAATGGTGGGAGGCCTTAACACCCTACTGTCAATATTAGATCACTGAGACAGAAAATTAATGAGAATATTGAAGACTCAAACTCAGCTCTGGATCAAGGGAACCTGATAGATATCTACAGAAGCCTCCACCCAAAAATAGCAGAATATACATTCTTCTTGGTACCACATGGCATTTACTCTAAAACTGATCACACAATGGGAAGTAAACACTCCTCGGCAAATGCAAAATAATTGAAATAATAACAACCTGTCTTTCAGACCACAGTGCAGACAAATTATAACTCAAGATTAAGAAACACACTCAAAACCACACAACTACATAGAATTTGAACAATCTGCTCTTGAATGACTCCTGGAAAAATAATGAAATTAAGGGAGAAATCAAGCAGTTCTTTGAAATCAATGAGAACAAAGAGACAATGTACCAGAATCTCCGGGACACAGCTAAAGCAGTGTTAAGAAGGAAATTTATAGCACCAAATGCCCACATCAAAAAGCTAGAAAGATCTCAAATTGACACCCTAACATCACAACTAAAAGAACTGGAGAACTAAGAGCAAATGAACCCTAAAGCTAGCAGAAGACAAGAAATTACCAAGATCAGAGTGAAACTGAAGGAGATAGAGATACAAAAAATGTTTCAAAAAATCAGTGAATCCAGCAGGTGGCTTTTTTTTGAAAAAATTAATAAAATAGACCACTAGCTAGACTAATAAAGAAGAAAAGAGAGAAGAATCAAATAGACACAATGAAAGATGATAAAGGGGATACGACCACTGACCCCACAGAAATATAACCAACCATCAGAGAATATTATAAACACCTCTATGCAAATAAACTAGAAAATCTAGAAGAAATGGATGAATTCCTGGACATATACACTCTCCCAACATTAAATCAGGAAGAAGTTGAATCCCTGAATAGACCAGTAACAGTTCTGAAATTGAAACAGTAATTAATAGCCTACCAACTATACAAAGCCCGGGACCAGATGGATTTACAGCTGAATTCTACCAGAGGTGCAAAAAAGAGCTGGTATCATTTCTCTCCTGAAACTATTCCAAACAATTGAAAAGGAGGTACTTCTTCCTAACTCATGAGGCCAACATCATCCTGATACCAAAACCTGGCAGAGATACCATAAAAAAAGAAAACTTAAAGCCAAAATCCATGATGAACACTGATGCAAAAATTCTCAATAAAATACTGGCAAACTGAATCCAGCAGCAAATCAAAAAGCTTTATCCACCATGATCAAGTCAGCTTCATCCCCAGGATGCAAGGCTGGTTCAATGTATGCAAATCAATAAATGTAATTCATCACATGAACAGAACTAAAGACAAAAACCACATGATTATCTCAATAGACACAGAAAAGACCTTTAATAAAATTCAACATCTCTTCATGTTAAAAACTCAATAAACTAGGTACTGGTGGAACATACATCAAAATTATAACAGCCATTTATGACAAACCCACAGTGAATGTCATACTGGATGGGCAAAAACTGGAAGCATTCCCCTTGAAAACCAGCACAAGGCAAGGATGCCCCCTCTCACCATTCCTATTCAACATAGTATTTGGAAGTTCTGGACAGGGCAATCAGGCAAGAGAAAGAAATAAAGTGTATTGAAATAGGAAGAGAGGAAGTCAAACTGTCTGTTTGCAGATGACATGATCCCATATCTAGAAAACCCTATAGTCTCAGAACAAAACTGGAGGCATCATGCTACCTGACTTCAAACTATACTACAAGGCTAGAGTAACCAAAACAGCATGATACTAGTACAAAAACAGACACATAGACCAAGGGAACAAAAAAGATAACTTGGAAATAAGACTGCACATCTACAACCCACTGATCTTCAACAAACCTGAAAAAAACAAGCAATGGGAAAAGGATTCCCTATTTAATGAATGGTGCTGGGAGAACTGGCTAGTAATATGCAGAAAATTGAAACTGGACCCCTTCCTTATATAACAATTAACTCAAGATTAAAGACTGAAATGTAAAACCCAAAACTATAAAAACCCTAGAAGAAAATCTGGGCAATACCATTCAGGATATAGGAGAGGGCAAACAAATATTGCATGATTAAAATGTCAAAAGCAATTGCCTAACCACGCCTACCAAGCGGAGGTGTTCCCAGGCTGTCCCCAGTACTCCAGGCCCCGCCCCCTGCCACACTCTCTTGAAGAGGGGGCCTCCTCCTCGGGGCTCCAGGTTGGCTTGCCCGTGCTCTTGCCTCCCTTGTGACAGTGGTGTATGGTGTCATCTGTGAATGCTAACTCCATCACCCTTTCCAGCACACTGCCAATAAACAGCTATTTAAGGCTGGGGGCGTGGTGCAGGGAGAAAACTACAGCCAATATCCCCGATGAACATAAATACAACATTTCTCAACAAAATGCCAGCAACCTAAATGCAATAGCACATCAAAAAGACAATATACTGTGATCAAGTGGGATTTATACCAGGGACGCAAGGATGCTCCAACACACACAAATAAAAAAACATGACACATCACACCAACAAAATGAAGGACAAAAACCATATGATTATCTCAACAGACATAGAAAAAGCATTTGATAAAATTCAACATCCCTTTATGATAAACACTTTCAACAAACTAGGCATAGAAGGAACATAAGTCAAAATAGTAAAGACCATATACAGCCAACCCACAGCTAACATCATACTGAATGAAGTAAAGTTGAAAGCCTTTGCTCTCAGAACTGGAACAAGACAAGGAGTCTCACTTTCACCATTCCTATTCAACATAGTACTAGAAGTCCTAGCCAGAACAATCAGTCAAGAGAAAGAAATAAAAAGCATCCAAATTTGAAAAGAAGCAGTGAAACTGTCTCTTTCTGCTGATGATATGATATTATATCTAGAAAAACCTAAAGACTCTACCAAAAAAAAAAACCCACTTAAATTTGATAAATATATTCAGTAAAGTTGCAGGATACAAAATCAACATACAAAAAGCAGTAGCTTTTATATATATCAGCAATGATCTAACTAAGAAGGAAATCAAGAAGGCAATTTCATTTATAATAGCTACAAAAATATATAAGAATAAATTTAACCAGGGAGGTAAAATATCTTTATAAGAAAAACTATAAAACACTGATGAAAGAAATTAAAGATGACACAAACAAATGAAAAAACATCGTATGCTCCTGGGTTGGAAGACATATCATTAAAATGACCATATTGCTCAAAGCAATCTACAGGTTCAATGCAACCTCTATCAAAATACCAATGTCATTCTTCACAGAATTAGAAAAACAATCTTAAAATTCATATGGAATAAAAAAGAGCCAGAATAACCAAAGGAATCCTGAGCAAAATGAACAAAGCTGGAGGCATCACTTACTACAAGACTATAGTAACCAAAACAGCATGGCATTTTTATAAAATTAGACACACAAACCAATGGAACAGAATAGAGAACCCAGAAAACTGATCTTTGACACAGCCAGTATGAACTTATATCAGGGAAGCCGCACCCTGTTCAATAAATGGTACTGAAAGAATCAGATAGCCACACACAGAAGAATGAAACTGGACCCCTATCTCTCACCATATACCAAAATCAACTCAAAATGAATTGAAGACTTAAATATAAGACCTGAAGCTATTAGAATAAAACCTAGAGAAAACCCTTCTGAACTTTGCTTTTGGCAAAAAATTTATGACTAAGATCTCAAAAGCATAAACAACAAAAATGAAAACAGACAAATGGAACTATATTAAATCAAAAAGCTTCTGCACAGCAAAGGAAACAATCAAAAGAGTAAATAGGCAATCTGTTGAGTGGAAGAAAATATTTGCAAACCATTCATCTGACAGGTGACTAATATCCAGAATATACAGGGAACTCAAACAACTCAACAGTAAAAAACAAAAACAACCACCACCACCACCACAACCAAAAAACCAAGTAATTCCATTAAAAAGTGGGCAAAGGACATGAATAGACATTTCTGAAAAGAAGACATACAAATGGCAAACAGGTATATGAAAAGGTACTCAACATCATTGATCATCAGATAAATGTAAATCCAAGCCACAATGAGATATCACCTCACCCCAGTTAAAACAGCTTTTATCCTAAAGACAGGCAATCACAAATGCTGGTGAGGATATCAAGAAAAGAGAACACCTGTACACTGCTGGTGGAAATATAAATTAGTATAGCCACTGTATTAGTCTGTTTTCACACTTCTATAAAGAACTACCTGAGACTGGTAATTTATAAAGAAAAGAGATTTAATTGATTCACAGTTCTGCATGGCTGGGGAGGCCTCAGGAAACTTACAGTCATGGCAGAAGGTGAAAGGGAAGCAAGGCACATCTTACATGGCGGCAGGAGAGACAGTGAGCAAAAGGAGATGTGCCACACTTTTAAACCATCAGATCTCATGAGAACTCACTTATTATCATGAAAACAGCAAGGGGGAAATCCACCCCCGTGATCCAATCACCTCCCACCTGGTGCCTCTTCTGACATTTGGGGATTCTAATTCAAGATGAGATTTGTGTGGGTACACAGAACCAAACCATATTAGCCACTATGGAGAATAGTACAGAGGTCCCTCAAAAAACTAAAAATAAAACTACCATGTGATTCAGCAATCCCATTGCTAGGTATATACCCAAAAGAAAGGAAATCAGTATACTGAAGAGATATCTGCACTCCCATGTTTATTGCAGCACTATTCACAATAGCCAAGATTTGGAAGCAACCTAAGTGTCTATCAATAGGTGAATGGATAAAGAAATGTGATACACATACAAAATGAAGTACTAGTCAGTCATAAAAATGAATGGGATTCTGTCATTTGCAACAATGTAAATGGAACCGGAGGACATGTTGTTAAGTAAAATAAGCCAGGCACAGAAAGACAACCTTTTCCCATGTTCTCACTCCTTTGTGGAAGCTGAACATTAAAACAGTTGAACTCACAGAGAGTGGAATGATGGTTATCAGAGGCTAGGAAAGGTAGTGGTGGGGGAAGTGGGGATGGAAAATGGGACAAAAATATAGTTAGAATGAATAAGATCTAGTATTTGATAGCACGACAGGGTGACTATAGTCAATAATAATCTATTGTACGTTTTAAACTAAAAGTAGAATTGGATTGTTTGTAACACAAAGAAATGATAAATGCTGGAGGTGATGGATCCTCCATTTACCCTGATGTGATTATTACACACTGTATGCCTGTATCAAAGCATCTTATGTACCCCATAAATATATACAGCTACTATGTACACATACAAAATTTTAAATTTTAAAAAAGAAGACATACAAATGGGAAACAGGTATATGAAAACATGCTGAACTAATCATCAGGGGAATGCAAATAAAAACCACAATGAGATATCATCTTATCCCAGTCAGAATAGCTATTACTAAAAAGACAAAAAATAGCAGATGTTGGCGAGGATGGGGAGAAAAGGGAACTCTTACACACTTTTGCTGGAAATGTAAACTAGTAGAGCCACTGTGGAAAATAGTATGGAGATTTCTCAAAACACTAAAAAGAGAAAGTACCATTTGATCCAGCAATGCTATTACTGAGTATCTACTAAGAAAAAAATCAATATATAAGAGGGACACCTATACTTGCATGTTTATTGCAGCACTATTCACCATAGCAAAGACATAGAATCAACCTAAATGTTCATCAGTGGATGAATGGATAATGAAAATGTGATTGCTATTTAGCCAAAAACATTTGCAAACTATTCACACTATTGGAGTGTATACATTTCCTCTTTGTATCAAATCTACCACATCAGGTAGGTATTATTACTCCTATTTTACAGATAGGGAAACTGAGGCTTGAGAAAGTTTAGTCTCTCTCATCAGGCTCACCTAGGAGATAGGAGAGAGAGCTGGGGCTGGACTCAGGACCTCTGAATGTCTGGCCTCTGACCCAACCACATTATGCTTCCTTCTCCCTTTATGGGAATTTTCATTGAATTGGGTCTTGTCTTTTTAATTTCCATTCATTTCCTCCTAGAGAGTCCTGCTTCAGAGCTCACTTTGTTGGGGTGGCTTTTAAGAGGTGCATTCAAATAAAATTGGGGTGAGTTTCTCTCGCCATCAAGAGCCAGCTACATCCCGCTTCAGGAATGAAAGACTCATCCCTCCGGTTGCTGGGAGTGTGGCCCTCCCTGCCCACACCTAGAGATCTGCTGGCTGAAGAGAGCTGCCTCCCTAGGGTCACCCCCTCTTCTAGGGGTAGCCCAGGAATAAATCCAATGCCTCATTGCTGGGTGCACAGAGACTGGATCCCCTCTCCCCAACTCTGAGGGGCCACCCAAAGTCCAGAGCTCCCAGCCGGGTCAACAGAGGCCCTTGTTGGGACCAACCCCTTCTGCCCAGTCCTGTTTCCTTCCCAGTCTTTTGTTGATTGAGATTGCAAGGACACATTCTAGATAATCCTCATTGTCTTCATTTTTCTTGCTTCACAGCCTTCTATCCTCTCTTTTTCCCTCCTAGACGTTACCTCCCCTATACCATCCCACATTACCAGCAGAGAATCATTTGGGACTCTCTGTTCCTCCCCTTCCCATGGTCTTAGGGCCACCTCATACCTACGTTGCTGCAGGTTAGCTCGTCTCCATAAACGTGGGTTGGCTCCTAGGTCCTCAGTACTGGGAGCTCCCTGACCACAGGAAGGATCTCAAATAACACATTTCTGTCTCCTCAGAATGTGTCTGCTCACTCTCTGAGGACCACACCCTCCTTACCAGGCTATGGAAACATTTCCAGGCTCCAGCACAGCAGGGGTGGCCTCTGTAACTTGAAACAACCGGCAGTGATGGCTCTGGGCCATTACAATGTTTTTTGTCTTGGAAAGAATACTTGAAAATTACAAAAATTATGCCATTTCCATTGCATGCCAAAAGCACCCAAATTGCATTTTAATCACTGTACAGAGGAAGCCCTGATACTTGGCTTGTAGATTCGAATGTGTCTGGTTTTAATCAAGGCATGTGCTGTTCTTCCAGTTCCCTCACATCGGGCTAACGCAAAAGACATCAGAATCCAACACCAGGGCTATGTTAAAAGAGCCCCAGAGTCCACACTCACCTTGGCAAGTGGAGGGGAAGCTGCCGCCCATATACAAAGTCCGGGAGAAGGTGAGTCCTGAACACTGGCCACAGCCATGGGCTCCTGTGGACCTCCCAGGGGGCAGCAAGGCTGGCACGTTGGGCCAAGCAATTGTTCCTTGTAAGAAACTGCGCATTTACTATCCTTGGACCCTAAGGGTTGGTAGTGTCCCCACCCCGTACCCTGGTGCTCTCCAGCAGGAACTACCTCCTGCTACGGACAATCAAGTCAGGCTCCTCCATGAACAGGAAGCAACATCCTTCCAGCCCACAGCTCATTAACATGCACCTCCTGCCTCCCCGGCCAATTCCTGAGCGACTTCAAGGCCCTGCAGTGGCATGAAGGAGAAGCAAGGGTCCATTTCATACCTGCCAGGGTCCCCCCGAGTGAGGCCTTGGGCCAGGGCTCTCATCTCCTGGGACTCCTACTGGCCAGATGACGGAGTTGGTCTACATAGCCTCCAAAGTCCTTCCCAGCTTTTGGCTCTGTGAGCCTATACGCTTTTCCATCCTGGCCTCCAAATAAGGCGTTTTGAAAGAGAATGTTTATGACTTTCAGGAAGCTGGAAATAAGGTGGGGTTTCCAAGCCCCGGGGCTGATGAGCACGTGGATATCCTCCCTGTCCTGTATCTGCCCCATCTCGGGGGCCAGGTTTCATTGTCTTTCTTAGAGGTTACTTTGCCTCATCCATCTTCCTTCCACATCACCGGATCCCAGTTCTGAAAGCAAGCCGGGCTCTAATGTGTGCCCTTTCTCTTCCATCCCACTTTTCCAGCAAGCAGTGAATAACCAGTTCCCCTTCTCCGTGCATGACAATCGGCACAGTTTGGAGAACTCTGGATGCTACCTTGACTCCGTGAGTATTTCTTTCCAAATTATTAATAAAACAGGGAACAACACAAGGGATCTTGATTTTCTGGGGTGTGTTGAAGATAGAGGACTGGCCTCAAAACTGGAACAAGGTCAAAACAAAGCGAGATCTTAAACAAGACTCATAACAGGTTAAAAAAAATGTTGGACGCTCTCAGAATTCCACGCCGCTTTCAAGATCTACACCAGTGTTCTGCCTAGGTGTGTGTGCGCTTCATCCTTCTCCAAGTGCCTTCCCATAAATTGTCTCTTTTGCGAGCTTTCTTGTGAGGATCTGCCATGGGAAGGAGGGACTGCTATGCGTATCTCTGGATAGCAGAGCCAGGATCCACAAGGAAAGGTCAGAAGGAGGAGGAGCTTACATAATAGAAGGAAGGATTTCCTCGTGACTGGAGTTGCCTTTTCTCAGCAGGTGGTGAGTTCTCCTTCACTGAAGAACATGAAGTCTGACACAATGGTGGTTAACACAGCACTATGTGATAGCAATGTAATGCAAACTGTATGCATAATTTTAAACGTTTTAGTGGTTACATTAAGTACAAAGAAACAGGTGAAACTTACTTTAATAACATATTTTATTGGCTGGGAGCAGTGGCTGACCCCTGAAATCCCAGCACTTTGGGAGGCTGAGGTGGGAGGATCATTTGAGGTCAGGAGCTTGAGACCAGCCTGGGCTACCTAGTAAGACCCCGTGTCTACAAAACATTAAAAAATTAGCCAGGTGTGGTGGTGCATGCCTGTTGTCCCAGCTACTCAGAAGATTGAAGCAGGAGGTTCACCTGAGCCCAGGAGTTCAAGGCTGCAGTGAGCTATGACCACGAATCCTGCACTCCAGCCTGGGTGTCAGAGTGAGATCCTATCTCAAGCAAACAAAAATAATTTATTTAGCCCAATAATTCTCCAAATTGTCCATTCGACATGTAATCAATATAAAAAATTAATGAGCTATTTTACATTCCTCCTTCCAAACCGAGTCTTTAAAATCTAGGTGGTATTTTACGCTTACATAACATCTCAACTTAGACAACTCACATTTCAAGTGCTCAGTGGCTACATGTGGCTCGGGGCTACCAGACTGCACAGCACAGGGAAACCTATTAGGTAGAAAGCTGCATCAAGTGATATCTGCAAATCCTCATGGAAGCTGAAAGTCCATGGTGATGAAGATGTTATTAATGGCCCACCATTTAGAAAGCATCTGCCATATACCAACATCTCGTATTATTGTACTCAATCCTCACAACAATCCTACAGGCTCATTACACTTATCATCTCAATTTAGAGATGAGCAAATTGAGATCCAGTAAAGTTAAACAACTTGCCCCAAATCCCTCTTTCTTCTAGACTACAATGTCTTAACTAAATAGAAGTGCCTTAACCCGAAAAATCTGGTTTTCTTCTGGCAGAATGTTGAAAACAGAACCAAAATAATACCCACTTGGCCTGCTTCTGTAAATGGAGTGCTTAATATTGTTTTTCAAATAATCAAAGCAACGTATGTCCTTTAAAAACTGAAATAATACAGAATTGTATAAAATTGAAAATAAATTCACACCCTTATTTTCCCTCCTCACAATCTGACCTTGATGATTCACTGCTAGTAATGGTTTTGTGGGTAAAATTTGAGACTTTTTCCAATTCACATGCAAATGTACACACATAAATGTATATTTGTTAATGGTATAAACAGGATTGTACCACTTGTATTTTACTAAGGTTATGATGGTCTTCTAGAAAACCCTGGAAGCTTTCCAACTTTCTCTATGTTCTGGAATAGCTTATATAACATTTGGATTTTCAGTTTAATGAAGGTTAGACAGAATTTGCCTATGAAATAACTTGGGTTTGATATATTTTTTAGAGTAAGTTTTTTATTACTTTTTCTTTTGTTCTTGATTATTAATCTATTCAAACTTTCTACCTCTTCTTGGGTAGATTTTGCTCATATATATTTGCCTAAAATTTATCTAATTCATTTCAAATGTACTGGTATAACATCTCTCAAAATAGTCTTATTTTGTTGTTCCTTTAAAAATTTTTTTTCAGTTGAATGTTTAGTTCACATACTTGCAATTGTTTTTGTTAATAATTTATTAAAACTATAAGTAGTCTTTAAGATTATTGGTTTGACTACATCCCAAAGGTTTTTCCAATTAAGGTCTCATTATTATTTGCTTTCAAATAGCCTATGCTTTAATTTTTAATTTCCCTTTTCCTAAAAAAATTGGAAGAATGTTTTGAATTATCTATATGGTTAAAAATTTTAGAAATAATCTATTCATTGCTAATATCTAGTTTTATGGGTTGTGGTAAATTTCAAAGAGTATAATCTAAGATTTTCACTTTTTGAAATATGAGATTATCTCTGTTGTCTTGTATGTGATTAACTTTAACAAGTGTGTCGTGGCTGTTTACAAATAATATATATTCCCCCATGTTGGTTACAAAGTTCTTTATATTTATTAATTTAGGACTGCGAATTATTTAAACCTTTCTCATGCTTGTCTTAATTTTTGTATTGATCTGTCAATTTCTGTTTCTAAGATTATTCTTGAGATTCTAAAGTTTTTTTTGCCTATGTAGTTTAATACCATATCTTTCTGCATCAAAAATTTTTGTTGTTTTATTTTCATGATGGCTTTTGCCGTTTATCAATATAAAGTGTTTCTCTTTATATGCATTAATGCTTTCAGCCATGAATTCTATCTACGTTATGATACTAGCATTGTCACTATTACTCTCTTTTTGCTAATGTTTGTTCTTTATGTTGTGGCCCATTCCTTTGTCTCCATAATTTGTAGTCACTTTGCTTTGCGTTTGTCTTCTATGATAAGTAGAATGCAGCATAGTTTTTTAAAAAAATCCAAGAATCTATTTCTTTATGTGAGAATTTAGCCCATTCACATTATTATGACATTTTATGCTTTTGGTTTTACTTCTGCCATCTCACTTTTATGTTTCCTATTTATTATGCTTATATTTTGTTTCTTTTTTTCTTCCTCTCATGACTTTGCTAGACTGATTGAGTTTTTTTGTTCACTCTGACTTCTATTGATGTTCCACGAGTACTTGCCCTCAAGTATAAATATTTAACAATTATATTAACACTATATTACTCTATGTATAAAAATTAGTAACTATAGCTTTTCCCCAAGAATAAGGTAAGTCTTCCAGCATGCTGTATCTCACTTCCTGCTTCAGGGCTGCTGTATTGGTGGCCAGGTTGTATCCTCCAAGTTCTGTAGGTGCCATTCCTGGACTTCAGCTGGGAGCTCAGAGACATGGCCCTCATTTCCCTAATCAAGTTGAAATCCTGGAATTTTAGTTGTAAATTCTTTTCTGTCTGTCTTTCTGTTTCCCTCCCTCCTTTCCATTTTGTGAATTTGTACAGTTCAATACATTTCATAGTCACATTATTAGCAAGCATTTAGATTTCATCCATAAATTTTACTTGCTACTTCCCTTGAAGCTCTTTCCCCTATTTTCATCATGCCTTTCTTTTACTTGTTTTTCAATTTGCTGGAGTATCCTCAAGTCATTCTTTAGAAGCTGACTTGGACTTTGTGCCCCGCGTCATACACTTGTTCCTCCAGTGCCACTCTCTTCCTCTTCTCCCCACTCTGGTTCCGGGGGGCTGATCTATGTGGAGTACATTCCTCCCCAGTCCCCTCAGTCCTGGAGCCATTGCACAGCCCCTCGGGGTGTCCCTACACATACCCACACATATGTAGATAGTCCCTTTATAGACTGTCCTCAAATTACTCTAATTGAAATGTGCCTTGCATCTCCTGCTGCGAATCTGACATTGACCCTTCATCACAGAAACCTCACTTTACTGATGTGAAGTCTATGTAATGTAACGTCCGTTTCCTCTCAGTTGTTCATGTCAGTATAGTGTTTTTGTTCTTGGTTTTCACCTAGTTGTGATCAAACAGAATGTACAATTTTGAGTACACAGTAATTATTAGGTTCACATGTAAGGTGCTGAAAGTGAATGAGGAAGCCGGTGGGCCAGTACCCAAAGGTGCTGGGTCCTTCAGGGGAGCCCTTAGGGATGGGAAAGAATTCGGCCTCCTCAGACTTTTCAGAGAAAGAGTCATCATTGGTCCCACCGAGTGCTGGGGAGCAGGGAGGGGTCGGCGATGTTGGGGCAAAGGGAACCTACCTGGGTCCCTAAGGTTGAGGCTGTCTAACAGTCTGTTTCTGGCTGAATTCCCTCTGGTTCTGCCTTCCATGCCTCTAAAAGCCCAGGCTCCTTGGTGGCACCAGAAGACTGTGAGGACAATAACAGAACCCCGCCAGGGTTTTGTGAGTGTCAGTTCATAACCTTCAACAGGTTGGTAAAGGAGACCTCGAGACAGTCATCATAGGGTGCATTTCAACATATACATGTCAAGTAACTGATTTTAAGAAAGACCTCAGAACTATATGACCGAGGCTGGGCACGGTGGCTCACACCTGTAATCCTAGCACTTTGGGAGGCTGACGTGGGCAGATTGCCTGAGCTTAGGAGTTCAAGACCAACCTGGGCAACATGGCAAAACCCTGTCTCTACTAAAAATACAAAAACTTAGCCAGGCGTGGTGGCATCCACCTGTAGTTCCAGCTACTCAGCAGGCTAAGGCATGAGAATTGCTTGAACCCGGGAGGCAGAGGTTGCAGTGAGCTGAGATCGTGCCACTTAACTCCAGCCTGGGCGACAGACAAAGACTCTGTTTCAAAACAAACAAACAAACAAACAAACAGACAAACAAACAAAAAACTATGTGACCTTGAATATTTTCCTTCTAATCTTGTAATTCTTCTCCAGGGCCTGGGACGTAAGAAGATCGCTCCAGATAAGAGGCAACATGTTTCAAGAAATTTTAATCTCTGGGCATGTGACTATGTTCCATCTTGTCTTGATGGCTTTTCAAATAACCAAATATCATACGTGCATAAAGAAGCCATGGTGGTCTCAAGTTTCAGACGCTTTCCACGATGCTATAAAGAGATATGGAACACTTTAACATTTCTTCCTGAGCGAAGATATACAGAGTTTTTGAAAAAGAAGCCCAAGGTAAGGTTCACTATTGACAAAAAGGTTCTCTCTTCACTGGAGTCCTAATCCTCCCAGAAGATTTTTGATGAATTTTTAATACTGGTATTTCATCAGACATCCTAAAAGCATACGTTTTCTGATCCAGCACTACTATTTAATTTTTTAAGTGCTTTTATGATTTTTATAAGGTCAAAAAGCATTCAGATCTTTGTGAAATAAATATGTGATGACATACGCATGTGTAAATAAACTTTTCGGATGGCCACATTTACTTTTGGGGAATTTTAAAAAGTACATCCTTAATATATGGTCACATTTTCATTTTGAAATTTCAAACCATACAGAGGAAACGAAAGTCCTCCTGATTTCACCACATCTCCAATCCTGTACGTCCTCAGAAGTAAGTTAACTACTTGTTTTTAATCTGCATTTACAAGCATATACATCTGCATTAACACATAAATTTTTAACATTACTATGTTACACAGTGCAAAATATTCTACTTTTTTCTTTTTTTTCTTTTTTTGAGACAGTCTCTGTCTCCCAAGCTGGAGTGCAGTGGCACGATCTCGACTCATTGCAACCTCTACCTCCTGGGTTCAAGTGATTCTCCTGCCTCAGCCTTCCCAGTAGCTGGGATTACAGGTGTGCATCACCACGCTGGACTAATTTTTCTATTTTTAGTAGAGATGAGGTCTCACCTTCTTGGCCAGGCTGGTCTTGAATTCCTGGCCCCAAGTGATCCTCCCACCTTGGCCTCCCAAAGTGCTGGGATTACAGGCATGAGCCACCGCACCTGACCTTCTACAGCTTTCTTTTGATACTTAATAATGTGTCTTGGAATTCTTGCAGTGTTATAAGAATAGACTGATTTTTTAAAAAATCACTACCTATATTCCCAAATACAAATTCACTCTGTTTTAAATAATTATCTTAATAGACATTTGAATAATTTCTAGTGTTTTTGCTGTTAGACACAGTGGTACATGAACATGCTTGATCAGCCTCTCTGGATACATGTTTCCCTGAACCTCTGGAGTGGATAGACTCTGAAAAGTTACTTTGTTAATGCTTGGTTGACAGTAATGCACAAAGTGTTGAGAAATAATGCCATTGGTTTTGAAAAAGACTGGACCAATTGAACTCCTACTAACAGTATCTGTGAATTTCTGTTTTTCCCCTTTCACATTATCATTTAAATATTTAAGGATATTTAAGGGGAAAAAAGGGACCTTGTTATTTTCTTATTTAGCATTTCTGTAATTGTTAGTGAAGTTGAGTATCTTTTCCCATGCAGTGGCCTCCTCTATTTCCTTTCTATAGACTGAGCAGTGTCCCCATCATTCCTTACCAAAATTTTCTTGTTTATCTTGGATATTTTTTCTGTACATAAATTTTAGAATAAGCTTGCAAAGTAAACAAACAAACAACAACAAAAATAACATTGCCAATGTGATAGGCATCTCCCCAAATTTAGCTTTTAATTTATGGGAAAACGGACACCTTTATACTGCATCTTCCCCTTTGTTTGAATTTACTTTATATCCTTCAGTAAAGTTTATAATTTTCCTCACATGGGTCTGATGTGTTTCTTTTCCATGTTTATTCCTGTATATTTTGAAATTCTGTGGCTATTTTGAATGTTTTAGTTGTACTTTTAGATTGGTTTTGGCAGATGCATGAGAAAGCTATTGGTTTCTGTATGTGAATCTTCTACTTGGTGACCCGGCTAAACTTCTAATAATAAATAAATAAATCTTCTAATAAAATAAAAAGAAATTTCTAATAATATTTCAGTGGATTCTCTTCTGGATTTTTCTAAATGGAAAATTATATCATTTGTAAAATAATAACTATTTTAAGTCATTTCCAACATTTATATTTTTCCCATCTTATTGCATTGGATAGGACCTCAGGTACAATTTGAATATTATTACAGAGAGTATATATCTTCATTTTCTTTTTTTTCTTTTTCTTTTCTTTTTAAGAGACAGGATCTAGCTCTGTTGCCCAGGCTGGAGTGCAGTGGTGCCATCATAGCTCCCTGCAGCCTCAAACTCTCAGTCTCAAGTGATTCTCCTATGTAGTGAGAACTACAGGAGCATGCCACCACACTCAGCTAATTTTTAATTTTTTTTTTTATATATAGGATCTCGCTATGTTACCCAGGCTGGTCTCGAACTCCTGGCCTCAAGCGTTCCTCCTCTGCTGGGATTAGAGGCATGAGCCACCGTGCCCGGTCCTGATTTCTTTATAGATTAAGGTGTTAAGCCTTCATGTCAAACATATTTCAAGTATTTTATCTATTTTGTTGTTTTTTGTTCCTCTTTGCTTATACACTTTATTTCTCAGAGCAGTTTTAGGTTTACAGAAAAATTGGAAAGTTCAGAGTTCCTGTATACCCACTCTCCCTACTTATCTCCACAGTTTCCTCTACTGTGAATATCTTGCTTTGGTGTGGTATACATCATATAAAAGCCCTGCATATTTTAACACAGTAAAATGAATGAAATTTTTATTTAATGGCTTCAGGATTTCATGTCGTGCTTAGGATTTCCTTTGCTTAAGATTATTAAATAATTCTGAGTTTGTGCTATGGTTGTACATATGGAGGGACATTATAGCAAATAATGTTCTGGTGTTTATTGAGATAATCTTATATTTTTCTATATTAACCTGTTAATATAATAAGGTATATCAGTGGATTTTCTAAACTTCAGTCATTCTAGCATTCTTGGGACAAACTCTAGTTGTTATGAGGTATTATGCTTCCGATATATTCAGAATTCTATATGCAATTATCTTACTTGCAGTCTTTTAGTTTTTAAACTTCTGCAATTATTATTTTAGCTTTCAGTTGAAGGCAGCTTTCTCTCCTTTTCCATCCTCTGACACTGCTTATATAAATTGCAAATACCTATAGAATTTGCCAGGAAAACTCCTGGACCTGAGGCTGTTTTCGGGTGCAAATCTTGGCATGTCTTTTCCCTTTATTTTTATGGAGATTGGTCTGTATGGTACTTTCATTTTTTTTTCTTTTCTAATTTTGATCATTTTTATTTTTAGAGGAAACCATTTGTTTTACATGGCTTTGTAAAATGTTGGTGTTTTAATACAGTTCTCTTTTCTAAGGCTCTTAAAGTCACATCCTGTCCTTTGACATTTTGAATGTTTACATGCCTTTGCTCTGTTTACCAACTCTACATTTTTGTTGCTGTTGTTTGCTTTTGATCTCATTAATGTATGCTTTCATGTTTACTAATTCCTTTCCTGAGCTTATTTTGATTTTCTTTTTCTAGCTTCTCAAGGTGAAAACATAACTCGATTATTTCCAGTCTTTCCTGTTTTCTTGTAAATGTAGTCAAGGCTACTCCTTCAGAATGCCACTATACATAGACACATCATGGTGCTCTTGTTATTTCTTGTTACTGTTCTTTTTTTTTTTTTTTTTTTTTTTTTGAGACGGAGTCTCGCTCTGTCGCCCAGGCTGGAGTGCAGTGGCCGGATCTCAGCTCACTGCAAGCTCTGCCTCCCGGGTTTACGCCATTCTCCTGCCTCAGCCTCCCGAGTAGCTTGCAGTTGTTTTCTTTCTTTTTATTCTTTGTTTTGTTTTGTTGGTCTTGAGACAGGGTCTCGCTCTGTTGCCCAGGCTGGTGTGCAGTGGCATAATCATGTCTCACTGCACTGCAACTTTGACCTCTGGGGCTCAAGTGATCCTCCTCCCTCAGCCTCCCAAGTAGCTGGAACTACAGGTGCATGCCACCATGCCTGGCTATATTGTATCTTTTGTGGAGACAGAGTTTCACCATATTGCCCAGATGGTCTCAAACTCCTGAGCTCAAGATCCTCCTATCCAGGCCTCCCCAAATACTGGGATTATCGGTGTGAGCCTCTGCTCCCAGTCTGTTTTCTTTCTTAATTCAATAATTATTAAGAAATGTATTTGATTTTTTTCTTTCGTTGTTATTTTTCATTGTCAATATTTTATTAATTAAATAATTTCTGCACTGTGGTCAGTGATTAAGATTTGTGTGATTTCTGCTTCCTGAAAATTTTAAAACGTTCTTGAGGCTTAACACATAGTCAATTTCTGTCACTGTTTTACATGTATTTGACAAGAATACACAATCTCCCTTTTACGCATTTCGTTTTTAGAAGGAATAATTATAGGGCCATAGAAAGTTGCAAAAAAAAATTCTGCAGAAAGGTTCTGCCTATTTTTTACCCAGTTTTCTCCAATGCTAATATCTGGCATAACTCTGGTAAAATAGAATATTCATTTTCTATTGCTGTGCATATTAGTCCATTTTCTGTTGCTTAGAATAGGATATCTGGAAAGATAATTTAAAATTATAAATTACAACTGTAATTTATAAGGAAAAGAAACTTATTTATTACAGTTATGGAGGCTGAGAAGTCCAGAACCAAGGGGATGCAGCTGGTGAGGACCTTCCTGCTGTGAGGACTCCCTGCAGAGTCCCCAGGGTGAACAGGATTTCCCATGGAGAGGGGGCTGGGCATGCCGACGTGCTCTCTCAGGTCTTTCTTTCTCTTATTATCAAGGCACCAGTCTCCCTTCCATGATAACCTATTAACCATGGATCCATGAATGGATGAATCCATTCATAAGAACAGACCCCTTATAACCCAATCATCTCTTAAAGGTCCCACCTCTCAATGCTGTCACATTGGAAATTAAGTGTTAACATGAATTTGGAGGGAAAATATTAAAATTATAGTACTGTGTCACAAGTGACTACAAATTTAGTGGCTTATAACAAAACTACTTAACACACAGCTCTGCAGGCCAGACGTCTGGGTGCACGTGGTGATGTCTTCTGCTCAAGGTCTCACAGGCTAAAATCGAGGTGCACTCTCATCAGAGGCCGGGGGTTCTCTTTCATGTCTATGTGGTTGTGGCACAATTCAGTTCCTTGTGGTTGGAGGACTGAGATTCCCTGCTTCCTCATTTGCTGTTAGCCAGGGACCTTCTCAACTCCTATGAGTTGCTGCATTCCTTGCTACATGGCCCCCTCCATCTCCAATGCCAGCAATGGAAAACCTCGAGTGGATCCCTCACACATTTTGCAATCTCTTTCATGAGGAAGAGTTTGGTGCCCTTTTTAAAGGGATCACCTGATTGGGCTTGACCCAACCAGGATAACCTTCATATTTTAAGGTTGAGACCTTAATTCATCTGAAAAATCCCTTTTGCCATATAACATAACATAATCATGGAATTGATACGACATCATATTCACAGGTACTGCCACACTCAAGGGCAGGGGATTATACAGGAGTGAGGTTCATTAAAGGTCATCTTAGAATTCTGTGTGCCACAAATATCATAACCAGGAAATTGATGTTGGTGCAATTCACAGGCCTTATTCAGATTTTCTTCACAGTTTTACGTGTGTGTGTTTTGCTGGCTATAAAATTAGATTATATCCAGCTTCTTAATTAGCTAGTCATGTCTGACATTTATATAACATGCACACTTGGGAATAAGGTAGGGTATTTCACTTTCAGTATTGTCTTTTTATTTTCCATTTTCTTTTAGTTACAGAGTTTTTTTCAGTTATATCTCTGATTATTTTCTCTACTCTATTTTCTTCGAGAATGCTTCTTAGATGGTTACTTAAATACCTGGCTCTATCTTCCTCAGCTCTCAAGTATTCCTTTATATTTTTTGTCTACTTACCCATTTGCACTGGTTTCTGGGAGAATCCCCAAACTTCATCTTCCAGTTTACTAAGTGGCTCTTCAATGATCCATTCTGCTATTTAGCCAATCTATAGAGGTTTTCCTGTAACCAAACAACAGTTTAATTTCCAAAGTCTCTATTTGGTTTTTGTTTGTGGGTGTAATATTTGATTCTGCCTGATAATGATTTTACTTATTTCTGTAGCTTGTTATTTTTCTCCACCCACTTTGCTTCCTTGGGTATTGTTGTGTCTATTTGTCTTTATTGCATGGTGCGAACATTTTATGACTTGATTTTATGCTCATGTTGGTTTTTTTGGTTTGTTTGTTTGTTTTGTTTTTTTAGGTGAAGTCTCGCTCTGTTGCCCAGACTGGAGTGCAGTGGCAAGATCTGGGCTCACTGCAATCTCTGCCTCCTGGGTTCAGGCAATTCTCTAGCCTCAACCTCCTGAGTATCTGGGATTACAGGTGTGTGCCACCATGCCCAGCTAATTTTTGTATTTTTGTCTTTGTTTTTGTTTTTCTGTTTCTTTTTTTTATTTTTGAGATGGGGTCTCACTCTGTTGCCCGGGCTGGAGTGCAGTGGTGCGATCTCTGCTCACTGCAAGCTCCACCTCTGGGGTTCACACCACTGTCCTGCCTCAGCCTCCCGAGTAGCTGGGATTATAGGCACCCACCACCACGCCTGGCTAATTTTTTGTATTTTTAGCAGAGACGGGGTTTCACCATGCTAACCAGGCTGGTCTCAAACTCCTGACCTCAAATGATTGGCCCACCTCAGCCTCCCAATGTGCTGGCATTACAGTTGCTTTTTGAGGATCCTTGATAGCTCACCTGTGAGCAGTATATATGTTTTTCTCACACTGTCTGCATGAGGGTCGGGGAGAGGCAGAAAAGACTGCCCCAGATGTGGCCACTAGCTCCTCTTCTGGGGAGGGGCTCCCAGTCTGTCTACTGCCACCTTTCTGGGACACTGCCCTGCCCTCCTGACCCAAGTGATAACTGTCAATTCATCTACTTTGTCACTGACACAGATCTAGTTCATCACTTTGCACAGAGAATGTGCTGAGGACTGCCCTGGCAGAGAACCTCTGTGAATAGCCCTGTCAAATGCCCTGGACCATGCCTCTTCTCAAATTCACTGCCTCCATGCCAGCACCCCTGGAACAGAGAACATTTGTAGCCGAACTGACCTGTGCCCAATTTGATCCTGTCTATCTTCCATTACTTAGAAAACTGGGATCACTTGTCATAGATAGAAGGCAATCTAAAAGTAAATAAAATGGAAAAACCAACCAACCAACCCACCAAACAACCAAACCAACCAACCAGGACGATTAAATTCCAGCTGGACTTTGTTGCCTCCTAAAAACCTCTTGTCTGAGGCCTGGTCTCGGTTTGTCGAAATAGGGAATTAGTAAGTATTAGACAGGTGTTTGACATATGACCACCAAACCCAAGATTTTCTCCTCAGCCTAAACAGAAGGTTTGAAGTAGAATAGTAAAAAATAACAACAACAACAAAAAAAAAACCACCTTTCTTTTTTTTTTTTTTTTTTGAGACGGAGTCTGGCTCTGTCGCCCGGGCTGGAAAAACCACCTTTCTTAACATGTAAGTCAATATTATTTAATGTTGCACCTGGCAGCTACCTAAACTCCCTCCCATACTTTAGGAAATACAGGCTAAGGGATTTTATGGTTACTAAAATGAAATCTTAAAAAATGACACAAATAAAAAGAATATCAAAAGACATTTCACATATATTAAATCAGCAAGCATCCATGCTGTTATGGTAACACCCTAAGAACCACAAAACAAGCAAGAAGAATCAATTTTCTCCTTTGGGCTCTTTGCTGCCACCCACAGTCTTTGGTCCTAGCATGGCACTGGGACCCAGTGTTTTGGAAAGATCCCCTTCAGCTCAGCTCTGCCTTGGCAGTAGCCGTGTCTTCTAGTCCTGCCTTTCTCTGGGTTTAACAAACCTGGCTGTTCCCAAACACACAGTGCAGTCATTGCGCTAGTTTCCATTTTTCATTCCTTTTTGTGAGGGAATCTTGGTAGCTTCTCTCCTGTCCTCTGTTTCAAAGAGACACTGTTTTTGTTGTGGTTTAACAGAATGCTGTTTAACAGGCAGGTTTGTGACATCAGAGGCCTGCAATGTGCATAACTCTCAAGCTTATATCTGACGCGCAGGGTTACGTGACTTTATCTCTGTCTGTGGTAAGTTCTCTGCAAGGCCCTGTCTTTGCCTTCGACATGTAGGAGCTTTGTTCTCCACCAGGTGCATTTTCTTTTCTTCTCCCAGGGAGTCCTCACAAAATCCTTGCTTATGGAGCCTTCTGCCTCTTCTCTCCTTTCTCTGCCTAAACACCAACAGTCTCTAACAGGAGTGACACATAATTCAATTTATGGGAAGTGAAATTCAAAAAATTACCCAAAAGACATACAGAACCAAATCTGCAATTATGTGGAGGGACACAGAGATTGATGAGTGGGAAAGGTATATTTACCACCTATGGAAACACAAATTAGATAACCTCCCCTTAAAACCAGTCTTTCTTAGTAGCTTTCTACAAAAGAAATAACACTGTCCAACCACCTCACAATTCTCAATCCAGTGAGTCAAAAACAAAAGGATACTGCACAGGAATGGGGGGGTAGGTCCTGGGGACTCTAGCGTAGATGCCCCCAATACAACAGCCCACTTTACAAAAATAAAAGTCTTTGATAAATTGGCACAATGTCAGTGACTTGCTGTTGTTGGTTCTGAACAGAGGAATAAACAGCCAGTTAAAGAAACCCCAACTTACTAATCAAATACATGAAGGTGTTTATAGATTTCTTCTGTTTTAGTGCATTAAAGTTGGACTTATGCCATCTGAGAGATGACTTAGACATTAAAATGACACCCGGGGGTAATAACGTTTCATAGCGAGGCTGTCTAGTACCCATTCTAGACCGATACTAGGAATCTTCAGTCACTGTTCGTGCATGTAGCAGGCATCTGCATAACTATTGAGTATCTAATTTATATTTGCAAAAATCAGATGTAAAGGCCCTCAGACATGATGGTTAGAAGGGCAAAGTGATGATTTCCTATATGAAACCAACTTTTAAATGCTGCCTATTTTTAGAGAAGTGTATTCTCATTTGGTCTGCTTTAGCATTTAGGACCATGACTTAAAAGTTGCCTTGTGCCTTCTTTTTGTTAGAGTATCTTGTGGCTGCCTTTGGCCAAAGCCATTTCTGTTTGGGTGGCCAGGCACGGGAATCAGGTGTTGTGACATTTCTCCTGCCCTGGCTAATTCTACAGCCTTTCTAGGAACAATTTCTACATTGCAGTTTAGTGGCCAATTGCAACTTCAATCAAAGTTCGGGACCTATCACAGCTGGCCTACAGTTCAGGAGAAAAGGACATTTCATCCCAATTAATTTTTTTTTTTTTTTCACCTACAGAAAAATTGGTCCCATATTGAAGATTCCCGGGGGAGGGGGGAGAGATGGGTGTGGGGGAGGAAGGGTTGAAATGATGAGCTAACTATAGGCTTCCCATATGTTCCGTTGAGTACAGGGAAGAATCCATGCTGTTATGGTAACACCCTAAGAACCACAAAACAAGCAAGAAGAATCAATTTTCTCCTTTGGGCTCTTTGCTGCCACCCACAGTCTTTGGTCCTAGCATGGCACTGGGACCCAGTGTTTTGGAAAGATCCCCTTCAGCTCAGCTCTGCCTTGGCAGTAGCCGTGTCTTCTAGTCCTGCCTTTCTCTGGGTTTAACAAACCTGGCTGTTCCCAAACACACAGGGCAGTCATTGCGCTAATCCTGGTGCCATGTTGAGGATGGGAAAATGCTAAGTGTGAAGTGCTGTATATTGCCTTTATAAGTACCCATCAAAACAAACCAAAACATCTCATTTAACACACGGTATTTAAGTAAACATGTTACGGCTACACCAAAATAATCCCCCCAAATATTAAACAACAAATCAACCCCCTGTCAGAGCCTGACTCACTGAATAAATGGAATGAATAAAATTGTAACTCACGCGCTTGACTACGGCTCTATGAAATTGTTGAATCTGTTAGGTGTAGCGTGTGATTTCCGCACAGAGTAACCGAAATAACCTCAAATGCTTTATTCTCTCTCCCAATCAAAATTAAACAGATCTGTAAGTTCCCAAATTGGGTAATACAGGCACAAGAACACAAATCCTATTTTCTTCCCTTCTTCCTCTCCTCCTGCCAAATAGGAGCTAGCATCAGAATATTCAGTCCAAGAACAATGATTTCTACTCCACTTGGGCACTGATCTGGCTGCAGCATCTGCAGGGGACAGTCCCAGTTCCGAACGGAAAGAACAACTTTGCTCCTTATCCACGTTCCATATAGCTACTGACAGGATAATAAGTGACCATAGCGGAATACTACGCCTCCTCTGCTGAGAACACATGGTTGTAATTCCTTTGGCCTGAAGGAGAATCACTGAAGCCATTTTAAACATTCTTTTGTTGTTTATAGCCTCTGTCTAAGATTCCATGACCGGTATCAGCTATGAGTGGCATATCCAATCCCTCTCCAACATCTGCCGTTATGGTTCCCAAAGAAGATTGAGAAGTCTCAACATAATCCCACAGGAGAAATCTTACTGTTCCTCCAAAGAATATTTTGTATTGAAAGCACTGCCTCATATTCATGACATTCTAGATGTTTAGAGAAAGGATTTGACTCTGCTGGATATCTTCAATCAACCAGGAGAGTCTGGGTTAAAGCAATCATGTTTGCCAACTGAATCTGGGCTGTTTTACAGCTCACTCCTCAATATGGCCACAGTCCCTCCCACCCTCAGCCTCATGACACATCCCTCCACTCTCTATTGCCCCATTCCCTTTGGGACAGGTGATGTAGCCACAGTATCACATGTATTGGTATGAACACGATGTAAGACATGCCCAAAGACCTTACGTATTTACTCATCATTTGGTGACAATTTTTTTTTTTTATCACCGCCCTACCTCTGTGTTAAGTACCGTGCTGGCTTCTAGGGTAACGCATGAGTGGTAATAGACCCCAGTGCTGCCTGTGGTGCATCCAGCATAGACCGTCAGGCAGTGAGATGCAGCAGGCCCCTTGCAATAGCCGAGATTTGGAGCTAGGGATGCTGTGTAAATGTGGATCAGGCAATGAGACTTTGAAAGGTCATCATTATAATTTTATTAAGCTGTGACGAAAGGGAGAAGATCAATGTAGAAATGTGTTTAGTATTGGATACATATGATCTTACAGAACAATTATGAATTTGTGTTTCTTGTGTACATTAAAATTTGGATATATGTGTAAGAACAAAAGCTGAATCTAATTTTTTATCTGACAGATAAGGAATTGATTTGAATTCTTTCTCTGCTAATTAAAGGAAAATTAGAAAACAAACTATTTACTAAAGCACTAAACACATTTTGATTACTTATGGAGACAGGCAGTTATTTTGGCTTCACTTATTTATTTACTGAAAGCCTAATGATAGGTAAAATGAAGAATTAATAGTGCAACAGAGAGGGATGATGGGTTTATTCAGCAGACGGAAGGAGGGTGACGCATTTCCACCTTAGAGTGGAGAACATGAAGTCTCAGTGATGCTGATGGGTGACGTTAGGCTTCATGCAGCCCCTGCTGGAGTGCACTGACCTGCACACGGACACGGCAGAGGGATCAGGTTGGGGTAGCAGGTGAGTGTGGCTGCAGACCAGCTGAGTTCAAGGTGCCAGGGGAGGCAGAGGGAAATCTCTAGCTGACAGCTGGGCACGGTGGCTTAGCTCAGGACTAGACTTGTAGAGAGGGGATAGGGAGATAGCTTGATGGAGAAATAGAGTCAGCAAAATTTGTTTGTTTGTTTGTTTGTTTACAACAACATAAGTTTATTATCTGATAATTCTGGGGTCAGAAGTCCACAGTGGGTCTCACTGGATAAAAACCAAGGTGTAGGGCTGGTTTTCCTTCTGGGGGTTCAGGGGGAATCTGTTTCTTTTCCCTCTCCAGCTTCAGCGTTGAACTGAGACCTTCTCTCACTCCCATCTCTCTGCTTCTGTCTTCTGAATCCCTCTCTCTTCTCTCTTTCTCTCTCTTTCTGTTTTAGGATTTTTTTTTTTTTTTTAACATAGGAATGAGTGGTGTTTACAGACCAAGGCAAAGAAGGGAATGGGAATGCCCAGGCTGAGGCTGCCTGAGGATGGGGGAGGAGAGAAGGGGAGCAGGGGCAGCATGGGGAGGGGCCTGCACCTGGAAGGGAGACCCACTTCTGGCAGTGGGGGATGAGGGTGGGGGAGGGGGGTGTCACATGACTCAAGTGGATGGGAAGAGATGAAAGAAACTTGAGAGTGGGGAGGGAGGCAGTTGGGGATTTCTCTGGAGTGTCTGAGGGAGGCAGAGAGAGGTCTTCAGCTGAGAATGAGGCACCTGAGATGAAACCTGGAGGAAGATGGGCAGCCTGTGGCATCGTCATTTCAAGAGAACGCCATAACCGAGAGGAAGCTGGACGGAGCCGGGCAGCAGGGCGGGGGTCTGGATTTGTAGAGGTTTGTGGTCCAGCTGTGGGATTTTTCCAAGAGAACTCAGCAGCTCAGGAGTAGGGGTAGGAGAAAATGAAGACTGAAGTGGAAATCATTCTTGTGGGGAAAAGCAAGGAGACTGTGCCATGAGATGGATGGGAGCAAGGTTCTTGAGGCCACTGCCTGTCAAGTCTCCTGGGGAGCCCACCACAGGGGTCCCACTGGACCAGCTGAGTCAGGTTCCTGGGGGTGGGGCCAGCCTCAGCATTTTTGAAAAGCTCTCTAAGTGATTCTAGGGTCAGCCAGGGCTGACAACTGCTGGGAGGACTGGGGGAAATGTATACCTAAAAGACGTGAAATCAGGATCTCAAAGGGATGTCTGCACTCCCATGTTCACTGCAGCACTGTTTGCAATGGCTCACATGTGAAACTGACCTGGACATCCAGTCAACAGGTGAACGGATAAAGAAAATGTGGTACATACATACGGTGGGATCTCATCTAGTCTTAAAAGGGATGGAAACCCTGCAATCTGCAACATGAACAGACTTTGAAGATCTTATGTTAAGTGAAATGTCAGACACGTAAGAACACACACTGCATAATTATACTTTTTTTTTTTTTTTTGAGACAGGGTCTCACCCTGTCACTCAGGCTGGAGTGCAGTGGCGATATCATGGCTCATTGCAGCCTCGACTTCTCAGGCTGAGGTGATCCTCCCACCTCAGCCACCCAGGTAGTTGAGACCACAGGTGTCTACCACCATGCCAGACTAATTTTTATTTTTTAATTTTTTTGTAGAGACAGGGTCTTGCCATGTTGCCTCAACTGGTCTCAAACTCCTGGGCTCAAGCGATTTGCCCGCCTCTGCCTCCCAAAATGCTGGGATTACCAGCATGAGCCACTGCACCTGGCCTATAATTCCACTTATCTGAGATGTTTAAAATAGTCAAATTCATAAAATCAAAGACTGGAATGGAGGTGACCTGGGGCCTAGGGGAGGGGAAAATGGGGAGTTATCCATCAATGGGTATAAGGGTTCATTTAAGTACGACAAATAAGCTCTAGAAATCTCCTCTACCGCATTGCACCCCCAGTCAACAGTAACGTATTATACACTTAACATTGAAGAGGACACATCTCACGCTGAGTGTTCTTAGCTCACCCACACACAAGTACACCGGCAGGGAACTGAGGGTGAGAGAGACGTGACCGCAGAAAGTAAGAACTGGCCTGAGTGGGGATGGGGGCGGGGCTGAGCTGGTTGGGGGACTGGCCTGAGTGGGGATGGGGGCGGGGCTGAGCGGGTTGGGGGACTGCCACTGATACAGTGGTGGGTCACAATGTGTGGGGTAGACTTACAGAACTGGAACATGGGTTTAGAAAGTTCATATTTGTGAACTCATTTGGAACTTTTATGAAGGAATCAAAATTGAATCACATTTGGTTATTCATTTAGTGAGTCATTCATATAAAATAATTCAGCAAACACAGTGTGTAAACATTTGAAGGCCACGTGTGGTGACTCATTCATGCCTGTAATCCCAGCACTTTGGGAGGCCGAGACAGGGGTATCACTTGGGTCCAGGAGTTCTAGACCAGCCTGGGCAACATGGCGAGATCTCATCTCTACAATAAATTTTAAAAATTAGCCAGGCGTGGTAGTGTGCACCTGTAGTCCCAGCTACTCAGGAGGCGGAGGTGGGAGGACTGCTTGAGCCCAGGAAGTTGACACTGCAGTGAGCCATGATTATGCCACTGCACTCCAGGCTGGGTGGCAGAGCTTGACCTTGTCTCAAAAAACAAAAAAATGAAGTGTCCTAGGAATTCAGGCTGCCCAATCACCAAGCAGACAGGTTGAAAGAGCCCTGGATGGCTGGGTTCCAGTCTGGGCTGGAAGTGGAACCCACCATCCCAGTTCATTTAAACCATTAACTGGGCACTGGCTGGAGTGAGTGGAGAACAGGAGAAACTGTGAGAAAGCAGGCAGAGCCCCAAGGACGTGAATGGACACAGTGATGTTGCTGAGTTCTCAGGCCAAGAGGATGGCAGTGCTGGGGGACAAGAGAAAGCTGGTGCACTTCCCCCATCCACTGTACCTTCATACCCCAGCACGCGATGCCCTGCCTGGTATGCAGAGCACTGTTGCAGGGGAACTAGCAAACAGCATTCTGAAATGCCTTTGCCATGGACAGTTGTCAAGGCTGGTCTTGGCCTACTGATTGAGAGGAGAGCTTTGGTGCCCAGCTCAGTTACTTGATATCTTCGTGACCTTGGGCAAGCTACTTCTAAGTCTTAGTTTTCATATCCTTCTATTGGGGCTAATGATAGGACCTACCTTGTACAATTAAGGATTGCATGAGAAAATGAATGCACAGCGTTTTTCAAAGTGCTAGATGCAGGGTAAGAGTCTGGCTACCTAGAAGATTCCAATGGCTAGTCAGTGAGGCCTGCAGGATGACCTTTCTGGATCCCTTCTAAATGCAAGGAGCAACGTGGTGGTGCCCGCTTCTTGGCAAGACTCTTGGCTGTTAAATCTTTACAAAATCAAGTTCCTAGTTACACTTCTCATGCACTATCGGTAGATTCTGCTAGTTCCCAGGAAACCAAGGAATGTTAGGTTAGCAGTGGGTCTAGTGTGGCCTTAATCCCTTTCCCTGCCTTGCTTAAGGGAAGACCTCGTCATTCCATCCTGGCCCCAGCTGGAGGAAATGTTACCTTCTTCTCTGAACTCCGTCACAGCCCCGAGCACAGCCCACTTGTGTGTTAGGCGTCTTTGTACAGCTTCATCTTCCTCCCAAACTCCATGCCTTGGGGACAGGGGCTCACCATCCATCGTTTCACCTTTAGCTTGCCACAGTACTTCATTCTCTCTACCCTCAATGATGACGTATTGCACTAATGGACTGGTGGATGTTTTCAACACAGCCAAACACTAAGCCATTGTTTGCAGATCTGGGCATTTTTTAACCTTCTGATTTTTAACAAAATGGGCGCTATCCATTCTAGCAGGCAGCAACTATCATTTTGTTCTACAAAGTTGCAGCACGCAAGCAAAGATGTGTCTGCAGAAATGATAACATTTTACCAAGGCAGAAAAGAACGCTTCCGTTTTTCTTCTGAGAAGATAGAGTCCCCTTTGTTATTTATTTAATAGCTGTGATCACAGGGAGAGAAGATAAGAAGTTTGCTCTGGACTAAGCAGATGAAGAGATGCATTTCACAAGGAAAAGTGCCCAAAGCAAAAACTGCTCCCCCATCAGTACTCGGATCAAGACTAACAACCCCAGTGGGCTCGCAGAGGAACTTGTCATAACAACATACCGTCTCCGGAATGACATCAAATGTGTGGAGGTAAATGAGGTCAGATCACCTCCCCTCCTTGGCATCAAAGAGAGATGTTGCAGAGTTGGGACCTGGCTTCTGCTGGCTCTGCAGAAGGAATCACACTCTCTATATTTTAAGTCTCCAATCACTCAAGCGCTATGCAAGATTAATAAGGTTCAGACAACAGGATTTTAAAAAAATATCGTGTACGTAACAAGCATCCTTTATCCTCTTCCTTAAATGAATATACAAAGGTCAGCTCATTGTTTTTAAACATTTGGGCAAAAGCAAAACAAAGCCAGAAACAACCTCCCCACTCCAAAAAAATGTAAGTTTTTTTTTTTTTTTAAGTCCAAGAAAGTAAAGGTATCCAATGCTGAGGAGTAGACTTGAACCCTAGAGGCAGCGGGGTGGGTACCAAGGGTCCCATAAAGAGCTCCCTGCCTCCCGCTTAATGCCTAATTACTCATCGGCATGCCTTTGTTCGCCAGGCGTCTGCTTTTACAATGCAGTCAAACAACGTAGAACTGTGTCCATTTATGGGAAAGTCAAAGACCAATAAATAAAAAGTTTAATTTCCTGATTCCCTGAAGTCGATGGGGCTTAGAAAGTACTCACCAATCCTTCCAACAATGGTCTTTTCCAAACATCATGTGAGCAGCACCTCGTATCAAATTTCATTGCTCATAAAAAAGAATCAGATAATGTTCAGTGGGAAAAAAGCAGGATACAAGGTACATGGTGTTTACAAGTAAAAAGCCAGCTGCTTATGGGGAGGGACTGGAAGTGAACCATCGCTATCAGAGCCTCTGTGTTGGGGGCAGGATTTGGGGAGATCGCTTTCCTTCTGTTTTCTACATTTTCTCCTGCTATATTGGTTTTACCGCAGAATGTTTTTAAAAAATCGATTGGTAAAACAATTAGCTAATTATTTAGCAGATGTCATTACTTAGAATGAAGAGCATTACAGGAGGCAGCCAGTGTCAAGCAAATCAGCTGTAGCCCAATACATGCAACCAAATATCACCAGACTGGGTTTCTTGGCTTTCATCTGGAGAGATGTTGCCTCCTACGGATTTCCAAAGTTGCCACCATTAACAAAAAATCATCTCTCATCAGTTCTTTCCACCTATTGAATTATTTCAGGTAATTAACAGCCTTTAGGGAATTTTCCCTCTAGAGAGACAGAATGGAAAGATAAGGCAATGAAGTACGCATATAACTCTTTTTTTTTTTTTTTTTTTTTGAGATAGGGTCTCATTCTGTCACCCAGATTGGAGTGCAGTGGCACAGTCTCGGCTCACCACAACCTCTACCTCCCAGGCTGAAGCGATTCTCCTGCCTCCGCCTCCGGAGTAGCTGGGATTACAGGTGCACAACACTGCTGCCCAGCTAATTTTTGTATTTTCAGTAGAGACGGGGTTTCATGTGTTGGCCAGGCTGGTCTTGAATTCCTGACCTCAAATGATCCACCTGTCTTGTCCTCCCAAAGTGCTGGGATTACAGGGTTGAGCCACTACACCTGGCCATAATTACTTCTGATGTTTGGTAAGAAAATCGCTCAAGAGACATGAGCTGGTTTATTCACCTGGCTGTCCACTGGGAGGGGATCCTACACAAAAGTGGATGGAACCATTTCTGTCCCACCCCAGCCCATACTGCCAGCTGGGCTCGTTCTCCCACTCTCTCTTCTTTCCCATCACTTTTACTGGCTTCTCTTCTAAGCATTCCTCAAAAGGTGGTCCTCAGAGTTACGTTCTTGGCCCTCTTCCCTCCCTACGCTTCCTCTTCCTGAATGCATTTTGTGGGCCAGTCCCTTATGTAGACAGCTGTTTATCCAGCTAAGTCTACTGAACCTTCCAAGGTGCCAGGCCCTGTACTAGGCACAGGAGATGTGGGACAAAGAAAGAGAGTCTCTTCCCTTAGGACTGTGCATCTCAGTGGATAAAAGACACACAGACAAGCCAAGAGGATTTCACCAGATAAATATCCCGAGGCACACCCAAGGTTGTTTTCTGCTGGACTTGCTCCCCAGATATCTCATGAGCACATCAACTCAGCCAGTCCAAATGAGAGCGCCAGCTCTCCCCAAGACCACTCTTCTCCTCCTCAGAGTCCACATTCTGTCTGGTTAAAGACCCTGTCATCTAGGTAGTCACCAAAGCCCCAAGCCTGGGAGTCCTCACAGATGCCCCTTGCCTACACCCTGCCATTCAGCCTGAGGACAGTCTCTTTCGTCATTTCCTTCTTTCCACTCCCACACACACTGCCCCAGATCCCCCTCACTTCCAGCTTTCTGCTGCCATCTTCTGTCCTCTCCTCTCGCTCCTCCACATGCCACCACACTGAGGGCTTCTCCTAAAACACCTGACTGCATGGTGTTCCTGCTTAAAAGACCATGCCAGGCTCCCCACCAGTGGATCAAGTGCATCCTCCCGGCATGACCCCTAACCACTCTGTACCAGCCTCCACAAGCGGCCTCACTTGCTTCCAAACACTCCCTTTCTGTGTCACCAACCAGGGCACCGGGCACCTGCCACTTCCCACACATAGAGCACTCACTGACATCGCTGGACCTTGGCCATGCTGTTCTCTGTACCTAGAATGCTTCTCCCACTACCCCACCAGAAGGGAGGTCCTAGAAAAAAATCCTATTCACCTGTTATTCAAGACCCAGGTGCAATCCCTCTTCTCTGGATCCTCACACATCCCAGTGCTGTCCTGGTCTAAGAGAGCATACCCCAAAAATATGCTTTTCTCTCATTCCAGCGACGACACAGAATGTTCAAGATCAGGACAGAGCTCTCCTCTGTCATATAGCCGAGGCACACCCCGAGGGCGTGGGGCTACACGGTGGGCTCCTGAAATAGCTCATGAGTAGTGATCAAAATGTTAGCAGTGGTGTTCCTAAATACCAGCTATTTTTTAGGAGTCAAAATACTCATTTAAAAAAACCTGAATGAAGGCTTGAGATGTACTCAGATAATTATAGGCAGCAGTCAATGTTTTGATCCAATGCAGTTGTAGTCACTGGAGAAAGCACTCTGACCATACCTTTCCTGCCTAATAAAATCCTTTCAGCTTGCCTGATTTGTTGCTTCAGTGTCTGTTTCCAGGGTTACTGGCGAGATTGAAGATTTTTCAAAACTGTTTATTAGTCATTCGTATTTCTCCCAGAAGTCCTTGATGGGACTTTTTAAAAAAGCAGGCAGAAGTGGGGATGGGGAAGGAACTCTGAGACAGGAGCAGAGGGAGAAGCGCCATTCCCGCCCTTCCCTGGAGCCTGACCCTCCCATCCATCTGCGCCATAGCCCCGCCTCTGGCCTCCCTTTTTAACTCCAGAGCTACATCCTGGAAGACTGGGTCTCTTCCCTGGGGTGATTTCCTCTATTAGGACTTCTCCCCTTGATCGTCTTCCCGGAGACATTCCAGTGGAAGTGGGAAGGGAGGGGACGTCGACCCTCCACACTGGCCCACAGTTGGATGGAGAGTTCATTAGGACCGGGTGCCATCCCCGTAACAGACACTAGTTTCCCACTGGCATGCGTGGCAGTCAGCCTTCCAGATGCCCGAATGACCCACACTTCCCTGTATTCGTGTCCTTAGGCAGTCCCCTCCCATACTAAATGACAACTGGCCCTTTGTGTCCAGTAGAATATGGCAGAAGTGACCATGTCTAATTCCTGAGGCTGGTCATAAAAACGAATAGAGCTTCTGCCTCGCATTCTCTCTCTCCGGACATTCACCTTTGCAGCACAGCCACTGTGCTCTAAAGAAGCCCAGACTAGCCCACATGAAGAGCCCACATACACTGAGAAAAACCGAGCTCCCCACCTTTAGTCAGTCTCATCCACCACTGGAGTAAACAAGCCTTCGAGTGTATCCAGTCCCCAGACTTTAAACCTTCTTCCTGAGACCCCAGATAATCCATCCCCTGTCTGAATCCCCAACTCATAGAATGGACATTGTACACCATGAAGTTCTGGGGTGATTTGTTATGCACCCCTAGTAGCTGAAACAAAATAAATAATAAAATGCCAATAAAAGAATTTCATTTCAGTATTGCCGTCATTAAATATGAGCACATTGAGATTTTCAATGTCTAGCAGAGGAGGCATCTAGAAAACACTTTTTTGTAAAGAATCAGAACTATTTGAGCACTAGACCCTATGGCTTGGCTTATAGACAGCCACTTGGAATACTGTATTTCTTACGGTCTTAAAAATGCATGGTACGTGATCATACAGACACATACCACAAGAGGGCAGGTGTACATACTGGAATCGGGCCTCGCAGACCTAACCCTAATCTCTCAGTGACTTAAAAAAAATTTCATCGAGAGGGCAGGTGTACCTACTGGAATAGGGCCTCGCAGACCTAACCCTAGTCTCTCACAGTGACTTAAACAAATTTCATTGATGATTTTGTTTCATATTGATCACGGTGATGGATAGACTTCGGTTTTGAAGAAGTGAATCTACATTTCAAAACCCAGCCAGCTGGGAAGGCCTTCATCCCTAACAGTTAATTTAACAATGCCATATTTGTATTTATTATAAAATATATTTTTGTAATGAAAACACCTACAATTTCATTACTAAGAAAAATCGAGCTGCTGTTTTTAAATGTCAGTGGGATGAACATTTCCTGACTTTATATCACCGAGTGAATGCAGATATGCTATTTACTCAATCTCATTTATTTCATAATGGGATTAAATAATGCTTCATTATTTCATAATGAACAAAGTAATATGTGATTTTGAAAAAAGAAGCAATTACACTGATTTTTCTTTCGCCTTAGAATCTCTCCCCATGCATTCTGACATCAAAATAAACTAATTCATTGGGTAAATTTGAGGTCGCCTCAATTTCTTCAAGAAAGATGAGGAAACAGGCTTCTCAGAACCTGGGGTTTTTCTGATTACAAATTGTTTTTTCAAAATATCTTGTATGAACGTCAGATCGTCTCCATCACAGGGTGTTCCTTGTACACCTCACAGTCAGTCCTTTTTTTGTGAGTGACCAGTGCTGGTCTCTGCAGCCCAGCTTAATTGCAGTTATGATGTAGATCAGGCTGAAATATCAGACTCTGACTGATGGCTTACTTGCAATTTGCCCTGCACAAATTCCTAACTACAGAGAGGCCACGGAGCTTTGTGACTGAGAGACTGGGTGTAAGTCATGTGACTGGTCAATGAAATAGCTTTTCTTAACCTCGGCTTTCTCACCTGTCAAATGGAGCTCACACTTCTATTTTCCCCAAGAGGATGTTGTGAGGAATAGATAAGGTAGTGGATATAAAGCATGAAACTCCGTGCCTGGCACATGTGTCATCAGTGCTCAGGAACTCTTCTGTCCGCCCCCTACCGCAGTCACAAATCTCCGTGATCACGCATCACCTAGGATGTCTGTGACAATGTCTGGGTCGCAGCAGGCACTCCCTAGACAGTTAACTACTATTATTTTTTACCCTCCAGCTTTTCACTCTATAACAATCTTTAGAAAGGATTTTGAAAACAGAGATGGCGGATGAACGCTGCCTCTTCGTTCCCAGCTGCGTACTCATGCAAGATCTCGAAAAGCACTTCTAAAAGATTCCTTCAAAACGATGCTCCATCCCACACTTCCTTCCTGTGTCCAGAAACCTAATTATCATCGTCGGGAGAAAAAAGTCAAGACAAATGAAGCCTTTCCTGGTCAGTGTTATTAGAGACTGATACACTCATCCATTCCAAAAGAAAGCAACTTCTAAAAAGCAGCTTCTTTTCTTTCCGTTCTTCTCTCTGAAGGTTCGCTGCAATACGATTGCAGGAAGATTTTGCGCAGCAGCCGCAAGCCCACACCAGAGGCCACAATAACAAATAAGATATAGACAGTGGGACATTAACTGTGCTTCCATGTCCGGGGTGCTGAGGTGGAAATCATTTTCGACCGAACATGCGCTACTTTGCAGCCTGTTAGCATTAAGCAGGCACAGCTAATGCAGTGACTCCAAATAGAATCCTTTAAAGCTTTGCTCCCTTCCGCGGCAGCACACAAAGCCAGATGTTTTTATAGGGGAGAATTCTACATCAGCACACTCGCATTTTTTCCCTTCAAGTGCCAAATGCTTCTTATCATTACATGGTCTCAAATACATTTTATTAATAGTTTTTTTTTAAGGCACCAATAAATTGCATAACCTTTAACCCGTGAGTGTAAGCACGCTAAATTCAGACAGGCAGTAAACTGTGACTCTAGTCTTACAGTCACTTGGGTTAGCCTGGACAAGTCTCTTAATCTCTCATTTGGATAATCTTTGAAGAGTCTCCTGTGGCTTTGACATTCTAAGTGTTGCCACCTGGCACCTTTTCAAATCCACCGGTGAGACTGGCATCCTCCTCTGGGCTCTGCAGTGCCCTGTGCTGGCGTCTGCAGCTCCCAGAGCTCTGTTTTATCCCTTGGTGTCCCAAGGACTCATGCAGACCTGGATGTTTCTTGAGGACAAAACAGGAATGGTCTCCCCTGGAGTTGTGCAATGTGGTGGCATTGTTTATTTGTACATTTGTTGAACAAACGATAGTATTTTATGACGTAGTTCTGATTCAAAATATTTGTTTCACTCTTTTTATTAAAATTAAGATAAAAAAGATCAGGGTTGTTTTAGAACGGTGTAAAATGCAATGCTTAAATAGAAAATGATGTTTTAAAGTAAATACATGCTTTCAAGAATGTAAGTTAATAGATTTTTTTTTTCTGAATGACTTAAACATGACTTAAATATTCTAACAAGCCAATGGTTTATTGATCAGAAAAACTTAGGTATTAAATTACTGGCTGACTACTGCCCTAGGAATCCCATTTGTCTTTAGATTATAGGGTGATTAATTTGATAAATAGCCAAGATATATTTTCATCTCTGTAACATCTAAAAGCATAACCTAATGTTCATTGTTCTTCTATCCAGATACGTTCTAAAGTAGTATGTCTGACAGCACAATTAAGGATTTAAATATTTTACAAGTGTCAATATGCCCCAAAATTAGATTAGTGAAAACATCTCACTTACATGTATTTAAAAAATCTTTTTCTCTCAAGGTTCTTCTCCTACTGGAGATACAAAATTTAGCAAATCCTGTTGACTCTGGAAAGTGGCAAAGAAGGATTTAAATTAATCCAATGCTTGAGGTGGGACCTGGGGCTGCTTTCCAAGATCCTGTTATTCTTTCATTTGCGATCCCACCAGCCCACTCCGGAAACTCCCTCCTTCCCTTTTCAGTCTCCTCTCTTCTATTTCCCAGGCCCCAGTGGGAAGGAGCCTCCGGGAGGTCACGCCCGGAGGGAAGCGCAAGGCCATTAGACGTCTCTGACTTCCTGCCATCTCGGGTTAGACCAATAGAAACCTCTGAGTAGCTTGGTTTGTGTGCAGGTTTCTTGCACTGCTGGGACCGACTGTGGTGTTCGGTGTTGGATTTAGTGCTCCCCTGGATCCCATTGCTTCCAGCTGCTGGTTCCAAGTTCCCACCTCCCTGGGAAGCCCTCCCTGATTGCCCTCCTTCTCCCCACTTCATGGCCTCTGTGTCTGCTGCATCACAGCTTTAATGCCTGGGAGAATTCTCTGGTTTGACATCAGCCTTGTGCACTTGACTGTGAGCTCTCCAGGGGAAGGAAAGGTTTTTTTCTTCATTATATCTTCACTTCTGCATGGAGCAGGCACTCACTATGTCTGTTGAATGAGGAGTAAATGAATGAATGCACAGACAAAGAAAGGAGATGAGATAATGTGCATGAAAGTGCTCTGTAAACAGCACAGCACCACAGCAGGCACCTGAACGTTAACGACTCTTCTGTCAACATTGGCCAGTCCTGACGCCAGGCCCGGGACATAGGGGGACTCGGCACTGTCTGTGGAAAGTGAAGGCAGGGAGGCTGAATGGGGAGCTGACTGTTGCAGAATGGGCCCCCAGCAAGCAGAGTCTGAGGTGGAGTTCAGTGTGCAGGGTGTTTACCAGGGAGGGCTGGTGGGACTGAACTTGTAGAAGGGAGCAGGAGGGAGTGGGACTGGGTAATGGTAGAAGTGTGGCTTCTTGGCTGACCCCAGGTGTGCTCTGAGCTGGAATGGCCCTTCAGAGTTGTCCTGAGTTGGGCTAAGATGGCCTGACCTTTATCCCCGGCACTGATCTGTGATATGGCTCACCCAGGAAGGGGTGTAACCTTGGATGAGGTGGCTCTCTGCAGCCGTGGTCCCCAAAGGTGTCTATGAGAGCAGGTGATGGGTTATGCCTCCTTCATGGCAGGGGGAGGTCTGGGTTGCACACCTCGGTGTCCACTATACCAACTCCGACAGAACCCATGACCGGAGGGAATGTGCTCAGAGCTGAGGAAATCCTTCACCCGTAGAAGAGGTGGCATCGGTTGGAGAAACATAGCCTGGTAGATACATAGAAAGTCTTTGCCACGAAAGTGGCTTTGCAGTGGGTCAGGTGCCAAGACTAAAGAGTCCAGGGCTGGGCATCTGGGATGTTGGCAATGTTCTGTTCCTGGCTCTGCGTGTGAGGTTGCATCTAGTTGAACATGTATGACATATTTACACTTCTACATGTTATGTAAACTACATCTCAATAAAGTTGTTAAAATTCGTTTAAAAATTTATAACAACTGTGTTATGTTTCACCTTCCAGTCTGCCTCTTATTTCTCCTTTTGAAAGAGAACATGTCACTGGGGTTTTACTACACACAATTCTGCCAACCCCCAGATGGAAACAAACATTTTTAAACTAAACTATGAACTGATCCAGAACATCGAAATAACCTTTGGATCAAATCTCACTTTTACTTTCAATTTGGGCAACTCTCCATCCTCTACTCAAACCCTTTAATGGCCTCCCATGTCACACTGCACATCCACAAAGTAAAACATTTGGATTTGGTGGGGGAGCTAAACTATTTTCAGTTCCTGTCACCAAAGTTTAATTGAACACTTACTTTGTGCTAGGCCCGGCATCTGGCTCTGGGCTTAGACCCGGGGCTGAAGAAGGCAGTCCTGCCCGGGAGGGGCTCATGTCTGCTGGGAGATTAGGATGCACACATATCGCCTGCGTGTCCTGAGAAAAGCTGAGTAATGGCTGAGCCCGGGGCCACCAGGAGTTCTGGGGAGGTGCAGGGATCAGCACGGACTTTCTGGAAGAGGTGTTGCCCTTGCCAGATCTAGAGAGATCGCTATCTAAATTGTCTGGCATGTCTCCTGGAAACTTTGTTTTGCTTGTGTTTGTTCTCCAGAGGCCAAGGTCACCCTGGCCTCCTCCGCAGTTATGGCTCCTGTGTTGACGGCTCTTGCCTTTGTACCTCTGTGCCTGCCTTTGTGCCCCGTCCTTATCTCTTTATGCAAAAAGCTGACTTGCTCTTAGATGGCTGTGCTTGCTTGCAGAAAGGACAGTCACTTTCTCCGGGATCTGCCCCCAAGTCTCCTCTCACAAAACCCTCTGTGCCATTTCCCCAAGTGCCCTGGACAACACTCCTTTAAAATTCATATCTTTTCTGTTTCTGCTGCTGCTTTCGGGCCTTTTTTTTTTCCTGCAGAACTATACATCTCATGAGTATTTAGTAAGCTTGAGGAAGGGTCATTCTCCACCTCCAGTGAAGATGAGCTCACCAGAACAAGCTTAGCGGGGAGTGTATGGAGACCTCAGGGTTGAGGCTATGACCAGCCCCACCAGTCATGACCCATTGCAGCTCTTCCTCAGGCCCCTCTGACCTGTTTTGCAGGTCAGGGTTGAGAATCAAATCCTTGGGTCTGGTTCAGAGCCCAAACAGGCTCAGGACTGGAGGACACGAGGATGCCTGCCCTGGGTTTCCCCACTTTGTTCTCTGGTCTCTGACTACCTCCAACACTCACCTATGTGGAGCCGCACCTGCCCCCAGCTCAGGGAAAGGAGAATCCTGCCAAAATTTACATGGACATTGGTGCCTCACTGTCATTTGGGAAGTTCTTAGGGGGATAGTGAATGGCAGGGAGGGCTTGGGAGGAGATCAAGAGATTCCACAGCCAGACTGTGTTTTGCTTCCACAAACACTAGGATTAACCTGCCTTTCTGAGCCTGTAACAATTCACAACTGGGAGAAGGGACTCAGAACTACAGAGTTTGTCCAGCTTAGAATCAAAAAGTTACTGCAGATAAATCTGAAAGCAGGGACATGGAGAATTAGTGATACCAAGAGGGAAAAAAAATCAACATCTTAGAAAACCTTCCAACCTGTCCACACGAGTTAATCCCACCAACTCTCAGACGTGTGTCCACTCTGAGGTGAGGATAAGATGATCCCCATTAATATGTTCCATGCCCTCTTTCCAGAGCCAAAGCAATGAGGCGACTGATTATTTATAGATTCAAACTGCATAGACAGCCATTCAAAATAATTTACATCCAATCCTTTCTTTAATGTGTTATTAAATCCCTGGGTACATATTTGCTGATACAACATTCACAGCGAGACTTTGAAGAGCCAGAATGAACATAAAGTGCCTTTCTCACACTTACAGAGTCTCTTCAGACTTACCCATCAGTCCCGTACAGGGCCTCCCACCTTCCTGTCTCGGGGCTGTGCAGGGTTTGGTTGATCAGGGACTAACAGGAGACTTGTTTTTTTTTTTTTGGTTTTGAAACCAGTCAATCCTGGGGATATTTCTGAGTCAGTTTCATGTTACAGATATTACTAAACAATCATGAGATAATGCAGAAAGACAAATCTCTCCCAGTATTGCTGTGCTAAATGTGATGGTTGTGTGATGGTTAATACGAGGTATCAATTGGACTGGATTGAAGGATGCCTAGATGGCTGGTAAACGATTGTTTCTGAGTATTGTCACCAACGAGGTGACAATACTTTGCAGGGCTGGGCAAAGTTCTCCAGAAGGCTGTGTATACCCTGAATCAGCCTCCAATATATGGTCCTGTTTCTCCCATAGCCTGGATTCACAGGTCTGGGAGGGTGTTGCCAGAGGAGATTGACATTTGAGTCGGTGGACTAGGAGAGGAAGACCCACCCTCAATGTGGGTGGGCAGTATCCCAGCAGCTGCCAGAGCAGCGGTGGCTCATGCTCATGGAATTCACTAGTCGTACCATGTTCTACATCATCCTGAAGCAGCTGGATTGACAGAACAGTGGAATGGCCTTTTGAAGTCACAATTACAATACCAACTAGGTGACAATACTTTTCAGGGCTGGGCAAAGTTCTCCAGAAGGCTGTATATACCCTGAATCAGCCTCCAATATATGGTCCTGTTTCTCCCATAGCCTGGATTCACAGGTCCAGGAACCAAGGGGTGAAAGTGAAAATGGCACCACTCACCATCACCTCTAGTAATCCACTAGCAGAATTTTTGCTTCCTGTTACTGTGACATTATGTTCTGCAGGCCTAGAAGTCTTAGGTCCAGAGGGAGGAATGCTGCCACCAGGAGGTGCAACAATGATTCCATTGAACTGGAAGTTAAGACTGCCACCTGGCCACTCTGTGCTCCTCCTGCCTCCAAGCCAACAGGTTAAGAAGGGAGTTATAGTGTTGGTTGGGGTGATTAACCTGGACTATCAAGATGAAATCAGACTACTACTCCTCAATGAAGGTAAGGAAGAGTATGTGTGGAACACATGAGATCTCTCGGGGCATCTCTTAGTATTACCAAGCCCTGTGATTAAGGTCAATGGCTCTACGGCCATACCATGCTGAATGCGCCCCATCTTGTCTGATCTTGGAAGCTAAGGCCAATGGGAAACTACAACCCAATCCAGGCAGGAACAAATGACCCAGACTTTTAGGAATGAAGGTTTGGGTCACTCTACCAGGTGAAGAATCATGATTAGCCAAGGTACTTGCTGAAGGCAAAGGGAATACAGAATGCATAGAAGAAGGTAGTCATCAATAACAGCTATGACCACGTGACCAGTTGTAGACATGAGGACTGTAATTGTCATGAGTATTGTCATGAGTATTTCCTCCTTATTTTGTTAAAAATATGTTTGTGCATGTATACACCTGTACTAAGGAAATATCTTCATTTTATTTTCTTTCTTTTTCCTTTATCATGTAGCATAAAATTTATTGACGTCATATCAGCATTTAAGCGTTGTTTGCTTTATGTAATAGCATTTAGGTTAAGGATTAGTGTGCTTCTCCTTGTACGAAGGATAGCTGTATTATGTTAGGCATAATTATGACCTTATTATTGTTTTTATGTGGGGATTAAGTATGATTTCAGGAGACGTGTATGAGTGACAGGTTGATAATGGGTGGACTTGTGATGGCTAATATAAGGTGTCAACTTGATTGGATTAAAGGTTGCCTACATGGCTGGTAAAGTACTGTTTCTTGGTGTGTTTGTGAGGGTGTTGCCAGAGGAGACTGGCGTTTGAGTCAGTGGACTGGGAGAGGAAGACCTACCCTCAATGTGGATGGCAGCATCCCATCTGCTGCCAGCAAGGCTGGAACAAAGCAGGTGGAGAAAGGTGGGATGATCTGGCTTGCTGGGTCTTCTGACTTCCTTCTTTTTCCATGCTGGATGCTTCCTCCCACTCCTGTCCTTGGACATCAGACTCCAGGTTCTTTGACCTTTGGACTCTGGGACTTGTACCAGTGGCTTCCGGGGGCTCTTGGGCCTTTGGCCACAGACAGAGGCTACATTGTCGGCTTCCCTGGGTTTGAGGCTTTCAGACTTGGACTGAGCTATTGCTGGCTTTTCTCTTTTCCAGTTTGCAGACGGCCTATCGTGGGACTTCGCTTTGTGATCATATGAGTCAATTCTCCCTAATACACTCAATTTTATATGCACATATGTCCTATTAGTTCTGTCCCTCTGGAGAGCCCTGACTAATAAAAGTGGTAAAAGCAATGTTGAAAATGACACACTGGGAAGATATACACCACACCAGCACATGAAAACATGTCACCAATCATTAGGGACACGCACATCAAAAGCACAATAAGATAACACCTCTCATCTGTCAGGATGACTACTATTAAAAAAAAACAACACCAGAAAATGCCAAGTGTTGGTGAGGACATGGAGAAACTGGATCCCCTGTGCTCTACTGGAGGGAATGTAAAAGAGTGCGACTGCTTACACACGGGGGCTCCTCAAAGAATGACAAATCGAATTACCACATGACTCAGCCATTCACGCCTGGGTATGTATCCAAAGTATTCTTTGGATATCTACTCTATATATTCTATATACTCAGGAGTGTATATATCCCCAAAGAATATTTTGAACATATACACAGAAGACATTTGCAGGTGTTTGGGGATACTGTATCTGTATACCTATTTTCATAGCAGCACAATTCACAACAGCCAAAACATAGAAACAAGTGTCCACTGATGGATGAGTGAATACACAAAATGTGGTCTATCCATACAATGGAATATTATTTAGCTTTGAAAAAGGAAGGAAATTCTGACACATGCTACAACATGGATAAATCTTGAGGATATTATATTAAACAAAATAAACCATCCACAAAAAGACACATGCTATATGATTCTACTTAATTGAGGTTCCCAGAGTAGTCAAACTCACAGAGATGGAAACTGGAATGGTGGTTGCCAGGTTCTGGGGGGAGAGGTTCTGAGGAGTTACGGTTTAATGGGTATAGATTTTCAGTTTTGCAAGATGAAAATGTTCTGGAGATGCGTTGCACAGCAATGTAAATTATCTTAACACTACTGAAGTATATATTTAAAAATAGTTAAGATGATACATTTTATTTTATGTGCATTTTACCACAACTAAAAACAAATTGACTTGTGATTGCCTCCTGGCAGCAACTGTCACTGGCTCCAGCTAGTGTTCTGGCCTGGGGTGTGTTGTGAGTCCTTGACTGTATCTTCCTGATCCCCGTCTGCCATGGTCTGACCAATCAGTGCTCAGCACATCTTCACTGAATGTCAGAGGAAAAGAGGGAGACAGAGAGGAAGGATAGAAGGAATGAACAGAAAACTCACAAAAGATAAATTACAAATGGACAGTAGCCAAAAGAGGAAATGTTCAGCTTCACTAGTAATCAAAGAAAAGGCCATTAAAGCAACAATGAGTTTCCATTTCTCTCGACAAAATGAGCAAAGATTTTTATTATTATAATTTAAAAACCTAGTGCTGGCAAGGATTTGTTGAGATGGGTGACTTCAGACAGTGCTGGTTCATTTCTGTAAGGAATGTAGTAGTATATATCAGCAGCCCTATAAATGTTCATAGCTTTTGAACCAAGAAGGACAAATCCTAGGGGACTGACAAGATACTCAGACAAAGATTTAGGGGCAAAGATGCATGTTACAGAGTTACTTATAACAGCTCAAAGAGCAAAGCTAAATACCTAGCAAAAAAGAGAATGCTTAGGTATAAGATGCAATGTTTTGTAGCTACTGAGAAATCATATTTTACAAGAATATTTAATGATGTGAAAAATTTTTACAATGATACATGCAACTAGGTGATATATACATGTATATATAATACACACACATACACACACACACACACATATATAGTAAAAAATGGTCGGGTGAGGTGGCTCACACCTGTAAGCCCAGCACTTTGGGAGGCCGAGGTGGGCGGATCATGATGTCAGGAATTCAAGACCAGCCTGGCCAACATGGTGAAACCCTGTGTCTACTGAAAATACAAAAATTAGCTGGGCAGGGTGGTGTGCACCTGTAATCCCAGATACTCAGGAGGCTGAGGCAGGAGAATTGCTTGAACCTGGACCCAGGAGGCAGAGGTTGCAGTGAGCCAAGACTGCACCACTGCACTCCAGCGTGGGCTACAGAGCGAGACTCCGTCTCAAAAACAAACAAAAACAAATTACTTCACCATCTGAGCATCCAGAAAGTGCTTGGAGACACAAAATGATGAGGCATGGTCCGTGTTCTCAAGGAGCAGAAGGCATGGTGGTGGAGACCTCTACTATAAGGAGAGGGGAGTGTGGGTGGTGGCGCTGGGGCAGGTACCAGGGATGGAGCCCAGCAGAGGTTGTGCCTGCATGGCTTTGGAGGATTTGCACCCTTGTCTCTGCTTCCCCTGAACTTGGTGGTGGTACCTCCTGTTGATTTTGTTCTTTCCCGCCATTGCTTGTTTTCGATGCTCTGTTTCTGTGATAGGTTTATGGTGCTTTAGGGTTTACTTTTCTCCATGATCTATCTTGGCTCAACTCAACCAATAACAGATATTCCCCAAGGCTTATCTCTTTAATACCGTCACTGCAGCAGGCTTGTGAGTCAGTGTTTAAGTATCACTCGACTTGCATCTATTCTGGCAAAGATAACCTTTCTTGGAGATCAAGGTCTGGAGGGTGGGCAGGACCTGCACTAGCTGAAGGCCATTGTATCAGGAGCCTAGGCTGGGGAGCTGGGAGGCAGGCACCTCCCTTACTTAGGAAGTGGGGAAATGAGAGCTAGAGAAGGACAGTCTTGTCCAAAACAGGGTGCCAGCCCAGCGGCAGAGCTGGGACTGACTCTAGCTTTCCTGACAGCTGGGCGGGGCACCTCAACACGCCACTCTGCTACTGTTCTGCTCTCAGTCTCTCAGCTGGAGGGGGCAGGTCTTTTCTTCCAGCTGGAACACTGGACTCCTGCAGTGCTGCAAAGAGACCAGAGCAGGCTTTTGGTGGGGGTGGCTGGTGGCTGCCTTTAGTCTTGATATAAAAATGATGGAAATTATCTCTGTGTGCGCATCAGGAGACCATCCAGATATCTTTTAAAATTTATGATTGAAAAAAATTTACAACCCAAATGAAATCTAGCCATTTTCTTCTATTTTGGTTTTATATAGTTTTCCTCCCCTCCCCCCACTCCCCTTTTGTAAAAAACGCTACATGTTCTGGAAGTTTTAGCAGATGCGATAAACAAATCAAAGGTGGGCCGTGTGCGGTGGCTCACGCCTGTAATCCCAGCACTTTGGGAGGCGGAGGTGGGCGGATCACGAGGTCAGGAGATTGAGACCATCCTGGCTAACACGGTGAATCCCCGTCTCTACGAAAACTACAAAAAATAAGCCGGGCGTGGTGGTGGGCGCCTGTAGTCCCAGCTACTCGGGAGGCTGAGACAGGAGAATGGCGTGAACCGGGAGGCGGAGGTTGCGGTGAGCGGAGATCGCACCACTGCACTCCAGCCTGGGCAACAGAGAGAGACTCCATCTCAAAAAAAAAAAAAAAAATCAAACATGCGCTTTGCAACTAGTAAAAGTAAGATAAACTCAATTACTTTTAGGTATGACGTTTGCCTGCTTATAAAGCCCAGAGGATTACTAAGGGAGCTACTGCAGGTAAGAAGAGGACAGTTGGCCAACGAGCCAAGGCCGACCTCTGGCTGCAAACTCGCAAAAAGGCTGGATAGGATATAAATGTGTAGCTATAAAGCTATATATATAGTAATGTGTGTATATATACATATGTAAATATATATAAATGTATATTAGCTGAGCTAAATAGAACAGGTGGGGCTGACAGAAAGAAACAGAAAGCCTCAGGTCCCCTGAGTGGTAACACAAGAGCAGATACAAGTGCTTGGCACTTTGATGGGTGCTGGGGTGTAGTGGCTCACGCCTGTAATCCCAGCACTTTGGGAGGCCAAGGCGGGTGGATCACCTGAGATCAGGAGTTCAAGACCAGCCTGACCAATATGGTGAAATTCCGTCTCTATTAAAAATACAAAAATTAGCTGAGCGTGGTGGCACACACCTGTAGTCCCAGCTACTCGGGAAGCTGAGGCAGGAGAATTGCTTGGACCTGGGAGGCAGAGGTTGCAGTGAGCCGAGATCGCCACTGCACTCCAGCCTGGGTGACAGAGGAAGACTCTGTCTCAAAAAAAAAAAAAAAAAAAGAAAAGAAAAAGGTGTGGAAAAGAGACAGTGCTGAACCCTTCATGAGGCTTGCATGCTATAGTAGAACACAAACATTAATCAAAGAATCACACACGCAGAAAATACTGCCATTGTGCAAAGTGCTATGAGAGCAGGTACCTGGTGTTCAGGAGGCATTTTACCTGGCTGGGGAAATCAGAAAAAACACAAGCAGAGACCGACCTGAGGGACAATTTCGTTTTAACAGTAAAACATGTAAAACAAAATCTAAAAGAACAGAAAGAAGACACAGAGGGATAATTTGGAGGTAGGGCTTATATTTTTCTTTTAGCATAATACTAAGGAAAAACATTGCAAAATTTGACCCTGTCAACATTTAAAACTTTTGCTCATTGAAAAAAACACCATATGCAAAAGTAAAAGGCAAAGTGCAAATTGCAAAAAAGGTTTGCAATAAGCCTAGGCAAGAGTTAAATTTTTCATATATAAAGAGCATTATCTATCAATAAGAAAAAGATACATGCACCTACAAAAAAAAAAAAAAAAAGAGAGAAAAACAGGCTTAGAACTGGACAGTCTCACACGCACATAAAAGCAAGTAAATACAGAAGGCCAATAAACATCTAAAAATATTTGCCTTCTGTTGTCATCAAAGACACATGGATTACAACAATAGCTTGTCTTTTTATTTATTCAGCTTATGAAATTGGCAGGGATTTGAATGTTGAGGTATTAAAATGTTGAGGAAAGTGGCAGGAAACAGGTGGGAACATAAATCGGTACAATTTTTCTGGAGGGCAATTTGGCAGTATCTATCAAGCACTTTAAAAATATGCCTACTTGGTAATTTCACTCAAATAATTTATCTTAAGGAAATCAGTATGCACATGTGCAGAGATTGTGTGAAGGATATTAACCCCAGTGTTATTTACAATAGAGTAAAACTGAAAACAACACAACTGTCTAACAAAATAAAGTATGGCAGAATACTAGGCAGTCATTAAAATTTGCATTGTACAGGAACAGCTAATGTTGCTGAAAAATGTTGACAATATATGGTTAAATGAAAAAAAGGCAGATTACATAACTGAAAAATTCAAATAAGGAGGCCAGAACCACACATTCATGGAAACGTGAGATAGCATAGATAGCACCTATGACTGGAATGACACTACCAGTTGGGAGGGAATGGGTGGATAATCCAATGAATGACACTGGGATAATAGATTATCAATATGAAAAGATAAAATGAGAGCATTATAGCACACTAGAGACAAATGTAAATGCCAGATGGAAGAACAATCTGTGAAAAGAAAACCTAAAAACTTTTAGAAGAAAATATAACATCGTATCTGTATGATCTCAGGAAAACAAGGATTTCTTAAGTGACAAAGAGGGCAAAAACCATAACATAAAATATTGGCAAACACTACAAGGTTAAAATTAAAAAAAAAAAATCTGTACATGAAAAGATAGATCCTCAAGATGCAAAGGTTGCTACAGAGTGGCAGAAAATGAATTTGACACATATAAAAGAGGAAGAATTATCTCAGAACATTTGAGTACCAGCTTCTTCAACTTTAATACGCATGGGAATCACCAGGAGATCTTTTGAAACGCAGTTTCCAATTCAGGTGGAGGTTTGGGTGGGGCCTGAGAGTCTGCATTTCTAGCAAGATTTCAGGTGCAGTGTATGCTCTGCTCCAAAGATCACACTTCGAAAACAGCAGGATATACAGGACTCCTACTGTGAACCCCCAAATTGGGGTTCAGCCTGGGAGGCCATCTGGGTTCTTGACTTCGCGCAGGAAGGAATTCAAGAGTGAGCCACCAGAGTAAAGTGAAAGCAAATTTATTAAGAAAGTGAAGGAATGAAAGAGTGACCACTCGATAGGCAGAGCAGCCCCAAGGACTGCTGGTTGGCTATTTTTATGGTTATTTCTTGATCGTATGCTAAATGAGGGGTAGATTATTCATGAGTTTTCCAGGAAGTGGCAGAGAATTCTGTGAGGGTTCCCCAATCTTTCAGACTATTTAGGATAATTTCCAGCTATTGCCATGGCATTTGTAAACTGTCGTGGCACTGGTGGGAGTGTCCTTTAGTATGCTCATGTATTATAATAAATGCATAATGAGCAGTAAGGCAACCAGAGGTTGCTTTCATCACCATCTTGGTTTTGGCAGGTTTTGTCCAGCCTCTTGACTGCTTCCTGTTTTATCAGCAGGGTCTTTGTGACCTGTATCTTGTGAAACCAGTCCTGCCAAACTCCTACCTCACTATAGACAAATAAAGGAATATAACCCCATACTAAATTTGGTGAAGGGTCTGAGCAGGTAATTCTCAGAAGAGAGGAACCAAACGACCAATAAACACGTGGTGTGAGTTAGGATGGGGTTGCTGTCGCAACGTGCATCCCCACAACAGAAGTTTCTTTCTTGTTCATATAAACAGGGCAAATATTCCAGGCTGGTGAAGGGAGGGGCAAAGTTCTCTCTTCACAGCTCACAGGGTTCCTGGCTGTTGGAGGCTCTGCCATCTTCAATATGGTAGTTCCAAAGCTGCCGTAGGAATTAAGCAGCCGAAAAAAGAAAAGAGGGAGAAGGATCCCACATGGGAGGTTTTCCTGGGCTGGACCTGGAGATGGTAGCGGGTTGCTACTCACATTATGTTGGTTAGATCTCCATTCAAGGCCACAGCTGAATGCAGTTGAGCTTGGGAAATATTTAACCGTGCCCAAGAAAAAGAGGAACCATGCTGGGTGACCGGTTAGCAGTGTCTGCCACACATCTGAAGACACTGAGCTCAGGCAATTAAAACCATAATGTGATTCAATTCCACACCATTGAATTGGCAAAACAAAACATAGATAGAGCCACCAACCAACCACACAACTCCACACAGAGAATGTTCCCTCTCCCACCTCTCCAACCCCTTCCCCTGTGAAAAATTTTGCTTTTTTTTTTTTTTTTTTTTTCTTTTTTTGAGATGGAGTCTCACTTTGTTGCTCATGCTGGAGTGCAGTGGTACCATCTCAGCTCACTGCAACCTCCGCCTCCCAGGTTCAAGCCTCCTGAGTAGATGGGATTACAGGTATGTGCTACCACATCCAGCTAATCTTTCTTTCTTTCTTTCTTTCTTTCTTTTTTTTTTTTTTTTTTTTTAGTAGAGGTGGGGTTTCACCGTGTTGGTCAGGCTGTTCTCAAACTCCTGACCTCAAGTGATCCGCCCACCTCAGCCTCCCAAAGTGCTAGGATTACAGGTGTGAACCACCGCGCCCGATCCTCCTGTTTAAAATTTTTATTCCGTGCATGTATTAGCTCTAACATACCATTAATTTCCTTTCGTATAATGTTGTTTCCTGTCTGCCTTCCTCCTCTAGACTGTCAACTCCAACAGCGAAGGGGCTATTTGTCTATGACGTTAACTTCTGTATCCCTAGTGCTGGCACACAGTAGGTCCTCAACAAGATGTGCTGAGTGGGGAGGCTGAAATAGGGGTGCTCCAGGGGGCATTCTAGTCTTCCAGTCACACCAGCCCATGGCCCAGACGCCAGACATGTAGGGAGTTCCCAGTCCCTCCGGCCGTCAGCCACTTGGTCATTTCCAGCTTACGGGTTTTCCCAGCTGAGGTCCCAGGCTTCGTGGAGGAGAGACAAGTTTTTCCACAGTGTCATCTCAGATTCCCAACCCACAGTATCTGTGAGCATAACCAATGACTGTTGCTTTCATTCTTTAAAGTTTTTTGTTTAATTTTAAAAGTCAGTTTATTAAGGTACAATTTATATTTAGTAAAATGCATCCCTTTTCAGTATACCGTTCAATGGCTTTTCATGACAAATGTAGTCATGAGGCCATCATCACAACCAATCCATAGAACATTTCCACCACCTACACACTCCCCTCTAAGACCCGAGCTTTGGGGTGGTTTCATATACAGCAAGACTCACAGGAACGACACCCTCCTTTCTCTTTATTGTGAACAGTGTCCTTATTTAGTGACTGGTTTTTTCCCCCTCTGGAATCTCCTTTCCTGTGAGCTCGTGCTAGACCAGTTTCCTCATCAGCCTCCAAGCTCTGCGAGAGCCAGATCTGCATGACTTGTTTACCGTAGCTGCTCCTATGCCTGGCACAGCTCTGGGTTCACAGTAGGTACTCATTAAACCATCGTTTCACGCATGGAAGAAGGTGATGGCACCTGCTGGTTCTGGAGACTTGAATTCTCACTCTGGCTTCAATCTTCTATGCGAAAGTCATGTGACTTAGCCTCAGGCAGTTCAAATGCGAGACGGGGTTATAGCTCCCGATGAAAAGGCTTATGGCATGGAGGCAGTTCAGCTCATTGCCTCAGTCATTTGTTTGTCCAGTAAATATGTATTGAGCACTGACTATGTGCTGGGCACTGTACTAGATGCTGGGGATGTGCAGGTGGACATGAGCAGATGGAGTTCTTATGCTTCCAGGGCCTACCAGCTAGTCGGGGAGTCACATGTAAACCCAAGGAGCACACATGTGTTCCGAGACACTATGGCAAATGAGTATGTGTTTCTGTCCTGAGCTCAGTGGTTCTACAGTATTCTTTGGCACCTGTATGAATCCCCATGTTCTCTTGCAATCATTGCTCAGGAGGCAGAATTGTTCATATTTGCTGTCAAGGTTAGAGATGTTCTGAGAATCACCATGTTTATACTAACCACGGCTCCTGAAATAAATGTGGGGAGGGCAGAAATGGGCAAAACCACCAGGCAGTCTATTCTGTTTCATAATCTCTGACTTTAAAAATGACAAAATAGACCTTTCAGATAAACCAATCAGCCTCACAAATATTGTCCAGGATTCAATCTGGGGACTCTCGCTTGACAGCACTGGAAATTACAAATGCCTTGCACTTCTCCTGCAATGACTTTACGCTTTGGAAGGAAGTGTGCTGTCTTATAAATACTTCCCATTATGGAACTTTTTGGTAAGTTCCTAAAGTAATTTTAGATCTCAGCTAGGTTTGCTCTCCCTGCTGCCCAATACAATATCTTCCAGGGCTGCAGCACTGGAGCGATCTAGAGAAAAGAGAAATTAAGACAATTTTCTAGCTTTCTGTAAGCATTTGCATGTGAATGAAGGCATCCTGCTGTTTGATAAATATGATATGTAGGAAAACCATGAGAATCAAAGTTCACATCCATTTGGGCCCTTTATGTGTACGTTGTGAAGGTTGCTACAAAAATGTGATAATATCTTTGCAAGTATATGACTAATGAGAATACGTATAGCACATCTGAGACGGCTCAAATGTGTAATTATTGTGAGGATTTCACAGACACATAAATATAATGATCTTCAGCTAAGTAAATTGCTAGCTACCAATGAAATAAATAGAGTCCCTTCAGAATTTGAAATAATTTGGAATGGTAGGTGGTAGGAAATGATTCACCTTAGCTGTTATCTCCGGAACAGTAATACAGAAATATATCTGCCAACTCTGGTGCATTTACATTGTTCTTCATATCCTGTAGAGTTTGTCAGAAGAGCTCTGGTCCCTGCCGACTTCCACCCCCTGATTTGATAAGCTACAGCACAGCACGGCTCAGCACTGGGTAGGAGCAGCTAATATTGTTTACCGTGGTAGGCATCCCAGCCATAATATTTTTCCAAGAAACACTGATGTGTTTAAAGGTCAGGTTGATACTGATTTGACGGAATAACATAAATTCAACTTTCTAGGAGTAAAATGGTGTACATGACTTGGTTTAAAGGTTAAACTGTTTTTTTGTGCACTGGATAGGTCAAAGATACAAGACTTTAATACACAAAGTATAATTACCTGTTTGGACAGACAGGAAGATGTGGTCTAGGGTTTGGATTTTCGGAGAGATGTTTGGAAACGTAGGAATCTATTGATGTCTTGTCGTTCTTGAATACGTTTCATTATAGGGAAAAAATAAATCCTACAAGGGTGCTTAATTAGAAGGACTGTCAGTTTCCCTTTTTCTACGTATATGACTGCTGGGATTCCAGGAATTGATTTTTTAGAACACGGCCCAACAGTCTAAGAATGTCTCCAGATACAAAGTTCCCTCTGGGCTGGTAAACTCCCGAACAAAAAAAGTACAGAGTGGGTGCTAAATAAAAGCTCGGTAGATGAATGACTTAAATGCATCGTTGATTTTAGTCCACAAAGTTGGTTTTAATAAATAAGATGAAAGGTGAATAGATTCCCTGTAACTAGAATCTAAAAATAGATAAATCTGGCTGGACATGGTGGCTCACGCCTGTAATCCCAGCCCTTTGGGAGGCTGAGGAAGGCAGATCACCTGAGGTCAGGAGTTCAAGACCGGCTTGGCCAACATGGTGAAACCCAGTCTCTACTAAAAATATAAAAATTAGCCAGGTATAGTGGCAGGCGCCTGTAATCCCAGCTACTCAGGAGGCTGAGGCAGGAGAATCGCTTGAACCCAGAAGGTGGAGGTTGTAGTGAGCTGAGATCACACCACTGCACTCCAGCCTGGGTGACAGAGCGAGACTCCATCTCAAAAATAAATAAATAAATAAATAAACATCTTGGACCCAGAATGTTTTTTTCATTCATTTCTTCACTCTCTTTTGTTTTCACTAACAGATTTTAAAGCACTGACCACATTGCTGCACAATGTTGCGTATGGAGACTAACTGGGAGGGCATGATCCTGACCTCATAGACTTTACGGGCTAGGAAGAAAAATAAGGTGAGTTGAGGACATAACAGGAGAAGAAGAGTGATAAGGTGGGCCCAGCTACCTTGCGTGCTGTGCCTGGGCACAGGCCCCACTAGCATCCTTCTCCCCTGTCCCAGAGAGCAGCCATCCCCAACCTTTTGGGCACCAGGGACCAGTTTGGTGCAAGACAATTTTTCCACAGACCAAGGCTGGGGGGATGGTTTTGGGATGATTCAAGTGCATTCCATTTATTGTGCACTTTATTTCTCTTATGATTACAGTGTAATGTATAATGAAATAATTATACAACTCACCATCATGTAGAATCGGTGGGAGCCCTGAGGTTAATTTCCTGCGACTAGATGGTCCCTGCTGGGGGTAATAGGGGACAGTGACAGATCATTAGGCATTAGATTCTCTCTCTATTTCTTTCTTTGAGACAGAGTCTCGCTCTGTCACCAGGCTGGAATGCAATGGCGTGATCTTGGCTCACTGCAACCTCCGCTTCCCTGGTTCAAGTGATTCTCCTGCCTCAGCTTCCTGAGTAGCTGGGCTTACAGGTACACACCACCACGCCTGGCTAATTTTTATATTTTTTGTAGAGATGGGGTTTCACTTTGTTGACCAAGATGGTCTCAATCTCTTGACTTCGTGATCTGCCAGCCTTGGCCTCCCAAAGTGCTGGGATTATAGGCGTGAGCCACTGCCCCCGGCTCTCTTTTTTTCTTTATTTGTAGAGTCAGGGGTTTCATGATGTTGCCTAGGCTGGTCTTGAACTCCTAGACTCAAGTGATCCTCCCACTTCAGCCTCCCAAAGTGCTGGGATTACAGGCATGAGCCACTGTGCCCAGCCTAGATTCTCGTAAGGAGCGTCCAACTTAGATCCCTTGTACGCACCGTTCACAATAGGATTTGTGCCCCTATGAGAATCTAATGCCACTCCTGATCTGACGGGCGCAGGGAGCTCATGCGAGTGATGGGGAGGGGCTGTCAATACAGATGAAGCTTCACTTGCTCATCTGGGCTCCTGCTGTGTGGCCTGGTTCCTAACAGGCCACCACCTGGTACTGGTCGGGGAACCCTGCCATCGAGAGCTCTTTCTTCTGGCTCTGGTCACATTTTATGGGAAACATGTCTCTTTCCCTGAGGACCCCTCCCCGACTTATCAACTCTGACATACAGACCCTCATCCTAGCTCACTGCTCACTAGCAGGTACTTTCTGAGCTTCTCGGGTCCTGGGGGAGGCCTAGACTGAACCGGGATGGGCCCCTCATCCCCTAGCGCCCAAGTTCTTACAGTGCAGTATAAGAGCCAGACGTTTGGAGTTTGCCTGACCTGCCCACTGGGCCCAGCCAGTACCTCCTGTCACTCTTTGCTCGGTGACAGGGGGCACTTTGCACTCTAGAGGATCCTGTGTTCAGGTGGAGGGGGTGGATCATCTCAGGCCGCAGGAGTTGGGTGGGGAGGGGAGGTTGTGGCTCTGATTTTCAGTATTAGGACTGTATAGGGGAACTGTGAATATGCTATCCTTCTGACGCCTGGCACTGTGGACACGAGGTTTGTGCAGGTGGCCGTATGTCCTGTCCCAGGAACCAGCCTCCAGGGCTGCCATGCTTCAGCAGCAGCTTAGCCTGTCCCCAGATATTGCCATCAATTGCATGCCAGTGTTTTAGAGGTGAGAATGATTGCACAGCCTTATTCGTGTCCACTGTGCAGTATAAGATTCATCAACAAGTTCCCCTGGGGGCTGGGTTAGAGAAGCGAAGCACTGGGTGGCGGGGGCAAGGACTAGTGGGGGAAATGGGTTCAGGTGAGGGGCAGACAGATGGGGGACCACTAAGAGGTGCAGAGGGGAGACCAAGGGCTTTCCTGTGACCTCTGCCCTGCCCACCCCATCCTCGGACCCCCACCAGGTTTCTGGTGCAGGGATGGGGGCACGGGTCTTTGGAAGTCGGAGAAATCAAAGTGGAAACCATCTGGTAAGGGAACCATCCCTTCCTGTAGTTTCTGGAGGGGGGCCATGGGGAGGGGTGGTGCTTTTATTTAAGTAGTTTTATTGGGCAAATGGCACTCTTAGGATAGGAAGGCTGGTTGGCCTTGTCTGTAGATGGTCATCACTCCTGAAGAATGGTCCGAATCTCTTTCTGCCCAGTTCTGCCATGCTTGGCCTTGGAGCCATGTTCACCTTTCCATGCATGGCACCAGGTGGGCCTGTGGGCAGGGTCCAGCTGGGTGGAGCCTTCCTGGGCCCTGGAGAGGATAGAACTGGAACCGCAAGCCACACAGGTCCCCGTGGAAATCTCCAGGTGTCATGTAATCATCAGGCTGTCCTCGAAGTCTTCATTTGCACCGCACGCATTTGATGTATTCTTAACAAATATTCCATGGAAAGGATACAAATGTTAATTCTTTAAAAAGAGAACAGAATTCTATGTGGCATAGAAATATAAACACATAGAATTTTAAAAAACCTGGAGGGAGAGAGTTTGGAAATGTGTCTGGACTTATTCTATAACTTCACCTTTGCCTTCTTCACTTTATCCATTTCCTCTCTGTCTCATCTTTGATTTGTGTCTTTAAGACACAGAACAGGCACTCACAGTGTGTTTGTTGAATGAATGAATGAATGAATGAATGATGAAAGAATGAATGAATCAAGCACAAGTCAGAGTAATACAGCTGCCGGGGAGCATGAGAAGGAGAGATGAATCCCAGTGCAGGAAATCAGATGGGGCTTGCCTGACCCCTGAAGGATGGATAGAGGGGAACAGCACGAGACGGGGCGGAAGGTGTCCAGTGGGGCTTGGGGAGTGATGAAATTCTCCTTGGCTTGAATACACAGTGGTGGAGGCATGTGATGGGAGCTGAGAATTTTTTTAATTAATGAAAAGCGCTTTCCCACTTGTGTCTTTAAGCACAAGAATGACAATATTCACTTCACATTTCATGGTGAAAATGAAGGCCCTGGGTATCCCGAGATGTACCTGCCAGGAGATGGGTGCTGGACCAGCCTCATATCCCACATAAACCAGGCAGTGTCTCTGCCTCACTAAGTCACAGTTAAGTCCCCTCCTTCTCCCCAAGACACTCTTGCCCCTTCTTTTTGACAGGCAAGGAAGCTGAGGCACAGAGTGGCGGTGGCCTGCTCAGCAGATAGAGGCAGAGCCCAGGCTGGCCTCCCCTTTCCCCCTGCAACACCTCCCTGGATTTTGCTATAAATCTGTTCACCTCCCTGCTGGGGGTATGAGGACGGTCCTTGGATGTGTGTCTGTGTCTTTGGCAGAGCAGCAAGAGCAGGGAACAAGGAAGACTCCCAGCATGCAGGTGCTGCCTCTGGACCTTGTCCAGGGCGAGGACCCCAGCGTGCAATGCATGGAGGCTTGCCAAGGCTACCACTGCCTCCAACTGGTTAGCAGGTCAGTGTTCCCAGGGGTTGTCTGAAGAGTTCATGGACTGTGATACATCAACATCCCCCAAATTGTCCCAGGGTCACAACTCAGATGTAAAACTGAAGCAAGGGACTGCCTGCTAACAACTGAGGGTGGATGGGGCCCCTGGATCCCCAGTTGAGCCATCAGCAGTGGGAAGCAACTGGAAGCAGTGTGCACCATCTTTTCCCCAAATTTTCTAAACCAAGCTGGCAAGCTGGTGAGCACCGTTGTGCATAGGTAATAACTCAGCCAGAAACAAGTGTCATGATTCACATGCTACAGCTAATGTCTAGCTAATATCCCCCAGCAGGGATGAGCAATTACAAATTCCTGAATTATCTTCACTGTCTGTAACTCAAACAAACAAGCAATCATCTGTTTCCTTAGCTAACCCCCTTTGGGGCTATATGGCTAAAAGGTTGGGAGAGAGTGGGCCTCTGAGATGGGAACCTGGCGTTGCCACTTCCTGGTTATGCCTCTTGGGCAAGTTACATGGAGGTCCCCATCCATATAATAATTATTATAGTTTCTTTAATAATATACTTGTCTTATAGAGTTATTGTGAAGATTAAATGTGATTATTAATTAAAAGTTCCTCGAACACTGTAAACGTACCATAAATGTTAGCTGTTATGATTAACTGAAATTTAAACCAAAAATATTAGGATGTGGGCATTTATAGATAAAGTATGCTTAGATTTCACAAACATGTTTAATTTTCTTGAGTCTTCTATTTCAACCAGCGAGCCAAATTGAATCAACACTTATGCATGCCAACTCCTCTGGCCAAACGAGAAAGCTAAAACAAAATTGCTTTTGGACTCAGCAAATGTACTGTATTCTTTAGCAATTGCTCTTGCTTGCTAAGGTCATCAGTGAGGCTCTTGGGATTAGTGCAGTTCCAGGTAGGATCCAGATAGAAATGGGCTGCGGTATTCAGCGTCTCACGTTTGCAGAATCAAATCGTTGTGCTCTCTCATAGACAGGACTCCATGTACCCTTGAAACACTAATGAGATACCAAGAGACTTTCACATCGTTCCATGGGGGTTATAATTAGAAACAGAATGATTTGTGTTTAGCTTAAAGATGGGACGGTTGTCCTACTGAGCTCTTCAACTCAAAGGCCATTGCATAGAGGGTTGTGATTGGGACCCTGGGGTATCGCTGGGGGTCCTGAGCAAGTGACTTGACTGCGGTGACTTGACTCACTTTCCACAAATGTAGCATGTAGGGCTAGATCCAAGGGCTTTCTTTTTTCTGATTTTAAGTAATTCAAATAGAAACAGAAACTCACCCACATTAGCTGAAGTAAAGGAAGGTCTACCAGAAGTACAACAGGCTCAGGAGTCCAGGATTCCAGCAGCATGGATCACACAGGTATGGTGGTAAAGGTTGGAGACCCACATGATCAATCCCAGGACATTTTTCCTACCTCTCTTTGCATCTGCCCACCCATATCTCTTCCTTCCTCAGGTCTCCAGTCTCTACTCTCTCCTCAGCCCACACATGAGCCAGCACAACCTCCCTGGGCCCCTCTACATCAACTTGTCCAACTTATCCCCACAACCAACTCTCCCAACATTTTAGTTTTCTCATGCAGACTTTCTGAGAAAGTAATTGGATTGACCCAGCTCATCTTACTAAGAAGATGACACAGGTCATAAGTTACCCACCAGCCTGTAAACTAGCTCCTCTGCTATGGGCAAGGACTCATTTGTGTTTGCTGCCTAAACAAATTGGATCCAGGCCCAGTTTCCTGAACTGGGCTGGAGATGTTAGGGCTGAATCAGACAGCCAATCCTGAAATGAGAGTCTGAAGCTTTCTAATTCCCACGTGTCTTAGGACAGCATGGATCCTGGAGTCTAGGGCAGGGCTGAGCCAGGGATTGGGGGTCTCACAGGCACAGCTTCCATTGAGGAGGGTTGGGGTGGCCTGGAAGCCAGGGAAGGTCCACCTGAGGGGCCTCACATTTACAGATGGGTAAACTGAGACTCGGAAAGGGATTTACACTTTTGAAGCCTCTGACCATTGCCCATTCAGAAATATTGGGCCTCACATACTGCCCAAGGTAATTTATAGATTTAATGCCATCCCCATCAAGCTACCAATGACTTTCTTCACAGAACTGGAGAAAAACTACTTTAAAGTTCATATGGAACCAAAAAAGAGCTCACATTGCCAAGAAAATCCTATTCCAAAAGAACAAAGCTGGAGGCATCATGCTACCTGACTTCAAACTATACTACAATGCTACAGTAACCAAAACAGCATGGTACTGGTACCAAAACAGAGATATAGACCGATGGAACAGAATAGAGCCCTCGGAAATAATACTACACATCTACAACCATCCGATCTTTGACAAACCTGACAAAAACAAGAAATGGGGAAAGGATTCCCTATTTAATAAATGGTGCCGGGAAAACTGGCTAGCCATATGTAGAAAGCTGAAACTGGATCCCTTCCTTACACCTTCCTTACACCTTATACAAAAATTAATTCAAGATGGATTAAAGACTTAAATATTAGACCTAAAAGCATAAAAACTCTAGAAGAAAACCTAGGCAATACCATTCAGGACATAGGCATGGGCAAGGACTTCATGACTACAACACCAAAAGCAAAGGCAACAAAAGCCAAAATTGACAAATGGGATCTAATTAAACTAAAAAGCTTCTGCACAGTGAAAGAAACTACCATCAGAGTGAACAGGCAACCTACAGAATGGGAGAAAATTTTTGCAATTTACCCATCTGACAAGGGGCTAATATCCAGAACCTACAAAGAACTTAAACAAATTTACAAGAAAAAAATCAAACAACCCCATCAAAAAGTGGACAAAGGATGTGAACAGACACTTCCCAAAAGAAGACATTTATGCAGCCAACAGACACATGAAAAAATGCTCATCATCACTTGCCATCAGAGGAATGCAAATCAAAACCACAGTGAGATACCATCTCACACCAGTTAGAATGGTGATCATTAAAAAGTCAGGAAACAACAGATGCTGGAGAGGATGTGGAGAAATAGGAATGCTTTTACATTGTTGGTGGGACTGTAAACTAGTTCAACCATTGTGGAAGACAGTGTGGTGATTCCTCACAGATATAGAACTAAAAATACCATTTGACCCAGCCATCTCATTACTGGGCATATAGCCAAAGGATTATAAATCATGCTACTATAAAGACACATGCACACGTATGTTTACTGTGGCACTATTCACAACAGCAAAGACTTGGAACCAACCTAAATGTCCATCAATGATAGACTGGATTAAGAAAATGTGGCACATATACACCACGGAATACTATGCAGCCATAAAAAAGGATAAGTTCATGTCCTTTGCAGGGACATGGATGAAGCTAGAAACCATCATTCTAAGCAAACTATCGCAAAGGACAGAAAACCAAACACCACATGTTCTCATTCACAGGTGGGAATTGAACAATGAGAACACTTGGACACAAGGTGGGGAACATCACACACCGGGGCCTGTCATGGGGTGGGGGGAGGTGGGAGGGATAGCATTAGGGATAGCATTAGAGGGATACCTAATGTATAGCACCGAGTTAACGGGTGCTGCAAACAAACATGGCACATGTATACATATGTAACAAACTTGCACATTGTGCACATGTACCCTAGAACTTAAAGTATAATAATAAAAAATACATAAAATAAAAATAAAAAAGAAATATTGGGCCACAAAGTAGTATTTGCACAAATACAATACAAAGGGTATTATATTAAGGGAGAGATATCATCACAGATTTTTTAGCCAGTTGTTTGAGTCAGTGAAAATGTTACTAATTCCAGCGAGGTGTGTGGTTCTGGCATTGGGTAAACCTTGGTGCTCACATGTGCCATCTTTCCCTAAGCAGATGGGCAATTTCCATTTGCTATTTATCCAGGTCCTCCAGCATGCATGGAATCTAAGAACATGATACTGAAAGACACCTGTTACAAAGGAAGGAAATACAGAAAAACAAAACTGAAAGTGGAAAATGAAAGGAATGAACATCAATAAAGAGAGTGAAGTGAGGAGGAAACACACACACACATGTGCACACACAGAACAGGACGCTGCCCCCAGGGCAGGCGTGATGGCCTGACACTGGTGTCAGCTGGTCCTCAGCAGGTTCAGAGACCAGGACATGCGTCTCCATAGTTACACACTGAGACAGATTTCAGTTTTAACATCCTAAGGGCCACAATGTGGACTTCTGCCATAAACCATTAGTGGTTGCAGTTTGCTAGGATTATAGGTGTTTGTTTTTTTTTTCCTCTTCCATTTTCCAAATCTTCTTTAATGCGGTTATATTTTATAATAAAAAATGTTTTTTCCTATTATTTTAAGAAGAAAAATCCAAGATGAGTACCTTTTCATCTTTCAGTGAGTGACTCTTCAGGTAGCAGAAGGCAGGGGGCACAGAGCGGGGCAGGCAAGGTCATGGTTAAGAAGGACGAGATTCCAGAGGAAATTTCCAGTTTACGGAAAAATAGGGTTGATATGGTCAGCTTCACATTTGGCTGATTTGTTAGTGGTTAATCAGCAGGACCAATTATAAATGTTTGGATTGGGGGTTCCAACAATGGTATGGAATTTTCAAGACAGCTCAATGTTTGGGATTTCTTTTCCAGAAAAGGTGCAATTTAACTCAGGTGAGTTAAACGACTAATTTAACTCACTCAAGTGAGCTACTGTTGACAGGATTTTGAGCCTTGCCAATGATTAAACAGGACTTGCCTGTTTGCTGAATGCATTTGATTTCCTATAGTGAATCTGCTGGGTCTCTTAAAAACCTCCAAGCAAAAATCAGTAAAATCTACTGACTAGCAAAATATAGAGTCAGAAGAGATGTTGAGAATGCTAGGAATGGACTTTCTGGATTCATTTTCTTCACATGAAAATTAGGCCGGCTCGGCAATGGATGATTGGCACTGGACTCTGTTGGTTTGGGGAGAGGTGGCCTTGTCAAGGTCCTAAAGGACTAGTTTTCCAAGGATCCTCTTCCTAGAGATTAGAGCGAGCTGGCTGCTGAGCTGCCTGGAGGCCTAGACAAGCTCAGGGGCAAAGGCAGGAGGAGTGCTGGCCTCAGCGTCACCCCGACGGGGTTACCATCACTGGCCAAAAAACTAACCCAGTTTTTGCAATCCTGTTTCCTCCACTATTGCTACCCTGAAGTGTTGTTGTGAGCTTACACATAACAGCTGGGCGGGGTCCAGCCTAGACTATGACCTCAGCAAATGTGCATTATATTGGCACAGTGTCTTCAAAGACAGGCCAGAGAACATGGCAAGCAACCACACACTGGAGACTTAGGAAACCTGTGTGTCCTGCTGACATGAGGCTAGAATCATGCTTGCAGGTGACCCACAGACTGAGGAGGTGGTGAGACCTAGCAGGGACCCCTCTTAGGGGTCTGCCATTCCCACACTCCTCAACCCTGGCATGGAAATAAAGGACAAATTTTGAGTCCCTTCAAGGAAGATTCCGGGCACCTATAGCTAACTCTATAATCAGCAATTAAGAAAGTAAATAAATAACCCGCTAAACAAGAAGGAAATAATAACTTCAACAACAGCCACCCAAGTAAGCCAGAGTCACAAAGTGTTTGGGATCCCTACAGAAACTAAAAGATAACATCTTAGCATATGTCCTTGAGTTGTTTTTTGGAAACCTAGGCCCCCACCAAATGGAAAATGCCAACCGTTGTCATGTGGATCTCAGATAAGGGGGGAACTAAGGCCTGAACGCTGACTGCCATTCTAAATTTCTTCCTGTGGGGCCTGGAGCGAGTCCTCCAGGCCAGAACTGAAGGCTCCTTTACTCTGACCCCCAGTTTTTAGACACAGCCTTGCTTCCTTGACCAATTGCAAATCAAATAGCTCTGAATCCACCTTTAAGTGCCCACTTAAAGATATCCTGCCTTTTTGGGCCAAACCAACATAAAACCTCCATGTATTGATTTATGGTTTTCACCGTAATTTCTGCTTTCCTGAAATGTACCCCTGCCATTAGAAACTCTTGCTTGTAAGCTATTGGGCAGTTTGGGTATTAAGCATTAGTTGCAAGGTTCTCTTTGCTCAGCACCCTGTAATAATGCCTCATTTTCTCTTGCTGCAAGTCTCCATGTCAGTGTTTTTTTTCTGTGCACTGGGTGAGCAGACCCAAGTTCGGCTTCGTAACAGTGGTTGGGCTCTGGAGGAACCTCAATGGGTGGGACCAAGAATGGACTTCACATGGTGGATACAAGTAGAGTTTGATGTGAAGTTCAAGCCTCAGGTGCAAACATGCATCTGCAGTGGATAGAGAAGACAGATGGACTACAACATTGGGCAATGTAAGCACTTTGCAGTTCTAAGTGATGGTGAAGTCAACAGTCACTCCCCTAAAATTGCATGTGCTCACCGGCAGGGCTCAACCAAGTTTGGGTCACTCTTGTTGGGATAGGCAGTTCATAGGCGCCAGATGTTCTAGCAATGTTGCCAGGGGCATCTCATGTCATCCCATAATGGCTTTTTGAAGTAAGTAATATTTTTAACCCATTTTACAGATGTGGAAAGTTAACAGGAGAGATTACAAATTTATACAACTTCATTTTAAGTCCAGATTCCCAGCCAGGAATCTCTGAATCCAGAGTCCCAGGTTATCTGTTATATTGAGCTGTGCTCAAGCGTCATGCTAATGAGATGACTGGTGGCTGGGGCCCTTGGGCAGACCAGGATGGGGAATGGTTGCCCGAAGAATCAACTCTGTGATTGGAAGGTTGGAACTTTTAGCCCCGCCTCCCACCCTCAGTGGAGCATGGAGAGGATGAAGGTTGATTTCATCACCAGTGGTCAATGATGTAATCCATCACGCCTACATAATGAAACCTTCATATAAACCCAAACAGGAAGGGTTCGGAGAGCTTCCAGGTTGCTGAACCCCTGGAGGTTCCTGGAGGGTGTTACCCCCGAGAGGTCATGGAAGCTCCGCGCCCCTTCCTCCATACCTCGCCCTAGGCATCTCTTCCATCTAGCAGTTGTTCTGTATCCTTTGTAGCATCCTTTATAAGAAGAGGGTGAGCCTAAGTAAAGTGTTCCCTGAATTCTGTGAGCTGCTCTAACAAAGTAATCAATTGTGAGGAAGGGGGTTGTGGGATCCCTGACTTATGGCCAGGTGGTGGGAAGTATGGGTTACAACCTGGGGCTTGGGACTGGCCTCTCACATGGGAGTGCTGTAGGACTGAGCCCTCGCCCTGAGGGATCTGATGCGATCTCTTGGTGGGTAATGTCAGAACTGAATGAAATGATAGTATATTCAGTTGGTGTCTGCTAGAGAATTGCTGGATGTGCAGGGAGGAAACCCGGCACATCTGGTGTCAGAAGCATTGTGTTGCATGACTGTGTAAGAGAGTAGAGAAACACTGCTTTCTCCTCTATCTTCTACAGAAATCTAAACATAAAATTCAAGTAGCTACATTCTATACAAGCAAAGAAAAAATTGTGTTGTATTTGTGAGCATGCAGTTAGAGAGGGGTCGTTACACGGAGGTCAGAACCCACGGGAAGCTCATCAAAGAGAGACTGTGGCTGGTGGCCCTGGTGGCCCTTGTGGCCTAACGCATGTCTGGCTTCATGGGGATGGTCTCCACTTGCCACCGCCAGCCTTGCTTTCCTCATGCCTGCTGTCTTTACCGAAGGTTTTCTCCCAGTAGGAGAGTTTAGGAAGCACAAGATACGCTCTTCCAAAAAAGTTGGGCATTTCTCCAGGAGCCAGAAAAATAAACCAGTGCTCAAACAGACTGGAAGACAATTTTGTTTTTCCAAGCTCTGAAATAATCAAGATCTCACTGTGTACATGTTTGCAAACAAGGAGGAACAATAAGCACATTCAACATGGAGAGTTTTATTTGCGGTTCTATTGTGCAGGACAATCATTTGTTAGGACTCGATTATGACTGTCACTCTGTGAAAATATTGCTGAGCCTGGGCCCTACTCAGAAATGAACGCTCACAGACTTGTGAAACGGAAAGCCCCGTCTTTCCTGTTGGGAACTAATGATTCTCATACAAGCAGGGAAGGTCAGTTTCAACAAAGAAAAGTTGACAAGAGCAGAGTAAACAAGTTCGTCATGAACGCATCTGCTAATTGATTCTCTGAGTCTGAGGGATATTTCCCCTTAATGTGGCAGCTTCATGAACATGCTTGTGTATTATAGCTACACTTTCAAGGCTAAGACTAAGATTTGCTCTAATACAGGAACACTAATTTCCTATTGATTCAGGTAAATTCAGTGTAGAGAGAACCACGGCAGACACGAGGGTATTGATCAGTGCGGTTTCCCAGCGTGCGTACACACAGATAGTGAAGCTGAGACAGTTCTAGAGTCCTACAGGACACTCCAGGAGATAGTGTGTGGATCCTGCCAGCTGTTCGTTGGCTTCCCACTGCGGGAAGATCTTCAAGACAAATCCACGCAGCCTGGCGGCCCTCACTTCTGGGCCTTGGTGGCTCCCAGTTACTAAGGGCAGAGCCAATGACAAGGGTTTTGGGGGATTTGGGGACTACATTGAATTTTAACTTTCACCATCCACCGACTGATCTCGCCTCCTGTTGATAGTTGAGAGGAGAGTGCAGTAATTAAAATAATATAGATGACATCAAACGCTCATTGAATGCTTCCAGATAGGCCAGGCACGATTTTAAATGTTTTACCTTTAGTAACTCACCTTTTCATTCTCAAATTCCAAATGAAATGGATTTCTGTCATTATCATTCTAAGACACAGAGAAAGATAATCACTTGCGCATGGCCTCACAGCTGGGTGGAAGGGAGGGCGCTCAGATCTGCCCTCATCACTGGGCCGTGCTGTCTCCAGGTGTAGTATGGTGCAGGCCAGGCCCGTTGTGAGATGATTCACCTTTGGGCCACATGTGGGGAAAGAAAATATATCCCATGAACATTACTCATGTGAACACAACCGAAGAAGAACTTTTAAACTGTGCAACAGAACAACTTTCGGAGCCCATTTGTAACTCCTGATTGCATCATATGTATGTATATCAGTGTATCTATATCTATATATAGAATCTATTGTGTCATGATGTTTGTGTAAACCATACCACTCCAAAAGATCAACACAAAGTAAATCATATTTCTTCATCAGACAATATTATTCTCATTATAGCTAACTTCTGTTGAGTGCTTTTTTCCAATGCGTTTTCATAAACATCATCTTATCTGAGCACTGAGCAGCACGCACTAAGTCAGTATGTTGTTGACGTGGACTTCCATTGGATGGGACTGGTTATCAGGAAACACTTTCAGCCTAGTGGTAATAGTAATGATAATATCTGCCACATTTGGAGCCCTTACCCTGTAATGCTGTGCTAAAAGCTTTTGTAAAATTTTATGAATCTTTACAAAATAGTGCCACCATGAAGACAGTACTATTAGTAGCTGCCCCCCACCTTTTTTTTTTTTTAAATAAAAGAGAAGGAGGGCCAGGCATGGTGGTTCACATCTATAATCCCAGCACTTTGGGAGGCCGAGGTGGGAGGATCACCTGGGCCAGGAATTTGAGATCAGCCTGGGCAACATAGTGAGACCTTGTCTCTACAAAAAAAATCTTTTAAAAAAATTAACTGGGTGTGGTGCCACACACCTGTGGTCCTAGCTACGTGATAAAGTGGGAGAATTGCTTAAGCCCAGGAGGTGGAGACTGCAGTGATCCGAGACGGTGCCACTGCACTCCAGCCTGTACCACAGAGCAAGATCCTGTCTCAAATTAAAACAAAAAAAAAAGTGAGAGAGAGAATGAGGCTGAGAGACATTAACAGACTTGTCCAAGGTCGTATAATGCTAATAAGTGGATTTCCTGCAGAAGCCTTGCAGACAGGTGATTGTAGTTGTGAAAAAGGAGACCTGCAACTTAATTATGCAGATTTGGAAAAGCAAAATGATGCTCAAAGATGAAGATTGCCCAAGAACCATCTAACCAATTGTGATACCGAGACTTTATAAACCACATCACTTCAAAAGATGAGCGTGCAGTGAATCATATTTCATCAGACAACATTATTCTGATAATAGCTCAACGTCATACAGTGAATTCTGACCAAATGAAAATTATACTGTAACTTTTCATATGACTATACATAAGAGATGCAGAAATCCTAAATACAATACTAGATAATTGAGTCTTGCACCATCCCAGGAATGCGAAGATAGTTTAGGATTAGGAAATCTATTAATATAATTTATCATATTATAAGACAAAGAAATAATATGTGGTTCTTTCAATCTATTCTGGAAATATTTTAATAAAACTCAATATCCAATACTGATCAAATTTACAAAACACTGATGGTATCTCAGTAAATTGGGAATAGAAAGACACTCCTTTAAAAGAGTAAAAAGTATCCATCTCAGTGTATCAACCAATATCACACTTGTTACTGAAACACTAGGAGCCTTCCCCTTAAAGTCAGGTGTAAGACAAGGGTGGCCACTATCACCCCTATTTTTCAATGCTTTTCTGGAAATTCTAAGTCGATGTAAAAATACACACACAGAGAAAAGATAAGAATGTTAGAAAGAAGATACAGGTGGTAATTATTTGCAGGTGTTTTAGCTGTTCATCTGAAAAATCCAAGAAGGTCAACTGACAAACTATTGGAATGAAAAGGAGAATCCAGTGAGTTTGCTGTTTTTAACAAATCTATACAATAAACAATCTCATGAAAATAGGCAAAGAACATAAATGGTTAGTTCTCAGAAAAAAGAAATAGAGATAGTTTTATGGGAAGATGCTGAAAATCATTCTGCTATTGTTTGACGTTTTTCCTCTCCATATCTCATGTTGAAATGTACCCCCCAATGTTGGAGGTGGGGCCGAGGGGGAGGTGTTTCAATCATGGGCGGACCCCTCATGAATGCCTTCATGCCAGCCCTTGGTGATGAGGGACCTCTTGTTCTGTGAGTTCACGTGAGATCTGATTGCTGGGTGCAGTGGTTCACGCCTGTAATCCCAGTACTTTGGGAAGCCGAGGCGGGTGGGTTACTTGAGGTCAGGAGTTCGAGACCATCCTGGCCAACATGGTGAAACCCCATCTCTACTAAAAATACCAAAAATTAGCTGGCCGTGGTGGCACGAGCCTGTAGTCCCAGCTACTTGGGAGGCTGAGGCAGGAGAATCGCGTGAACCCGGGAGGCGGAGGTTGCAGTGAGCCAAGATCGGGCCACTGCACTCCAGCCTGGGTGAGAGATCGAGATTCCATCTCAAAACAACAACAACAACAACAACAACAACAACAACAACAAGAGCCTGGGTCCTCCCCTTCTCTCTCTCTCTCTCCTGCTTGCACCACATGCTGCATTGCTTCCCCTTTCACCTTTCACCATGAGTGGAAGCTTCCTTAGGTCTTCACTAGAAGCAGACGCTAGCACTCTGCTTCCTGTAGAGCCTGCAGAACTGTGAGCCAATTCAACCTGTTGACTTTATAAATTACCTAGCCTCAGCTATTTCTTTAAAGCAATGCAAAAATGGACTAACGCATATTCACAGTAAGTGAAATCAAATGACAGCTACACTGAGATACTACTTTTAACCAATCACGCTTGCAAAGATAGAGAAGGTCAATATCACCCTGAGATGAGGGTGAGGGACTCTCTTGGATACAATCCCTTTGAAATGTAAATTGGTACAACCTCTATGGAGAGCTCTATCCAAATTACAAATGTCTGTACCCTTTGACTCATTAATCCATCATCTAAGAGTTTATCCTAGAGATACACTCACGTGTGCATGAAGTGATATGTTTACAAAGTGACTGCTGTGTTTGTGAAACAGCAAAAGATTAGAAACATTCTAAATGCCAGTTGCCAGTGGAATGATTAAATAGATTATGGTATACATACTACGATGGAGAATCTAGTTAAAAAACAAACCAAAAAAGGAATCCTTAGGGGCTAATATGGGATGCTCTCCAAGATACATTGCAAAATGAACAAATGCAAGGCACAGAAGAACTATTGCTTGTTATAGTTATAGCAAGAAGGATACATGTGTGTATATGTGTGTGTCTGCTTCATTTGTATAAAGTGTCTCTCTTTTTTTTTTTTTTTTTTTTTAAATTTTGAGACAGAGTTTCCCCCTTGTAGCCCAGGCTGGTGTGATCTTGGCTCACTGCAACCTCTACCTCCTGGTTCAAGCAATTCTCCTGCCTCAGCCTCCCAAGTAGCTGGGATTACAGGGGAATGCCAGCATGCCTGGCTAATTTTTGTATTTTTAGTAGAGATGGGATTTCACCACATTGGCCAGGCTTGTCTCGAACTCCTGACTTCAGGTGCTCTGCCTGCCTCAGCCTCCAAAGTGTTGGGATTACAGGCGTGAGCCACTGGGCCAGCCTGTATAAAGTGTCTCTAAGGTAAGAAACTGATAGCATTGATTGTTTCCAGAGGTGAGAATATTGGTGGGAGGCTTTTTACTCTATAACTTTTTTAAACTTTAAAAGTTTGAACCATGTAAATCTAATCACCTTTAAAAATTAAATTAAAACATGATAATACAAAATATAAAACCCTTTTTTTCCCAAATGGGGTCTCAGTAAGTTGCCCAGGCTGGCCCCAAACTACTGGACTTAAGCCACCCACCTGCCTGAGCCTCCGAGGAGCTGGGATGACGGGAGCACACCACCACACCCAGTGTATTTGTTCTTGCACTGCTGTAAAGAAATACCTGAAACTGGGTAATTTATAAAGAAAAGAGGTTTAATTGACTCACAGTTCTGTGAGCTGTTCAGGCTTCTGCTTCTGCGGAGGCCTCAGGAAACTTATAATCGTGGTGGAAGGGGAAGAGGAAGTAGACACGTCTATACGGCAGGCACAGGAGAATAGAGAGAGGAGGGAGACACTACACACTTTTAAACAAGCGGATCTTAAGAGGACTGTATCACAAAACAGCTCTAGGGGGATCCTGCTAGACCATTAGAAACCACCTTTCCAATCACCTCCCACCAGGCCCCACTGAATTGTAATTGGGATTACAATTCAACATGAGATTTGGGTGGCGACACAAATCCAAACCATATCACCTGGTACTTTTTTTTTTTTTTTAGACAGGGTCTCACTTTGGTACCCAGACTGGAGTGTAGTGGTGCAACCTCTGTCTCCTGGACTCAAGCAATCCTCCCACCTAAGTCTCCTGAGTAGCTGGGACTACAAGTGTGGGACACCACGCATGCCTAATTTTTTCTTTTTTTTTTTGCATTTTTAGTAGAGACAGGGTTTCACAATGTTGTCCAGGCTGGTCTCGAACTCCCGGGCTCAAGCGATCTGCCCACCTCGACCTCTCACACTGCTGGAAGTACAGGCATGTGCCACCCTGGCAAATCTTGTTGATAGACTACTATACACACTAACCCATTAAGGAATATATTATTGGAATAAGATCTTATTCACAAGAGTCAAAAAGATAAAATAAAATACTAAGGTATAAATTTAACAAGAAATGTACAAGACCTGAAAACTACAAGATATATAATAGTATCCATCCGGGTTATTCACTACCTTTGACCCAATGATTTTACTTCTAGGCACTTATGCTAAAGAAATAGCATAGAGGAGAATAAGGATTAACTTATAAAAATGTCTATCCCAACCTTATTTGTAAAGATAATACATTGGAAATCAACTAAGTGTACAATAATAGGACTGAAACAATTGACTGACTAAATTATGCTATCTACATGTGTATTGGACACAAACTTGTGTGCTTTGTCAGATACTGCAGATGGCCTCTGTCTCACTGTCATTTGAGGTCTGTGTCCCACATGCACACAGTTGCACTCTATTACTGAACTTAGATAAAATACCACAAGCCAGGTCTTCTGTGCGAACCCAAAGGACTGGACCACACAACTCAGTCATATGGGACAGTCGGCTCCTGTAGGGGAGGGAAGTTTTCAAACCCTCCTAGGGTGCCGTGCTAGGTCTGAATGTAAAACTGACAAAGACAGCTTAACAGCAGAAACGAATCCAAATCATTAAATGAAAGTTTTGTATGACATGGGAGCCTTCACAAGGAAACGAAGTCCCAAAAGCCTGGGGAGAACTATGGATTTTGATGCGAAGTCTGATGAAAGAAGTGGATAGTTGGCTAGTTGTGGAGAAACATGACTGTACACAGAAGGGGCAAGAAACTGGACGAGTTGTGTGGGGAACCCAGAAAGCTGTTTGTTCGGATTCTTTTCTCTGCCTCTGGAAGACGTTCCTTCCCTTCCACACATAGGGCAGGACACCTGTCCCGTGAGGGCTTTCATGGGAAAGAGAGATCAGAGCGACGTTCCCACACTTGATGGCTAGCGGTGGGGCAGAGGAGTTCTAGTTTCTGTGATCCACCTTGGGGGAGAGGAGTTTTGTTTTCTATGACAGGCCTTGAGGGAGAAAGGGGAGAAGGTTGAAGAGATCTTGTTTGTGAGGCCTCCCCAGGCTTCTTCGGTTCAAAGTCCTCAGCGCACCAACGTGCCATACTTTGGGGTATTGCCTTCTAAGCCCAAGACACTCCCTCTGGGGGTGACTTTTGACCTGCTGGAAGTGGGAGGCGGGAGGGAATTGAGCAGGTACAACCTCCCTGCTTTCTCCCTCTGGGAACTCGTCTATGGTGTAGTTCTTCCTCGCAGCCCCTCTGGGGACACACCTTAAGCCAGGGGATGACTGACCTGCTATGTCTTTGTGCAGTTTGTCAGGAGACCTCAGTCAACACAGTGACTCATCACACAGCATTTGTGTTTTTCCTGGTGTTTTTCTTTCGTTTCTTCCCAGAGCTTGCACCTCCCAAATAAAGTATCAGCAGGTTAATCTTTGCCTAAGGCTGCATTTTCTAATGGACCCATGTTGAGACATTCATCTGAGATATTGTTTAAAATTATGTTGAAGACTATCTATGACATGAAGAAACATTCGCATTGGGTCCATGAAACAGCAGATGTTCAAAATGTTAGTATGTGTATTAGTCCTCTCAGGCTGCTGTGACAAAATACTACAGGATGGATAAACTACGTGACAGAAATGTATTTTCTCACATTTCTGCCCATTGGAAGTCATAGTTGGATTCTGGTGAGGTCTCTCCCCTTGGCTTGTACACAGCTATCTTCCTGCTGCATTCTTACAGAGGCTTTCCTCTGCATATTCAAGGAGGAGAGAGAGAGAGAAATCTCTGGTGTCTCTGCCTCTTCTTACAAGTACACTACTCCCATTGGATTAGGGCCCCACACTTATGATGTCATTTAACCTTAATTAGCTCCCTAAAGGTTCTATCTCCAAATACAGTCACCTTGGGGGTAAGGTCTTCAACAGATGAACTGGAGGTAGGAGACGCATTTCAGATCAATGTTTTCATCCTTGTAAAAAACATAAAGAAAAAATTTGGAAGAAAAATACCAACATATTAATGGCCGTTAAAATTAGGGGTAGGGTTATGAGGATTATTTTTATACTCCTATTTCTGAATTATCTACATTTATTAAAAACCCATTTGTATCAGCGATCTGTTGCTGCATTACAGGCCACCCCAAAACTTAGTGGGTTCAAACAACATCCATTTTATTTGTGGACAGTTTTGTGTGTCAGCAGCTTGGGCTGGGCTCTGCTGGGCAGTGCTTCTGCTGGTCTTGCCTGGAGTCTTTCAGGTGGCCCCTAGTCTTGTAGCTTTCCTGGGGCTGTTGGGTCCAAGACAGACTCACTAACATGGCAGGCATGCCTCTCCCTCGAGGTGGTCTTTCATGTCCACAGTGCCAGCTGGGACTTTTTTTGCATACTGGCAGGAGTTCGAAGAGGACAGGAGTGGAAGCTTTGAGATCTCTGAGGCCTGGGCTCTAAGCTCCCACAGTGTCACTCTCTCCACAACCTGTTGTTCAAAGCAAGTCACAGGCCTGCCAGATTTGGGGGATGGGTGGAGAGAGACATCTTTTCTGCCTCTCTGGATGGGAGAAGCGGTAAAGTCACGGGATGAAAAGGCTGGAGTACAAGGATGGGAAGAATGATCAGACTCTTTGCAAATGATCTACTGTACTGTTTCAAAGAATTTTTTAAAGCTTCTTCCAAGCTATGTATCTATATTGAGGCAATAATAATGGCTAACACTTATATAATTATTTTGTGCCAGACTCAAGATTCTATTTGGACTTGAAGGAAAACATTTTAAAAGTATTACATAAGTCCTACAGCTGATATTTTTAACCAAAATAGATGGGCTCTTTGCTAGAGTCTGAATGTGTCCTCTACAATTCACAAGCTGAAATTCAATTGCCAGTATGATAGTATTGAGAAGTTCTGCCTTTAGGAGGTGATTAAGTCCTGAAGACTCTGCCCTCATGAATGAGATTAATGCCTTACAAAAGAGCATCTATGCAGCACTCAAAACAAAAAGAGCTTTTTGTTCTTCTACCCTTTCTGCTATGCAAAAACACAGCGTTCATCCCCTCTGGAGGAGGACACAGCAAGAGGCACCATCTTGAAAACACAGACCATGCCCTTACCAGACATTCAACCTGCAGGCACCTTAATCTTGGACTTCCAGCCTCCAGAACTGTGAGAAATAAATTTCTGTTGTTTTTAAGTTACCCAGTCTCGGGGATTTTGTTATGGCAGCACAACTGAACTAAAACACTCTTCCTCTCCACCCATTCAAATTAGTGAAATTTACAACATATGTATCAGGGAAAGTAAACTTCAATTTAGTTCCTAGCTGCTGGACAGATTGTCAGATTTGTGTTAGTGATTAGAAGAATAAATTTCCCACAATTCTGCAATTAAAATCCTACCAGTTTTCCATTCCTGATTGTGTGGTAGGATAGGACCATCTCCCAGTTGCTTAATATTATTAGATTAGCAAGAAGATGTCTAACATGACTCAGTGTTGTTCTTGAGAAATAATTAGCTACCTAAGTGGAATAGATCTCTGTGGAATACAACTATATCTCTTTTATAACATTTAAATTTGGAGGCTTAATTATCTAGTGAAAAATTGTCACTTTAGCACTTTAGTCCATTTGGCTATATATTGACATTATTAAAATGCTTTCCTGGTCTTCATGCAAATTGCTTTTTTAAAAAAAACCAATTTATCTCCTAGCAACCCAAAGTGAAATAAGCACTGAAAAATACCACTTCAAGAAGACTTTGGGCTCTTAATCCATGTAAATTCCTGAGGTTTATTTATTGATTGTCTGAATGAACAAATGACGAATTGCTGCCTATAGGTGTATGCCGCTGAATCACTCTCTAAACGAAACTTTAAAGCAGCTAATTAAGCAGTCAAGTTCACTCAAATAAATGATAAAATCCAGTGCACTTGGCCACCATTTTGGATCTGTAAGCACGCACGCAGCAGAATGGAAGAAGCAAACTTAAAGTTAGGTATGTGCATTTGAAAGACATGACCATGCTCTTGAGACTGGGGAAGTTGCTGTCTCTTTTTAGGGATGAACCCTGGCCCTGTGGAGCTGGCAGCCACCTCACGTTCCAGAGCCTGAACTTCCTCCTCTGTGAAATGTGTAGAAAATTTGCGCTCTAGAATTTGAGGTTAAGAAGGTACAGTTAAATTATGGGAGTGAAAGTGCTTTACAGCTAGACATCACTGAGGTGAAAGTCATGGTTTTTCTTAGGGATGATGCAGCAGGATGATACAGGCTGCCGGCCCTCCCTGAGAGCACCACTCCACCTCACCCCTGCGGGATGCTGCTGGCCATCTCTCTGAGCATGTCCCTTGGCTTCCTCACTCCCTTGGTCTTGCCATGGGAAGGCACTCAGATTCGCTTCCTCCAGCTGACTGCGTCGGGAAAACCACCGCACCCCTGAGGTCTGGTGAGAGCACCTGCTTACCCCCGAAGACCATGCATCACTGTGGCCTTGTCTGAGTGGAACTCAGCCTCCTCCTCTCACTGCTGCCTCTGTGGCTGAAGACAAACTCTGCTCAGCTGCAGGCTCCTTTGGGTGGGAGGACAGACAGTTACCTACCCTCTACAGGGATATGCCCAGTTCATGGTGCCTGGGCCTCAATCATTTCCATGGGTTGGGAGGTGTGAGCTCAGATAAGGTTGAGAGACCACCACCCTACATTCCCCCATGACTACTTCTCTCAAAATCCCAGGGTTGAGTGGTTTACCCACCTTTTCTGCTCCATGATTCTTTGAGAATGACAGTATTTAATTCAATCACACAACCTTAGCGGGGAAAAGGCAGAGACGGAACTGGCTTTAGGGATGTTCCACAGACAGGCCATTCCTGATTAGTTTGGATTCCCCAAAAGCTGACTCCGAGACAAATAGGTGAGTGCAGGTAGTTTGCTTAAAAGGTGTTTCCAGAAAGTCCTTGTAAGGACGTGGGGGAAAAGTGGGGCAGGAAATTGAGAATACCCAGGAGGATGTGCCGGAGTGGGGAGTTACTGAGGAGGATGTGCTCTCTCTGACAGCAAGTGGACTTTCTTCAGCATGCTCCATCTCAGGCCACTCTGGGCTGAGGTCCTTAAAGATTACAGAGGACTCTTCCCTTCCAGCTCCAGGCAAGAAAGTCCCAGGGAAGGACTCTGATGGGCTTGATTGGGTCATGTGACCATCCCTAGGCCAATCATGGTAGTCAGGGTGATGGAAAATTATGAATGGGCCAGGATGGGTCGTTTCTCCACCCTTGGTCGGAGGGATGAGGCCTGTAACTGGAAGTGGGAGGCTGAGGCCAGTAGAAGCTTGCATCCTTTCTGGTCATTGGACTTTGACCAGGACCAGCCAGCCCATCTAGCGGGCTTCAGTAATGTGGGCCCTTGGTGACGAGGGTTTGGGGTCTGATCCCTTCCCTCTCAGAAGCTTCTGGGCTCTAAGTTTATGTTTTCTCTTTTCTTCCCTCCAGCTGTCTTCAAGCTCAAAGGTTTCTTTCCTCCGCTTTACCCCTCCAGGCACTGGAGCAGGCAGGAAGCCACTTAAATCTCCTAGCCCTGTCTAGCTGGGTGTATTTTATGGTGTTCTGGGAAAACTCTCCTCTTCCATTTATCAGGCATGAATAAAATTGGAGAAAAGGTTTTGACAAAGGGTACTACCCTAAAAGAGCAAATGGAAAGTTTTTAAATATTTTTCACACCTTAGGGCACTTGACATTTTAGTTAGATCCATGCTTTTGCTTTCCTGTACTAGAAGTAAGACTTTCACTTGCCTGACCTTAATGAATGTTAAAGGGATCCTTTCATGGCTTAAAGACAAGTCCAATGTGCAAGAAACTAGTGGTAAAAACCAAGCAGCCATTGGTTGGAGAGAAGCCGACACTCCAAAATATCTTCCTCTATGTCTAGTAATACAGACCATGCCTTTTCAGAATTGGATGTTCATTCCTTCTTTTATTCAACTAATATTTATTAAGTACCCAACAGGTACTTTCTAAATCATGTTGACTAAGATCTAACAACATTCTTGTTTTCAAGAAGCTTACTTCAAATTGGGGAAACTGTATTAGTCCATTCTCACATTGTGCTAAAGTACTACCTGAGAATGAGTAATTTATAAAGAAAGGAGGTTTAATTTCCTCACAGTTCCACAGGCTGTACAGGAAGCATGGCTGGGGAGGCCTCAGGAAACTTACAATCATGGTGGAAGGTGAAGGGGAAGCAGACATGTCTTACATGGCCAGAGAAGGAGGAAGAGAACAAAAGGGAAGGTGCCACACACTTTTAAACAACCAGGTCTTAGGAGAATTCACTCACTATCATGAGAACAGCAAGGAGGAAATCCATCCCCATGATCCAATCACCTCCCACCATGCCCCTCCTCGAACAATGGGAATTACAATTCAACATGAAATTTGGGCAGGGACACAAATCCAAACCATATCAGAGCAAGAAGATGGGCATGCAGGAATGAGAAAGCAAGTGACATGATTTGGCTGTGTCCCCACCTGAAATCTCATCTTGAATTGTGATCCAAATTGTAATCCCCACGTGTTGGGTGAGGGGCTTCGTGGGAGGTGATTAGACCAAGGGGGCAATTCCCCCATGCTGTTCTCATGATAGTGAGTGAATTCTCATGAGACCTGATGGTTTTATAAGGGGCTTTGCCCCCCTTCCCACTGCACTTTTCCTTCCTGCTGCCTTGTGAAGAAGGACGTGTTTGCTTCCTCTTCCACCACGATTGTAAGTTTCCTGAGGCCTCCCCAGCCATAGAAACTGTGAGTCAAACCTCTTTTCTTTATAAATTACCCAGTCTTGGGCAGTTATTTATAGCAGCATGAGAACGGACTAATATGGCAAGCTTCTTTCCAAGAATGAGTGTGCCAGAAATGAAGTAAAGCAGAAGCTATTCAGGGAAGTCTCACAAAGGAAGGCATTTTTGAGTCAATATCTGAATAATCAGGAGTCCTTTGTGTAATGAGTTGGGGAGGAGGCAGATAGAGGCATGAGCATGTGCCAAGGCCCTGAGGCAGGAACAAGTTTGGGGGGTTCAGGAACTAGGAAGGAGGCATGGGCGACCAGGGCACAGCATGTGGGGAAAGGTAGAGGTGGGTCAGAAAGGGAGTCCATCAGCAGGGCTGCAAATGAGGGTTTTGGTCTCAGGGCAACAAGAAGCCATGTGAGCAGGGGATTGGCACAGGTGGGTTTGGTTTTTGAAAGGTTGCTGTCACTCCTGTGTGGATAATGGCTGAAGGGACCACAGTAGTCTAGGCATGAGATGGGGTGGTCTGGCCATAGGTGTAGCAGAGGAGATTCTAGAAGTAGAGCCACAGAACATTTACGGACTGGACAGACAGGATGGAAAATGAGAGAAGGAGGGATGACAGGGTACCCCACCTTCCCTTGGCTCTGTTCTTCAGGGAGAGCAGAGCCCACTTAAAGCTGGGTAAGCCCGTAGCCAAATGTACTCTTTTCTGAGTCATTGGAAATACCTGGGTCCTGTCCATGTTATCTTGGGAAAAAAGAAAATTCAAGTCAAAGAATGACAGAAAATTCAGTTCTGTTAACTGACGACAATTTAATTCCAGTCGAAATGTCATTCCTGTGCCAGCAAACAAGCTCTACTCAATCACTATCCTTGTGTGACCCAGGGATTTATTTTCATCATCCATAGTAGTCAAGTTGAGCTAAACCAGAATTCCATTTTGATGTGAATTTCAATTAAGCAGCTCAAGCCTGTGGGTTTGGATCCACATATTATCAGCAGCTCTCAGAACAGCATCCTCTCCTCACCTGAAGCAGAAAGTGCTTTTAGAAAACCCTGTTATCACCCACAACCCACAGTAAATCCATAGATTCTCGGAGAAATTACTCCTTTCTCTGCAGTGGGCTGTGGCAGGAGAGCACCACCCTCTACTGGTGTTCAAGGCTGTCCAGTGGACTTAGTTATTTAAAAAAAAAACAGGGAAAAATAAATTTAGTGATTAATGACTATAATGCTGATAAATATAGCCATTTCAAGGCATGCACATAGAATATGACATTTGTTTATTTCAGCAGCCCCGTGAGGGTCACCAAGACCTGCCCTTTTTAATCTTTCTTGCTCTTCTCTTTGCTCACATTCCCCCGGAAACCAAAAAAAGTCAGTACTCCTTCCAGTTATTTGTGCAGTCTACAAACTTTTTCTGCCAAAGATCTGAGTAGGAAAGGAAGTGGATTGTGCAGGGAACAGAGTCAAAGGAAATAACATGAGAAAATCCTTCTGTTATCATCTTAAGTAAAAAGAGCAGGATGCAAAATTGTCTATACAATATGGCAGGACTATATTAAACATGTACATGTGCCTGGAGAAAAAAGGCTCGGAGGAAATACTCGATCGTGTTAATTACAGTTGTTTGGAGATGACAGGATTAGGGGTGATGTTTTCACTCCACATTTTAAATTATTTTTTATGATTTAAAATAATGAATACTTATATTCATCTTTTTTGTCTGTTCTTTTTTTGAGACAGAGTCTCACTCTGTACCCCAGGCTGGAGTGCACTGCTGCAATCTCAGCTCAATGCAACCTCTGCCTCCCAGGCTAAAGTGATGCTCCCACCTCAAGCCTTCTGAGCAGCTGGGATTACAGGTGCGCACCACCGTGCCTGGCTAATTCTTTGTATTTTCAGTAGAGACAGGGTTTCACCATGTTTCCCAGACTGGTCTCCAACTCCTGGGCTCAAGCAGTCCTCCTGCCTCAACCTCCCAAAGTGCTGGGATTACAGGCGTGAGCCACCGCACCCAGCCTGATATTTACTGTTCTGTCCATGCAGAAGAGAACCTGAGACCTTTTGGAAATCTTTCTGCCTGGTTTCAACCCTGTGCTTCTGCTGAGGGCAGCCCCTCATTGTACCCTATCCCTCCAGTCGGAGGGACAGATACATGTATGACCCAACTGAGCCGGTAATGACATCCCATTCCCTTGCCCCAATTCAGGGATGGGCCTAGGGCTCAGGCTAAGCCTCACTAAATCCTTCTCTGGGGTGTTTTTAAAGCTTGGGCAGGGAGAATAAGGCCCCCTGTCCTCTCCGATTGCTGAAGCACACAACTACTCATGGTAATACTTCCTCCCTCTTCCTCACAGGAAAGAATGACAGCAACAGTGCCACAGGGAGAACCAGGCAAGAGACAAGAGTTCTGTGAGCCGGTGAGGACCCAGTCTTTTCCTCGTCCAGGCCTGAGAACTAATGCACCCCTCCTTGTCGTGTGAGCTCTTTGGGAGCAAGTTTCTGTCACCCGTTCCCCAGTCCTGACTAATAGAATGCGTATTAGTTGGGAAGAAAAGGACCTTTTGTCTTAGCCTCGCTGGTTGGTAACCACAAGGATTTATTCGGTATTCTTGGAAAAATAAATTCCCAGCTATGGAGAAATCCTCTTATTCTGCTTGCCTGTGTGGTCGCAAGTATCAATAGGCTGTCTCCCTGGCAGGAAGAATGATCTGTCTAATGGTCTTTTTTGTTTGCTCTCTTAAGCCAGTGAGACGATGTTTGTCCTGTTGCTTCACTCTCAGAGTAAATGTATAAACCCTAAAAGTCAGATAGGACCACTCTGCCCCTGACAGAGCATCTTTTGGAGTTGTTTGAGAGCATCTCAAAAGGTGTACCTTCATCAGAAATCCCAAAGGGTAACTGCCCCTGATGGAAGTGACATTTACTCAATGTCGTGCAAACAGCAACTGCCCGGTGTAGACACTGCGAGTCCTCTACAGAAAAACACACAGCTCTTTACACATGCAGGGCCCATCCCATGCAGTGAGAGCATGTCTGAACTTTGCATTGTCCTGACTGTCCTTCAGGCAGAGCCATCCAAGAGTCAGGGGAGCAGGAAGGACTCAGAGGGATTCAGGAACTAGGGACACTGGTATGGTATGATGGCTGGCCCAGGGAGGAGGTAGGCAGGCCCCCGGCTCCATGAAAGATGGGTGTGCCATGTTCCTCCACAGTTACCATGTGGAGGTACTCACGTGGTCATCCAAGACTCAGGGACTGTCTCTTAGCATTGTAGCTCTGAGAGATAGGTCCAGGCTGGGGCTGGAGCTACAGAGAGCAGGAGCTGCTCATGTTGAAGGCTGGGGTGCAGGGCTGGCTCTGATGTAGCTGTGGATTAATACATTAAGACAGAAAAATTGAGGCACCAGTCTGTCCATTCATTCACCTATCCATTTACCCATCTATCCACCCACAAAAATATTCTGAGCATCATAAGCCAGGCACCATGTCAGGCACTGGCAGTACAACACTGAATTAGACGGTTGGCCCCTGATCTCAAGGAACTTGCAGTCCGGTCACGAACAAAGACGAGGAAGTGGCAAGTGTGCAATAGGGAAATGGAGTCTCTAGCAGGTTGCCGCCCATTGAAGGAGTTAGGTGGGAATGGCTCTGAGCCAAGTCCTGATGGGGAGTAGGAGGTAGGGGAGGAGATGGCGAAGGCAGTGAGAGGTCGGGGAAGCAGGAAAGGCAGCCCTGGCTGAGGAAACAGGGTGTTCAAAGGCCTAGAGGCAAGACATGGAAGAAAGGGGTTTCCGGATGGCTGAGGCATAGGGTGTGGATGGACAAGTCTTGAAAGATGAAAGAAGGGGTTGGGGAGGTGGGCGGGCCCCATGTTCAAAGACTTGTAAGCTAGGTTTAAGAGAGTTTGTTTTGTTTTGTTTTGTTTTTGTTTATTTTTATGTTTTTTTAACACAAGATCTCGCTCAGTTGCCCAGGCTGGAATGCAGTGGTGCCACCAGAGCTTACTGCAGACTCAAACTTCTGGGCTTGATCAATCCTCCCACATAGTTAGGACTACAAGCATGTACCACCATGCCTGGCTAATTTTTTGAAAATTTTTGAGATGAGATCTCATTGTGGACCCAGACTGGTCTTGAGCTTCTGAGCTCAAGCAATCCTCTAGCCTTCACTTTCCAAAGCACTGGGATTTCAGGCGGGAGCCACTGTGGTTGGCCTGAGTGTGGTCTTTTTGGTGGGAGCAGTGGAGCGACATGAAAGGTTTTTCAGCAGAGAATTGTCAAGTCTGGGTTTAAGAACAACCCTGGCTGCTACATACAGAATAAAATGGAGGAGGGGAGACTGCGGGGTGGGAGAAACTTGCCTGTCCCCGCTCCTCCCTTTTGGCCCACCACCACCCTCACCCCTATCCAATTCTACAGCCGAGTTCTCTGTGCAGGAGCAATCCTCCCTACAGAGAAGCAGAGGCCATATTGGTGCTGCTCCCTGTTCTGTGTCCCCAGCTGGGTACTACGCCTGGCACTAGGAGGTGGGCAATAAACATCTTTTCCCCAAAGAATGGCAACCTGAATCAATCTGTAGGAAGCCATATTCTGCCTTAAATCTCAACACTGTCCATTCCTAGCTATGGGGATTTAGTCTCGCTATGGAGTCCTTCCATGTCTCCGTTTCCTCACCTGTACAATGGTGGGAATTATTTTACTTACCTCATATGTTTGTTGCGAGGATTGAATTACATAAAACACGTAAGGCCCAAGTCTGGCACCCGGTAAATTGCTACTATTCTTGGGCTGTGGAGGTTTCTTTACCAAGTCACGGAAGTCCACTCCTCTCAGTCAGGGCCAGCACAGCCAGGGTTGGGTGAAGGAAGGTGTGGAAGGTGGAATAATGGCCCCTTGAAGATGTCACAACCGAGTCCCTAGAGCCTGTGAATATGCTATGACACAGGACAATGCAGGTGGCAGATGGAATTACAGTTGTCAACCATTCCCTGAGATGGGGAGAGTTTCCTGGATCATCCAGGTGCTCCCAAAGTCATCACAGTGGTCCCGGTGAGTAGAAGAGGGAGGCAGGAAAGAGGCACCGTCAGGTGACATGGGAATGACTCAAGCTGCCATTGCTGGCTTTGAAGATCCAGGGAGGGGCCACTGCCAAGGAATGAAGCAGTTTCTAGAAGCCTGAAAAACCAAGAACACAGATGCACCCCGAGGCCCCAGGAGGAAGCAGTCCTGCCAACACCTTGACCCTCGCTCAGGGAGACCCAGTTTCGACTTCCACCCTCTGGAACTGTGAGATGATACATTTGTGTTGTTTTAAGCCACTAAGTCTGTGGGAATCTGTTACAGCAGCGACAGGCAAGATGCCAAGGCTGAACGCTGGCTGCAGGGCCCACCTTGAGGAAGCTAGGGGGAGCCACTCCTCTCCTCCCGGACGGCAGCCATGGTATTTGGGGGAACTGTCAGTCACCGAGCTTGGAGCACGCGGCCACACTTCTGGGGGTACACATGGGGTCCCTGGGATTGCTGAAATGAGGCTGGGGAGAGAGGCAGGCCCTCTCAGGTGGCACAAGCGGTCCACACGGGAGGTAAGTGGTGGTGGTGGCCATACTCCCAACCACATCCTGCTACAACAGGGCATCTGGCAGGAGCCATCAGCAGGCAAGAGGGCAGCAGAGGGGTCAGGGCAGGTGCTGAGTAGCCCCTCAGCAGCCCCAGCCCCTGGGGGTCTACAGGGAAGTCCAATGCTGAGTGTGCCCCAACCCCCACTTCCTCCTCCCAGCTGCTGAGTGAAAACCATAGGGTGAAGAGAAAGGAAAGTGTTGCTGAAGTTCCAGGAGTGACAGTGGATGAGCCTGGGGTGAAATGTCTGTCGCTGGGTACAAGAAGGCTGACTCCTGACATTGGTGGAGCCCAGCACGTGAGTGTGTGCTGAAAACAAATGTGTTAAATGTGGTAAAAATATGTTTGTAGTTTGTACATGACAGAAAGTTGGCAAAATTTCAAAGACGACTGAATTTAATTATTATCGTGTATGTTTAAGCATTTTACTGATGGGCCGGTAATAAAAGTGAGATGCGTAACTCATAAATTATATACTTATTCCATAAAATTTATATTTCTTGTTTATATTTTAGTAAACTCACTAATTATCTTGTTATAATAAAGATTTCCATACAATTTACATGTCACATGGAATAATGCCAAATTAGACAACATTTCTTGAGTTATCGTAGTTCTTAGTTTTTTACGAACTTCAAGTTGAAGCAGTAGCTGCTGGAGTCATCAATAAACGTCTTCCAGTAATACTTAGATGCCAAAATAGATCATGAATTTTACATATCACATTCACATATTATAATACAATTACATATGATAAATTATTGCAGAAAATGTTATAAATTATTATAATTTTATCATATACACAATAATCATGTATTTAGCAATTTTAGCCATCTCTTAAAGCAGTGTCTAGATTGATTTAATATTTCTCAATTTCTTCTTTCAAATTTTTCAGTGCTGGGATATTATGAAGAAAGCTGAAAATGTCAGTAAATTGCTCAACTTTTTCGTATCTCTACTCAACTAAGACTCTTCCCTGACCCACAGTATCCCCAAAATATTATCGAAGGAAAATTCATTTGGGAATTATTTTTATGTAGCTCTTCTTCACAGCGACTCAATTATTTTTGTTTCCTTGTTCTAATTTCTTTACATTTTATTGGAATGTCACACATTTTACATGTGTTTTCTTTTGATTTAGAAAACTTTCTTTAAAATTTCAAAAAATTCGTTTTGATATTTAAAAAATGAGGTAGCCACACTTAAAATTTTTTTTCTTTTGAAAGCTTCTGATGATATAATTGAGAGCAAGCAACAATGTATACCAAAAGATTATGGATAGTGCAAATTCAAAGTAAATTTAATTTTCTATTTATGAACTTTTTTTGTAGATCTTCTGTTACTTTGCCTAACTCTTCTCCTGTCGTGTTTAAATGAAATCGAATTGCTTGAACAGCATTTAGTTGGCATTCCCATTATATGCTGAGAGAGCTTGTAAGGTCAAACTGGATGTATGTTTCATGAAGATGTTCCCTCTTTGGGTGGGTCCAGAAACTACCCTTCAGACTTGCTTAATTGTTCTGAAAGGTGCATCACCATAGGTCAAGTTGAGACCACGTGTCCTAGCAACAGATTTATACTATGGGCTTTACAGTGGATGCTGCTGAATTTTCGGACAAAATTCTGGCCTATACGCCTTTTCCTTTACTAAGTATGTTCACGCCATTTTCATAGACTTAGCTTCACGGTCTTTTAACTTAATTCCTAAAATTGTAAGTTATCTTTCCAGTTCCTCATTTAAATCAAAACCTGTACTTCTAGGTGTGGAGACAATGTAATATGTTCTTGTTTTATTCTTCAACAATACGTATCATAAATGTTAGTTGTTCAACATGACCTTTGTCCCTGGTACCATCTAGTTGCATTGAGTAATATTTACTTATGTTTGTGTGTTATGTATGATTTATTCTCTCACTCTATTACCTACTAAATTAGTAATCTCATTTTGAATTATTTATCCTAGATAGTGATTGTTTTATTACTTTTATTCATCTTACATTTTTGGCCATTCTAGCATAAAAATTGGAGTTATTTCTATTAAACCAAAAATTCTTTTATTGTTTCTGTGAATATGGTGCTTGTTAATACCGTGAAAAGCATCATTACTCTTGGTTACATATTGGACCCCTAATACATTTTTTCAGAACATCACAACAATGTTGAATATTATTCACTTACCATTGTTGAATATTATTGGAGGTCTGGCCTATTTTTAAATTTCTAGTATTTGCGCACGAATTTTTTTTTTATGTGTGTGAATGACATTTTGTGTTATTTTAATTAAAAATCCAAATGTTTCTGGTCAAAAATAACTTATTTGGCTAAAACTCATCTTGAAAATTGGTGTGAATCATGTAACCCATATAATCAAAAAGTTCATGTTTCGCTTTGAAATATGAAAATCTGTCTCTAGAGTTCTTTTTCCATTTGAAAGAATGTTGGTCTAAAATGAAATACTAAGTTTCCTGCAATGCTCACCCAGTGAAAAATCGTATTTGCTAATTTGAATCAGACTGTGTTTTGCTAGAAACATTCTCATGCTGTGAGGGGGATGGGCGCCATTTTTAGGATCCACCTAAATGAGTGGTGCTCTGGAGACTTGATCTTTCTCTCCAGGTTGCTGCTTTCACGGTGGAAATTTCTTCCCCTTCTACAGAACAGGCTGGAGTTGCACTCCTGAGTTGTGAATTTGTTATGAACAATCCTCTTTTTCATTCTCATTGCTCTGAGCACTAATTAAATCTTCATGTACTGAAGAATGTGAGGTTCCAGGGATTTCATCGACCTCTTGAAGTTGTGAATTTGATGAGAATCATTTTCTTGCTCATTTTTCTTGTTTTGATCCATAATTAAAACTTTATTAAATGTAGCAGTTGTAATGTCTTACTAGCAAATTTTATGTGTCTCATGCTTTTGTATAAGACTTCTCACTTTTATTATTTCAGCTTTACAAAATTTAAGCAAACCATTTCTTTGAAGGTATTCCATTTTTGTTTTTGTTTTAGTTTTTTCTTTTTGAGTTCTACTATTTTTATTCCTATCATGATCTTGCCTTATATTTATTCTCGGTCATTTAAAGACTAAAAATGGAATGTAATTGTCTTTTAAGAAAAAAACAATTTAAATATATTTGTTTTAAAAAGCAAATGTGAAAATAAAATAAAATAAAAAGCAAATGTGACAAAAAGTTATTTTTATGTGTTTAAATATTACTTTTAAGAGATGTTAAATTTTAAAATTAAAGAAAAAATAGCATCATTAACAAATATAAAAAATGAAACATTTTTAAGAAATAAAATTTTACATTTAATTTTGAAAATGTAGCTCTATCTTATTGCATAGTTTACAATAATAGGATTACTTTCAATTCTAGTGTTCAGTGGCCATCTAGTTGTGCATGTAGGAGTTGGTACCAGGCTTCATGCATGTCATAGCTAGATCCACATACATGCAAATTTAAGAGTAATATGAATTATTTAACTATTGAAAAATATTCTTCAGATATTAGATGCAACTGTTGCAAATTATGCACTAATTCTTCAGGACTTCTGGGCCACAAATTAGAATATGAAGAGACAGAAGAAAATGGAATCTCAGCACCACCGAGAAAAAATGCTTCATTATGTGAGAATCTATTGTGTTTGCCTTAACTCAGAAGATGGAGTTGACAAGGTAATTAATTAGTGATTTATCTTACCTAAGCACTTCTACTGCTCAGGTCCTCCCTGATTCTGAAGCAGTGTCTGTTTCTGACATGTGCAGGTACAACCCACAAACATTTGTGGCATTTAGGCTCAGTTACTTTTCGTTTCAAGGAATAGGGCAAGGGATAAAGAGAAGTGTTTCCCTGGGACCTGAGCTGTGTTAGTCAACTGAGTAAATGTTTAAGGTGGCAGGTGGCACTATGCCAGCATTACCTGTCGGATCCCAAGGGACAGAGCACCTGTGTATTTTTTTTTTTTTTTTTTTGAGACAGAGTCTTGCTCTGTCGCCGAGGCTAGAGTGCAGTAGTATGATCTCAGCTCACTGCAACCTCCGCCTCCCGAGTTCAAGCGATTCTTCTGCCTCAGCTTCCTGAGTAGCTGGGACTACAGGCGCACACCACCACACCTGGCTATTTTTTGTAGTTTTAGTAGAGATGGGGTTTCACCATATTGGCCAGGTTGGTCTCAAACTCCTGACCTTGTGATTCACCCACCTCGGCCTCCCAAAGTGCTGGGATTACAGGTGTGAGCCACTGTGCCCAGCTCACGTGTGTGTGTGTGTGTGTGTGTGTGTGTGTTTAGACGGAGTCTCTGTCGCCCAGGCTGGAGTGCAGTGTTGTGATTTTGGCTCACTGCAAGCTCCACCTCCCGGGTTCACATCATTTTCCTGTCTCAGCCTCCCGAGTACCTGGGACTACAGGTGCCCGCCACCACACCCGGCTAATTTTTTGTATTTTTAGTAGAGACGGGGTTTCACTGTGTTAGCCAGTATGGTCTTGATCTCCTGACCTCGTGATTCGCCCATCTCAGCCTCCCAAAGTGCCGGGATTACTAGCGTGAGCCACCGCACCTGGTCCCTGTGTATTTTTTAAAACATTCATCGTGTGTATTTGTGATATGCAGATCCCTCGGAATTTCAGAACCTAGGACAGAGGTTCCTCTTGTTTGGAACTAAGGGTAGAACCAACATTTAAATATTTTTGAATATTGTAAATGAAGAGATTTAGGAAACAAGGGTTTTAGTCCATCTACCCATCCATCCATTTATTCAAATACATTTATTTTTTTGAGTACCTCGTGTACTAGGTACTATGCTAGGTGCTAGGGTCACAGATTGGGGGCATTGAGAATCCTTTTGTAGAAGAAAACAGAGAAGGCTATACTGGATAGGACAACATTAAAGTTGGTCTTAAAGAGTCAGTGATGACCAGGCGAGAAGAGAGAAAAACAGACGAGAGGGAACAGTCTGTGCAAAGGCACAGATTCATGAAAGGGCTTTAATGTCTAGTTTTGAACATGTCTGATGGGCCAAGTTTCAAGGAGCCAGGAACACACCATATGTCTAGAGAGGTGTGCTGGAGCCTAGTTTTGAGTGGTCTTGTTCATGTTAAGGAGTTTATAATTTATCCTATAAGCATTGAAATGATAGAGTTCCCTGACCCCTTTGCAGGACTTGCAACAGGGGTGTGGATCATTTGCTCGGCCCGTGGTGTGCTCAAACCCTTTTCCGGAGAGGGAGCACATAGACAGTCAGGTGCAGGAGCCAGGGTGAGCACTTTTGGCCTCTGACCCCACGGTAGCATCTAGGGTGTGTTACAATTAATGCTCTTATATCAGTTGCCGTTCACAAATGGCTAAGTGTTAAACCAGCTCAGTGGAGAGTCAGGGTGACAGCCTTTTACACCCTGCCTTCTTGGTACCCAGGCCCTTGCCCAGTGTCCAGGAAGAATGAGGTCACTCGAACTTGGAGGATGGTGAATGTGGGGATTTTATTGAGTAGTGGAGGTGGCTTTCAGCGGGATGGATGGGGAGATGGAAAGTAGATGGACTGGAAGATTATCTTCCCTCTGGAGTCCAGCTGTCCCTCAGCCAATCTCCTCTCTGACCATCCCCAGCCAAACCCTTCCCAATGTTCAGACGCACCTTCTCTTCTCTCCTTCTCTACCTCACCGCTCTGCCGCTCTTCTGCTGTTGTTTTTTTCTGCTCATGGAGCTTGGGGTTTATATGGACACACGATAGGGGTGTGGTGAGACAGAGTGGTCTTGGAGAAGGCAACATGTGGGCGTAAAAATAGGAAAGCATGTTCCCATTTACGGCCACAGGTTTCCAGACTTGGGGGCGGGGCCTTTGCCGGAGAAACGCCCTTCTGTTTCCTGTCCGTGTCAGCATGCGTGTGATATGGTCATATGTACAGTTTCAGGGAGGAAACTCTTTTCCTCTACTGTCTTAGGTTTTGTATTGAGGGCCTGAAAATTAAACTGAAAAAAAAAAAAAAAGACAAAATAGCGAGAGAAAAAACCCCTCAGATTTAATTACACGTGTATGCATGGGCGTTCACAAAGAAATGTGACTCAAGGAGGCAGCTAGAATTTGGGGTTTATGTATCATCTTAACAGGGGAAGGGGCACCTCTGAGAGAAATGATTTCTTAAATGAAGGGAAGAAGGGTCACTTATGGAAAAACAATTGGCTTTTTGGAAAAATAAATATGCCCTTAGGAGAAAAGATGAGAGATAACGATGGTTTTGTGACATTTGTTTGGGATGTAAACCAAAAATAAAATTCAAAGGCCTCCCAGCCCCCCTGTTCAGGCCATGATGGGAACTGGGGGTCAAACATGCTTAACTGTACCCCTCCAGCATTACCATCAATATGGACCTTAAGTCTGATAAGAAATATTTACAACCTATTCTCTCTGAAGCCTGCTACCTAGAGGCTTCATCTGCACAATAAAACCTCGATCTCCACAACCCTTTGTCCTAATCCATACATTCCTTTCTACTGACAATAACTTTTTCAACCAGTTGCCAATCAGAATATATTTAAATCTACCTATGACCCGGAAGTGCCCTGCTCTCCCCTTTGAGTTGTCCCACCCTTCCGGATCAAACCAGTGTAAACCTTACATGTATTGATTGATGTCTCATGTCTCCCTAACATGCATAAAAGCAAGCTGTACCCCAACCATCTTGGGCACATGTTGGCAGGACCTCCTGAGGCTGTCATGGGTGTGTCCTTACCCTTGGCAGAATAAAGTTACCAACTTGATTGAGACGTGTCTTGGATACTTTTTGGTTCACAGGGAGTAGGGATTAGAGTTGCTCCTGGGGAGGACATTTATAACAATTTAGTTTTTTGGGTTTTGTGGAGGCTGTTCTTTTAGGTAGATAAGAGATTTTGGAAACTCAAATACCTTCAGCTCAAAACAACTTTTATGCCACAGTGGTTTATTCTGGATCACTTCAACGTGGAGATTGCTTTGAAATGGGAGAGAAGAGAGAACAGGAGATCCCTCTGGAGACTGGATGAGTCCGGGCAAGAGCTATGAAGGTTAAAGTTTAATGTGCACAAAGTACACCGGGGGATCTTATTAAAATGTAGATTCTGATTTAGAACTTCTGGGCCGGAGTCTGAAATTCTGCATTTCTACCAAGCTCCCAGGTGTTGCTGGTGCTGTGAGTCCCTGGACCACACTTTAAAAAGGAGGGCTTTGGCAGCAGCAGAGGGTAGAAAGGGGAGGAGACTGATGAAGGCTCTTGACTTTGACTGCACAATAGAATCACCTGGCCCACATCCAGCGTGATGGTATCCGAATCTCTCGGGGGTGGACACAGATACCAGTATTTTGTAAAGCTCCCCAAGTGACTAAAACTGCCAGCAAGGTTAAGTGGCAGTGTCATAGAGCCAGTGTCAGCTGAATTTATCCCTCCATAAGCCACACCACTCCCACTCCTGTGCGTTAATTTCTCTGGCTTTTAATGCCAAAGCTGATTCCTGGCAGAGTGTGCAGAATGGCTTTGGGGAACTGAAAGACAAACTGAAGACAAATGCTTAGTAGGACAGAAATGATGGCTGTTTCATCTCCACCTTCTTTGTTGCTTTTAATTTTGCTGTCTTACTTGGAAACAGCCTTCATGTATCTCGTCTTTCATAGAGTCAGAAAGCACAAACAAAAATCTGCTGTTGTTTATCACAATTGAATAAACATCCTTAAACCCCTAGCTACTCCTGCGAGCCACAGAAGGCTGAGCCAGACAAAAACAAGAATGAAAATCAAAAACAAAACAGTTTTATTTTGTTTTAAGGAATGTCAATTGCCTTTTCTAATTACAAAAATTATATGGGCTTATTGTAAAAAATTTCAAACATGATAGACAGATAAAACCTGGAAAGGGGCAGTCGCTCGGGATCTAGTTGTTTTATTTTAATTTCCATTTAGAAAAAAAAAAACTTCATGCAAAAGCAAGGTAATGAAGCTCAAATGCAATCAGAAAGGAAAACAGCATTCTTGTCAAGTTTCGATGGCATAAGCCTATTAGCTTTTTGACTTCCAAACTTTTGCAAATGTGAAACTGTTCTCATCTTCTCACCTGGAGTGATCAGTACTTAATGGTAGTGATTAACTCTCCAGCTCAGAAGGCAACTGGTTATTAAATAACAAACTCCTGCCACATTATCCTTCTCCAAAAACAATGTGCTCACAAACCCCAGTGTTCTCCTTGCTGGGGCTGTGACATGGCTTTGGGGCAAGTGGCAGAAATGAATTCCTCCCCAGGCACATACAAAATCTCTCGACCAGTCCCGCTTACTTGAGGTTTAAGAATAAATGTTGCAACAGACAACTTCCAGTGATTAAACTTGCTTTCTCAGGCAAAAACCCCACGAGTTTGTGCTATTGACGAAATGTTAAGTCATAAATCTGTTAATGGGATTAAGGAAATAAAATATAGATTATTTTTAAAACATTAAATTGGCACAATTATGAGACATCTGGGAAAAATATTAAAGCTCTGTGAATTCTTGAGCATGCCAGAGCCTGAAGGCCAAGGTAGCAGGCTCCATTCATCATCTTCAGGAGTGGAGTCTGTGCTGGCCTAGGAGGTACTCGACTGTGTGCAGCTTGTTTGTTTCACTAGCACTAAAGTGGGTATCCAATTTAAAAGGATTGAGGGCTGAGATGCAATGAGTGAAGGAGGGTGGGATGAGACTGACTTGGATGATTTCAATAAGGAGAGGAAGATTTAACAGGGTGATGGTGAATGTCTTCACAGAGACCTGTATGTACATCAGGGGTCCCCATCCCCCAGGCCATGGACCAGTACAGGTCCTTGGCCTGTTAGGAACTGGCCACACAGCAGGAGGTGAGTGACGGGTGAGCCAGGGAAGCTTCATTTGTATTTACAGCCACTGTATTTACAGCCACTCCATATTGCTCACATTACCCACTGAGCTTCGCTTCCTGTCAGATCAGTGTGGCGTTAGATTCTCATGGGAGCACGAACCCTACTGTGAACTGTGCACGTGAGGGATCTAGGCTGTCTGCTCCTTATGAGAATCTAATGCCTGATGATCTGTCACTGTCTCCCATCACCCCCAGATGGGACCGTCTAGTTGCAGGCAAACACGCTCAGGGCTCCCCTGATTCTACATTATGGTGAGTTTTATGATTATCCCAAAACCATCCCCCTCCCCAGCCTGTAGAAAAGTTGTCTTCCACGAAACTGGTCTCTAGCACCAAAAAGATTGGAGACTGCTGCTGTACATGAAATATTTTCACCAAAATGCAATTTTCCCATTTTCTCACCTCGTTTTATTTTCCCACGTAAGGTCAAAAGGAAAGTATTATCAGTTGAGGTATATTAAATTTAGTCTTTTTTAATCCTCAGTAACCCATCTCTGTACCCCCATTGTTTCTTCAGATGCAATTAATTCCATTCACCTTCATGGTGTGTCCTGGGCACTCGCTGGCTGGTCATCAAGAGCTTTGCTCAGGAATAGCCCAGCTACAATGACTAGATGAATTTTCAGGTTGAGTCCAGTTTCTCACAATATATATCACTCTTGAAAGGATAATTTTTTTTCATTTTTGATTAATGATGTGGTTTTTCTTGGGGAGCTGATCTACAAATTCAGAATCTGCCACAACCTTGCATTCCAGTAAATGGTTTTCACATTTCAGAGGCTCTTTATTTACTTTTCAGTGTTCTGTTGGTGTTCTAGAATACAAAATGGTTCCCACTGAGCCATTTCTCATCTTTCTGAGCATTGCCCTACATTTGAAACATTGGCAAATCAATTCAAGCCACAATCCAGTTATGCTGATTTTGAAGAGAAGTTGGGATCAAAATCCAGAGTTTTCCCTGATGGGAAATGGGGAAGATTCATGTATTTTAAGATCCACTCTAATCAACCACAATTGCCTAGATAATTCAGGTAGAAATGAGGTCTCTTTCCATTTAAGTGACCTAGGTAATTTAGGTTGTAAATTACCTAGGTGTAAATTTCGGTGTATTCTGTAGGCACTGATTGTAAATAACTCACATATTAGTTATCAGGTACTAACTAAAAACTTTGCAAAAATTCTTCCCATCAGGAGTCTTGATTTCTTGTTATTTGTGATAATAAAAAAGTAGCATGAAAGCTCTCCAGATATATTAAGTGAAAAATGCAAGATGCAGAAGAATGTATATAATATGGCACCATTTATGATAAAAGAAGAAAGGAGAAGAATACACATTTGTATTGACTTGTAAATGCTTTAAAATGTCGGAAAGGAAAAAGTAATAAAAGCAAAAGACAAATCGAATAACCCTGGTCCCTGGCTGAGAGCGACGGGGAGTTGGCAGATAGGAGTTAGGAGTGGAAGAAGGCTTTCCACCGGGTGCCTTTTGGGATTTTTCGATGCTTGAACAAAAAAAAACTCATTCATGTCAACGAGTAATTTGGCCAAAAACCCAAATAATTATTTAATTTAAAAAAGTCATTGGTGATTAGTGACTAAATGATGGAGGGGCATGTTCAGATACCTCACCAGCTTCCCTTTAGTATTTATTCTTTAACTGAAGGGAACGAGCGAGGCAGGAATAAGGGCTCATGCATTTACCTTTTCTCACAAGCCATCCTAGAGGAGCCCCTGACTGTCCAGCCTGTACAGCAGAAAGAACTCGACCACCTTGAAGACTGCTGGCCGGCTGCCAATGGAGTGCACGCCCAAACGTCCTGTGCTCCACAGCTCTCCCTAGCCAGCGCACCTGTGTATGGCTTTGCATGAGGCAGGCAGGACAAGATTGGGTCGTGGGGTCCGGACGTGGCCATCTGACTACATCCAGCCACCATCCCATCAGCAGAGGGAAGCTTCTCTTAGAAGACTCCATAGGCCTAATAGACCGCAGGCACCCTGACACAGAGAAACAATCCTTTGATTAAAAGATCAAACTGACAACACTTTAAAAATGGTTAAAGGCCGGGCGCGGTGGCTCACGCCTGTAATCCCAGCACTTTGGGAGGCCGAGGCGGGGGATCACCTGAGGTCAGGAGATCGAGACCATCCTGGCTAACATGGTGAAACCCCGTCTCTACTAAAAATACAAAAAATCAGCCGGGCGTGGTGGCGGGACCCTGTAGTCCCAGCTACTCGAGAGGCTGAGGCAGGAGAATGGCGTGAACCCCGGAGGCGGAGCTTGCAGTGAGCCGAGATCGCACCACTGCACTCGAGCCTGGGCGACAGAGCGAGACTCTGTCTCAAAAAAAAAAAAAAAAAAAGGTTAAAATAGTAAATGTTATGCTATTTATATTTTACCATAAATTTAAAAATTAATAATGTAATATACAAAACTTATTGAATTGTATATTTTAAATGGATGGATTATATGGTATGTGAAGTATATCTCAATAAAGGTGGTTTTTGAAAATCAGACTAAAACCCCTGCCTTTTTTCTGAATACTTGTGAGCTCCTTGAAGGCAGAGGCCTTGCCTTGTCCACACTCATATCCCAGCGCCTTCAGGAGGGCTGGCTGAGAAGGTTATCGGGAAATGTTTGCTGTCTGAATGATGATTCATATTGGCCATATGGATAGTTCAAATTCACCCCTTAATTCTGTCTGGCTTATATTGGAAACCACCTCTGTATAAGTATCTGGATCTCCACTACAGCAATCTAGTCATTTTTTTCTTTTTCAATTTTTATGGTTAAAAGCAAAACAAAACAGAAAATCTTTACATCACTATGGAAGAAAAAACCACAACTTAATAACAAAAAAATCAAATAACAATTAAAAAGTGAGCAAAGGACTTAAGTAGATATTTCTTCAAAGATATGCCAAATGGCCAAGGAGCATAGGAAAAGTTGCTCTATCCCTCATCAGCAGATAAATGAAAATCCAAACCTCATACCTGCTGGATGGCTACTATCGAAAAACCCAGAAAAGAATGAGAATTAGAACCCCTTTGCACTGTTGGTAGGACACAACAGTGTAAAATGATGCAAACCCTATGGAAAACAGTATAGACATTCCTCAAAGAATTAAAATTAGCACTCCCACACAATCCAGCAATCCCACCTCTGGGTATGTATGCAAAAGAATTGAAATCAGGGTCTCAAAGAGATATTTGGACTCCCATATTCTAGGCTATTCACAATAGCCAAGAGGTGGAAGCGACCTACCCACCCAGGGATGAATAAGTCAACAAGAGGTGGCCTACCCATAAGATGGAATATTATTCAGCCTTGAAAAGGAAGGAAATCCTGCCTCATGCTACAACAAGGAGAGACCTTGAAGACACTAGGCTAAGCGAAATAAGTCAGTCACAGAAAGACAAATATGTAAGATTCTACTTGCATGAGGTATCTAAAGGAGTCAAATTCATAGTAACAGAAAGTTAAACGGTGTTTGCTAGGGGCAGGCAGGGGGAGGGAATAAGTTATTGTGTAATGGATATAGAGTTTCAGATTTGCAAGATGAAAAACTTCTGAAGATCTCTTTTACAATATGTGAATATGTTTAACATTACCGAAGTGTAACACTTAAAAATGGCGAAGATGGTACATTTTATGTCACATGGTTTTGTTTTGTTTTGTTTTAACACACACACAAAAAGAAGAAATCAGCTCTATGATTGGTATAATAAGAAATGTTGAAACTGAGTGATGGGTACACTGAAGTTCATTATTCTGCTCTCTCTATTTGTATAGCATAGAATTCTCTAAAATTTATTTAAAATAAATTTGGCATAGGCATACCTCAGAGATATTGTGGATTTGGTTCTCGATCACTACAGTAAAACAAATATCACAACAAAGTGAGTCACACAAATTTCTTGGTTTCCCAGTGCATATAAAAGTTATATTGACACTATACTGTAGCCTGTTAAATGTGCAATAGTATTTTCTCTAAAAAAGGTACATACGTTAATTTAAAATACTAAAAAGTGCTAACAATCATCTGAGCCTTCGATGAGTCACAATCTTTTGCTGGTGGAGAGTCTTGCCTCAGTGTGGATGGTTCCTGACTGACTAGGGTGGTGCTTGCTGAAGGTTGGGGTGGCTGTGGCAATTTCTTCAAATAGGACAACGATGAAGCTTGCCACCCCACTGACTCTTATTTTCACAAACGGTTTCTCTGCAGCATGTTTGGTAGCATTTTACTCACATTAGAATCTTTTTCAGCACTGAAGTCAATCCCTCAAGCCCTGCCACTGCATTATCAAGTTTACGGGATGTTCTAAGTCCTTTGTTGTCATTTCAACAATGTTCACAGCATCTTTACCAGGAGTAGATTCCATTTCAAGAAACTCTTTGCTCACGCATAAGAAGCAACTCCTCAGCCATTCAAGGTTTATCCCGAAATTGAGGCAATTCAGTCACATATTTAGGCTCCACTTCTAATTCCAGTTTGATTGCTATTTCCTCTACATCTGCAGTTATCTCCAACACTGAAGTCTTGAACCCCTCAAAGTTATCCATGAGAATTAGAATCAACTTCTTCCAAACTCCTGTTAATGATGATATTTTTATTTCCTCCAATGAATTGCAAAATTTTTAAATAGCATCTACAATAGTAAATCCTTTCTAGAAGGTTTTCCATTTACTTTGCCCAAATCCATTAGAAGAATCACTACCTATGGGAGCTATAGCCTTATGCAATGTATTTCTCAAATCATAAGACTTGACAGTTGAAATTACTCCTTGATCCTTGGACTGCGGAATGGATGTTGTGTTAGCAGCAATGAAAACAGCATTCATCTCCTTGTGCATCTCCATCAGAGCTTTAAGGTGGCCAGAATCATTGTCAGTGAGCAGTGAGCAGTAAGATTTCGAAAGGAATATTTTTTTTCTGAGAAGTAGGTCTCAACAGTGGGCTTAAAATATTCAGTAAACCCTGCTGTAAACAGATGTGCTGCCATCCAGGCTTTGTTGTTCCATTTATAGAGCACAGGCAGAGCCAATATCCCATAATTCTTAAGAGCCCTAGGATCTTCAGAGTGGTGAATGAGCACTGGCTTCAACTTAAAGTCACCAGCTACATTAGCTCCTCACAAGAAAGGCAGCCCATTCTTTGAAGGTTTGAAGCCCGACATTGACTTCTTTAATCTAGCTATGGGAATCTTGGATGGTATCTTCATTCCACTAGATGGCTAAGGGAATCTTAGAAGGTAGCTTCTTCCACTAGATGGCTAATTCATCTACACTGAAAATCTATTGTTTAGCATGGCCACCTTCATCAATGGTCTTAGCTAGATCTTCTGGATAACTTACTGCAACTTCCCCATCAGCACTTGCTGCTTCATCTTGCACTTTTATGTTATGAAGACAACTTTCCTTAGACCTCATGAACCAACATCTGCTAGCTTGAAACTTTTCTTCTGCAGCTTTCTCACCTCTCTCAGCCTTCACAGAATGGAAGAGAGTTAGGGCCTTGCTCTGTATTAGGCTTTGGATTAAGGGAATGTTGTGGCTGGTTTGATCTTCTCTCCAGACCACTAACATCTCCATCTCAGCAATAAAGCTGTTTTGCTTTCGTATCATTCATGTGGTTACTTGAGTAGCACTTTACTTCCCTCAAGAACTTTCCCTTTGCATTCACAACTTGGCTACCTGTTTGGCGTAAGAGGCCTAGCTTTCAGCCTGTCTTTGCTTTTGTCATGCATTTCCTGACCAAGCTTAATCATTTCTAGGTTTAAGCTTGGTGGGTGCCTGTGGTCCCAGCTACTTGGGAGGCTGAGGCAGGAGAATGGCATGAACCTGGGAGGTAGGGCTTGCAGTGAGCCGAGATCGCACCACTGCACTCCAGCCTGGGCCACAGAGTGAGATTCCGTCTCAAAACAAAAAAACAAAAACAAAAAAAAGTAATTAAGAGCCAGGTGTGGTGGCTTACGTCTGTAATCCCAGCACTTTGGGAGGCCAAGGCAGGTGGATCACTTGAGTCCAACATTGAGAGCAGCCTGGGCAACATGGTGAAACCCTGTCTCTACAAAAAATACAAAAATTAGCCTGGCATGATGGTGGAATAGTCCTAGCTACTCGGGAGGCTGAGGTGGGAGGATTGCTTGAACCCAGGAGGCAGAGGTTGCAGTGAGCTGAGATCCACTGCACTCCAGACTGGGTAAAAAAGTGAGACTCTATTTCAAAAAAAAAAAAAAAAAGTAACTAAGAAAAGAACACAATTCTTTTTAACTAAAGCCACATTGAGAAAGATTCAGCAATGATCTAGATTTCTGAAACAGCCAAAGGCTCAGGATTGAGACTGTATGAGCTTTGACTGAAATGCACATTTGCACGGGGGTCACTTCTGACATTGCAAAGGGAGAGGACAGCTCTGTGCTGCCTGCCAGACAGACCACATCTGTTGGGAACATTGTCTGCAACAGTAGATGGCACACTTATTTTTCTCAGGTTCCTCTAACATGCTACAAAAATCAGGACATTATTCTGTGTTGTAATTTTCCATTGTTGAGATGCAAATTTACTAAATATATTTCTGATAGGTTTCATTCATATTCTCTATGTCACCTGGTATGTGATCAAACTTCTTTACCTGCCTTCTTGGAATCCACAGTATCAGCCATCTTAATGTTTTATTAAGCTTTTCAAACACATCATCAATCCCCTAGCCAGAATCCTGCGCTTTACGTGGCTTTAGTCCCAACACAGCTTCCCAGGGATATTTGCCAAAATATTCCTGGATTCATCTGTAATCCATTTACTAACTTATATTCGAAGGATAATTGTTTGTACAAATACTAACCATATTATTATGCCTGTTGATGGCTACCTAGATAATCGGTAAATTGTACAAAGATCACAATAAATAATAATATAATGATAACCACATGTGGAAAATCAAAAGAATATAGGCTAGCTTTCGTTCAAGGTATCTGTACATTACGCCAGAGTTCCAGATGAAAAGCAAAGAAGTTGCACATCTGGGTCTTTTATTTACCTGCTGCCAAATGTCTACACATTGGGACAGATCCGGGAGGTGGATGGTTTTCAGTGCTGTGGACACAGATGTCACTATGGGCAATTCAAAGAAGACCAGACTTAGATGATGAAAAAGATGATGTTGAAGAGAAACTTGGAGGGAGAAAATCCAGGGGATAGAGATACATTAGGAGAGGATAAAACACCAGGAATGACAATGACAGAGCAGCTGGCATGTGCACACACAGTTACACAGTATCACACTCCGAAAACACAGTGTTGCCTCAGATCTGTGAAGGTTTAATGGAGATGCCATGTAATTTACAAAGGTCTTTTATCACCTTCTTTATTCCATGGGAGTAAGCCGAGAAGGAATGGAATGAATTTCTAAGTGTGTAATTTTTATTCCTTGCCGTTCAGCCAGCTGACCGACCTCTCTCCACACTGGCTCGTAGATTTCCAACTCCTTGAGTCATGGGTCTGAAATACAAATTGCCCCACAAAATAATAACAAAAAACAAAGAGTGTGTCATTTCTTGTGGCATTTTGTTTCCGAGGCTAGCCTTTGATCTCTGTAGCATCACAGGCCGTTCTGTAGCATATTGAGAAATCAAGCTACCGTGTGTTTTTTCCACTTGAGCCATTTGTCGGCAGATGCTATAAAAACCCGAGTTGTCCCTCTTGATCTTTATCAGAGATTGCTGTTTTCTTTGATCTCCTCCTCTGTGTGTGACATTTGTGCATGGCTTCCCCATTTAATTGTCTGACTTCTGGTTGCTGTTTGAGTTTAAAAGTTAATCGTAGCTTTCCTTTTTCGTTTTCTTTCTTTCTTTTTTTAACTCTTCATTCTTTGGAGCCAGTCATCCAGGTAAAGTATTGTGATTTCCTGATGACATCTCATCAGTTAGGTTAGTAATGTCTGCCTCTGCTCAGTTTTGCACAGACAGTAAATTTCTGAAGTTATGAGGAGAAACGCCACACAGAAAAGTTCAGACGGTTGCTGTGCATCTTGGTTTGCCATTGTCTGCGTGGAAGACATCAAGACTGGCTTGCAAAATGCAAACCCGCCTCCCTACAGTGCGGCCAGTCTCTCCAGTTCAGTCCAGCTTCCTCAGTTTACCCCCATGCACCTCCTTTCACTGTGACAGCCACCAGGTAGAGGATGAAGTAGAAAAAGGAATGTATGCATACTCCCCCGACCTTCTCCCCATCCTGTTTGAATATTGAAGATCTTTTTGCAGTTTCCCTAGCAGTGGGGCCCTCCAGAGCCCACCCCGACAAATGCCGAGGCTTTCTGTACAGTTTCCACAGTTACAGCCACATTCTCCATCGGGACTTCTAACTGCAAATATCAGGGAAAGAAGACTGACATTTAGTTTGGCACATGATATGTGCAATGCTTTAGAAGCATGTCTTGTACAATCAGCACCCCCATTTTGCACATGAGAAAAGTGAGGCTGATGAAGTTAATAAATGAATGTCTTTCCTCTTCCCGCTGCTCTTGTGCTTTTTAAAACTCTCGCTTTTTTTTTTTCTCCTTTCTGTAGTTGTACAGGCACCTCTGGGCTCTCACAGCTCAGTACTCACGTTCGTGTATCAAAATCTATAGTTAAGCTTTGCCCCAGGTGAGTGCAAATGGCTGGTGAGCGTGTGCCGGCAAGCAGCGGCTCCCGTGTGGAAGAGGAGGTTGAGAAAATGCATTCATGCTTCACTTCAGAACAAAACACTTGAGAACACACTTGAGACGGTACAAAACACTTCAGACGTGGCCAGTAAACAGGCCTGAGCTCCCCGGGAAGGACCACACGCACAGTGGACCTTTTCCTATTCTGTTTCGTGGCATCCAGATCAGCCCTCGGAAGATGTCTGGGCACAGTGGAGGGGTCCATAAATCACCAGGCCAGCAGACTCACCTCCAGGGCAGGGAGGTCTTAAACCTTCCCCCGCCACATACTCCACAGAGTACGTTTTTCAAGGACGGGCACCTCTAATGACCATCAGCACCCGGGGGACCATGTGGGGAGAAGGGCACACAAGGACGTGTATGATTGATGACAGACTCTTCCTCTGTGACACGCATCATGGTTGTGTTTAATAAGTCTAGGTAGATATTTGCTTACTGTCTGTTTTCCCTAGGAAACATCACGCTTCTTATGCGTCGGATCTGTGACTGCCTGACTCTCCTCAGCGCCTCTGCAGAGCCTGGCAGGTGGAAGGTGCTCAGTGAATACTGGTTGAGTGAATAAACAAGCTATTTATGCAGGGTGCTTTTATTGGATGAGCTAGGAAAGATCTCCTGTGGTGCTGAAGCAAAGGCCCCCAGGTGGAGAGGGGATGGCGACCTGAGGGGAGAGGCAAAGAAAGTCCTATCAGGGAAATGAATCCATCAGAAGTGAGCGGCTCAGTCAAGGGCGAGTGGAACGGTGTCAGTTGGGCTCAGGGTTCAGACTGGCCTCTGGGCAAGAGGCCTGGGACAGGATGTATGGGGAGACAGGGCCTTCCACGTGGGGCTGGCAGCAAGCAGGTCTACAGGAAGGGGCTGGGCAAGGACAGGCCATTTCCTAACTTCCTGCTTGAAAATATCAGGAAAAGGGAGGAATAAAGGAAGAACAAAGAAAAAGGAAGAGGACCGAGAAGAAGTGGAAGGGAAGGAGGACGAGGAGGACACAGAAGAGGGAAGGCAGGCAGGAAGGCAGAAAGGTAGGCAGGCAGGCAGGCAGGAAGGAAGGAACGACGGAAGGGAGGGAGGGAGGGAAGAAACAGCAAGAGAGGAAAGATGGACAAAGGAAGATGGAAGGTAGGAAATAATGAAGGAGTAAGAAAAGAGAGGGAAGGAAGGAAGAAAGAAGGGAGAGAAGAAAGGAAGGACAGAGGAGAGGGAAAAAAATTTATCTTCTATTAATAGAAAAAACCCTGAAGGCCAGGAGAACGTGGTTATTTTATAAAACATCACAAAAGGTAAGGGAAAAACAAACAGTAGAGAAGTGGGAGCAGCTAATCTGTGATCTCGATGGAGAAGAGGTGCTGCGTATGTATCCATAATGAAAGACCAAGATTGACAGGAGGAAGATGGGCCAGGCAGGAGGGTATAAATAGCAGCGCTGGCTTATTTGTAACTTTCATTTTTAGGTAAGGATGATTGGCACATGGATGGCTTGGATGAAGGGAGCCCCCTGATCTTTAACTTGCAGGTCACATGGAGAAAACTTTGCAAAAATGCTCCAACATGGAGATGTCAACTTGAATGACAGCCCTGCGCGAGGTGCCTTGCTCTTGCTGCCTTCTTTGCATGCATGGCTTCACAGAAATGATGACTGCCATTTGAACAGAAAGACATCCTTCCCGACCGGGGTCAGGAAACTGACAGGGCCCACCCATTAATAGAAATAACTGTCATTTAAAATAAAATGCTTGGTGGAAAACTTCAGGAATCTATTAGATAACATGGGGCCTGTGATCAGGGCACCCATGAATCACCATAGAGGATGCTGGCGCTCAGATATGGCGCAATGAGTGGGTGATGGTCACATCCCCAGCAGTCGATGCAGTCAGCCATATGGCTCCCTCATGCAGAACACGCCGGCGCCTTCTCCTGATTTACAGCCCCTACATCTTAATCAGGAGCTTTCCTTGTGGGACAACACAGGAGGGGATCTGCGTGAAAGGATGAATGACAACATAGTTTATGATTTGACAACTTCTTACAGAAAAACCTTTTTTGGTGCTTGGAGTTGTTTGGAGAAGGTTCTTTCCTATCGGGACTGAGCCAGTCATGCTCACTCCTGAGAGTGAGTTCAAAACTCAGGACCTCCTCTGAGCTTCCACGATGCCTTATTTTTTGACCAAATAAAATATTGCATAAGGTACAACACTACTCAAAGGGTTATCATGGTATCTAGGCAATTTTCCTTAAACATTAAATACATTTCTGAATTAGAGGGCCCTGAACTATACAAAAATGGTGGTGCTTGATGATAGGCTTGCAGAAAGTGAATGTTTATGGCCTGTTCTTGGGTGTATGATGTCTGTGGTTTGTGCTCAGACTGGGGGTGTAAATAACAAACATTGGTGTCATGCCTTATACATCCATTATCTCATTTGATATAATCTTTAGAACAACAGTAAGATGATGATTAATGTGACCCATTTCACAGAGGAGACAACTAAGGTGCAGAGCGGGTAAATGACTCTCCCAAGAGCAGCCACCTTGAGAGGAAGGAAGTTATGGAACTCCAAGTCCTCAGACTGCAGTCACTGGGACAACTCTGAGATGTGGGTGTTATATCTGTCACTCAGTAGATGAGAAAACTGAGACTCAGGGGTTGTGCAACTAAGGAGAAGTATAATAGGAATTCAAACCTTGTCCATGCTCCATTCTATGAAGAGTTTTCAAAGACAATGTCAGCCTTCTATTGCTAGGCAACAAATTTTCACAACTGTAGTGGTTTAAAACAACACCCATTTATTATCTCACAATTCTATAGGTCAGAAATCCACTGGGCTCACACGGGCTCTGCTTAGGATCTCACAAGAGAAATCAAAGTACCAGCTGCTGGAGGCCCTGCGGGGAGAATCAGCTTCCAAGCTTATCCAGGTTGTTGCCGAATTCAGTTCCTTGTGGTTGTAGGACTGAGGTCCCCCTGACCTTACTGACTGTTGGATGAAGTTTGTTCTCAACTCCTACAGGCTGCTATCCAGCTTTTACATGTGGCTCCCTGCATCTTCAAAGTCAACAACAGTGGTTGTTTTTTGTTTGTTTGTTTGTTTGTTTTTGCTTACCTTTTGCTGATTTCCCTTTCTACCACCAGCTGGAGAAAACTTTCTGGTTGTGTTAGACCCATCCACATAATATCCCCATCTTAGGGTCAACTGATTAGTAACCTTAATCACAGCTGCAAAATCCCTTTGCCACATCATGTGACATAATCAGAGGAGTCCTATCATATACACATGAGAGGGAATAACATAAGACTGAGGGCCATCTTAGAACTCTGCCCACCACAGAGATCATGGGCTGGGAATTGCCAGCTTTTAGGTGCTCAGCAGGGCATCCTTGGTGGAAGGGAACACACCAAATCCTTCCTCCCAGAGGTTGAAGCTGACTCTAGTTCTACTCATGGCACCCATTGTTCCTGAGCAGTAAGAGGTGGCTGAAGACTGCAAGCTCCTTGGGAGCTGGGGATCCAGCCACTCACTTGCTCTGTGACCCTGCCAAGCCACATTCTCTCTGAGGCATCACTGTGCTCTCTGTTAACAGGTTTGGGGCCCAAAATTGAAGATCACATCAGATCCCACAATGTGCAAACACTGTACTAGGCACTGTGGACAACCCGAGAAAGGAATGAAGCACGGTTCCTGCTTGCGGGGAGCTTACATACTCAGTCAAGGAAATAGCCCAACTAACCAGAGTCCAATAGACCCAAGGTTTCCAGGATGCAGCTTCCTTTCAGTACCCAGCCAACAAGTCCCAGGCCCTCCCGAAACTCAGGACATCTGTTTTTGTCAGAACCCTCACTCCCTCTCCAAGGGTTTCTGAAAGTCTCCAAGAAATACACTGGCTCAGTGAGCCCACCTGAACTGAATCTTAGCACCTCGGCTGTTTGTGTCCACTCCCTCATGCCACAGTCATGATCTAGGCTGCCAGAGCTCTCCTTATACATCCCAAGGGTGAACATGGGCACTTAAACTTAATTCCACAAAGTTTAGCAAAGACCAAACCATGCTGATGACCATGGGGATCTGGGGGTAGCATCAGGGTTTACAGTGCAGTTGAGAACAATTTTTAAATCACCTCTTGAACCAACATCTAGAGTGCATTGGTTGTGGCCTTCATGGGATCCCCTTTTGGCTCTCGTTAGGTGTCCAGCCCAGACACTACTCTCAACAGGGTTGGCCAGGTTCCCAGAGGAGCGATGGGACAGTTTTCATTATATTCTTCCAACCCTCAGTGGATTCAGTTCAGAGGAGGAAAGAAACCCACATTTCCCTCATGACTGCTTTCCCATCAGCATCATGGTGATCTCAGTTGAGAAGGATCTCCTTGCCTGGTGCAGACAACCTTGAGCATCAACACACAGTGCTTGATCGATTGCACTGTGGCCTCATCCTCTCCATGCCAGTGTGGGCTTGGGGTCTTCTCTGCATGATCACAAGGACATTGAAGTGTCCTTTCTACCCTCCAGTAGATGGGTGTGCAATCTTTCCCCAGAGGCAAAGTTGACCTCCACCTAAAGCAAAGGAGAAAATCGTGGGCAATTTTACAATTGCGGTTTTCCTCCTTTTTAGCCATTCTGGTTTTTAAATATATATATTGGGGTGAGCCCAGTGTCGGAGAACCCAGTTAGCAAACTTAAAATGAGACATGGGATGCCAGGAAGGAGTGTCCCAGGATGAGTTCCCTGGAACAGACTCTGAGGTGGAGAGCTGCGTGTAGGTTTCTTGAGAGATGGACCCATAAGGCAGTAAGGATTGGGCAGAAGGAGAAGTGGATCTACAACAGATACAACAGAGGCCCAGCTGCTCTGGTGGGAGCTCCGAAGCCAGGGTGGCCCTTCAGCATTGTCCCCAAATGGAGGGAAGTAGGCTGGGCTTGGTCTCCCTGCTTCAGCCAGTCACCAGTCATAGGCTGCCTTTGCAGGAGCCATTACCTTGGGCTAGGCTATTCCCTGAGGCTAAATGCAATTTCCAGTGAGGGCTACAGCTGGGAACAGCTGGGGGAACGTATGCTTTGGTCCTAAAGAGGGGATCTGGGCAGAGTACCCCAGAATCCACAACAAGGAGGCACCAAGAAAGGCTGTGGGTTACAGAGGAAGTAGAAATACATCCAGGAAGGCTTCCTGGAGGAGGATTAGCAATGTATGAGCAGCCTTTGGAGAAATAGTACGAGGTGGAGGAGGGGACCTGCCTCACAAGCGCTGTGGGGCCAGGATCTGTGCCCACCTGAAAGCCTGCTGTGATTGTGAAGAGTGACAACAATTCCTCTCGTCTCTGGAAAGCAAGAGGCTTGGGCTTTGTGAGTGCTGGGATGCCTGCAGCTCTAACAGGGTTTGACCCCTTGATCTTCTGTCCATCAGAAAAATGCACAGGGAAATAAAAATAATGGAGAGGTTAATTAATGGTGCCTGCAGACTTCTTTTTAACCTCCTCCACTTCACTATGTCAATAATAAGTCAAGAGTCGACTTTCCCCAGGATATTCCAAAGCGTGACTAATTGCAATAACACCGAACACATTTCCCCTCTTCTCCATCCTCTCCAATTTGGAAAATGATTTTGCCCTTTCCAGATATATGATACAAAATGGGTGAATTTGTTTAAACACAGCTACAGAGTCAAAGCTCACTTCCTAAGACCTGGGCACCCTCAGTGACTCCTTGGCACTTCTTTGGAAACCAAGCCCAGCAATGCCTTGAGAAGTTGGTGCACTGCTGTGGGCATGAGGCCAGAGACATATAGAATTCACTGCTTCCGTTGTAGAAACGCTTTCTGAGAATTAATCTAGAATCACATAAACAAGATTTCTTCCTCTGAAAATAAATTTTGCTTCCAAGACATTTACATTGTTTTTCCTAAGGTTGTGTAAATACATTTATTTGTTCATTTGTATTTAACTCCTGAGACATATGCCTCTCAAGATCCGTCACAGTGGAAAGTTCAGTGAGGACCAGGCAGTTTACGTGGCTGTGTGGGAAGTGCTAAGTGTGTCTGGAACACATTAGGGACACATGAGGCTGTGCTCACCACATGCCTGTCAGCTCAGAAGATCAAAGAGGAAGCTCTGCCATGCATTTAGTGTGTTCCTTGAACAGGGTTCTTGTCGCAGATTACAAAAACGGCCATAATTTGTTTAACTTCCTCTATCTGCCCCTTGGATAGTACCCTCCCACACTGGCTCTGCACTGGCCTTATGTCTTACATGGCTCCTGGGACATTAGCAAACAAGCTACCAAAGGCTTTAAAAAGTGTTCACACTTTGGGGCTGGCCGTCTTGCTGCCCTGGGAAGCTGGGTTCATGAGAACACATGCCCCAGCCATTCGTGTTGCCATAGCCATCGACTACCAGACAGGTGGGTAAGACCAGCCAGCCTCCACTTGATTCCTAGCTGACCATGAGTGGGAAGTGTCTCGCTGAGACCATCAGAAGGGTGTCCATCTGAGTCCAGCCCAAACTGCTTACCAATAGCATTGTGAGCGAAAGAAATGGAGACATCTGGGAGTGTGGCAAAAGTGAATCAATTCAGTATTCACCCTTAGTCTTTTCACCCATAAGATGGAGAGAAATTGCCTCCTCCCTAGGTTTCTTGAAGCTTAAATGAGTCCTGGCCCACAGTAGGTGCTCCAAATTTGTTCCATCCCTTTTCTGCAAAAGATGAGATAGAATGTGCAGTTGGTTGATTTATTGGCCCCAGTTCTTCCCACCTCTCTACCAGCACACCCTTGCCATGACCCTTTTAAGGGAGTGCTCCTGTCCTTTGGCCTTGGCCACATGACCTGCTCTTGTTAATGATATCTGGGCAGAAGTGGCAGCGACTGGTTTTGAGCATACCCCTTAGGCAACCTGGAGGGTTTCCACGAGCCCTCGAGTACTTCCTGCTGTTGTCATCAGAAGCACATGCCCTGGAGAGGCCCTTGGTTACAGGAGCAGGATCAGAGCCATGTACTGGTAGAGCTGCTGCCAAAATTTCCCCAACCAGAGCAGTTTGGAGTAGAGCCCAGCCTAGATTAGTCGATACCAGCTGCCCCACACATTGGTGAGAATGCATCATTGTTGTTTTAAGCCACCACATTTTGTGGGGGAGTTTGTTACCCAGCATCATTGTGGCAATGGCTAACTGATACAGACAGGGTTGCAACTCACTGCCCATATTTGAAAGGCTTTGGTCTGGACAACTCCTACAAATATTTGGAAACAAGGCCAAAGGAGAGAGAGCATAGCAGGGGTTGGTCCCCTCAAGTTAACCGTTGCAGAGTGCTCTGTTGGGAGCAGCCCAGTGGAGAATGATAAGACTTTCTACAACTTATGGACAATCTGCATGTATCTGGTGCTGTGCTAAAGACTCCATGCATCAGCCTTTGTAACCCTCAAAGCAATACCAAGAGGAAGGTAAGAGAATCATCTGCTCCCCCAGTCAGGAAACAGAAGCTGGGTGAGATTGAGAAACACAGCCCAGGGCTCTGGGAACAGGGCTCTTGAAGTGCAAGATCCAACCCACGGCCGGTGTCTCACACTCAGCCACAATTTAGCAGCCCAGTTCTACCTGGTAAGACCAAAATCCCCTGGGTTTTCAGCTATTGCCAAACTGGGGTAGTGCTTTGTGCTTATTGTAAAGGCCCACAACACTGTTGCCTTGAAATATAACATTTCCATTTGTGAATTGAAGAATACCATTATGCAGGAGAACATTTCTTTATGTCCAAATTCTGCATTCACGACGGGTGCTCCACAAATTGTTTCTTTTCATGAGAAACTTCTGTGCAAATGCACAGCAGAGTACCCACTTCTGGGCACACATTGAATTTTCACAGCCGAGTTGGCTGCACCTTCAAAAAGAGCAAGGTATTGTTAGGCAGCAAGAAACCTCCATGAACAGATAGTAAGATATGGAAATCCACTACAACTGAGCAATAAAATTAGAACTCTGGTCCTTGTCGCATGCTTTTCTTCTACACAGATGACCCTATCAGTAGGGGATCATATCAGTTATTTGCCAAACTTGGACTCCCATAAGAATGAAAAGGGGCTGGGAGAACAGGTGCAACTGAGACTGTTGTAGGTAACCAGGAATGTGGTCACCCCATCCTGCTAGGAGACTTACAAAAACAACAGCAACTGACCCTTGTAAAGGACTTTAGCACTTACAGAGACACTTCCCATACTCTGTGAAGCAGTATTAGATCATCATTTTACAGATGACAAAGCTAAGGCCCAAAAACTGGCATTTAAGTGGCATGTTAAAAATCATGTGTGCAGCAAAGTGGTGACTCCAATCGAGGTTTTCTAACACCAGATCTTAGATTATTTCTTCTGGAGGATTCTGTGTCCATCAAATCGTTTTCCATGACTTGCACATGGAGGTTACTTGATAAACATTTGTTGGAGGAATGAGTGAATGTAACGGCCAAAGAAATAACGAGTAACACAACCATGTTGTATCTTGTGATTTCATATAGTGCTCAGAGGTATTTTGCAATGTAAGAGAAAGGTTCTGTTCTGTTGGAACTTCTCTGAAATTGCCTAATAACTTAATTGGTCTTTAATATGAAGAAGTTCCGCCAATATCCCCTTCTTCTGTTCTTGGGTTGCTAAAAAATGAGTACTTTGTTCTTTCCGGCGTGGGAGGATTTGGTTGATCTCTGTAATCAGTAGTAGTGGGAATAACATCTTTTCATGCATTCTCTGCCTCCCCTCACCCTCTCCAACCACCCTTTTTTCCACCCGAGTTTGATGCTCTTAATTGCGGTTTCCCTTCCGCTCTGTGTCAGGGGCGCTGCTACCTTTTATAAAGACTTTGGGAAGCTCCCTTTTCCCCTCCAAACGTTCCACAAGGCAGCATCTGCTGTAAACACTTATAAAATCAGTGAAGTGGTATCATTCCCCAAGTGCTTCTTTCTAACATTAGTTTTCATTTCTCTGAAAAAAAAAATTTACACCTAAGAACTGGAAGCAGTAGGCAGTGAGGTGGTAACAGTATGTCCTACGAAAATGTTTTGGCCATGGCATCTATGATAGCTTTTGATGACGGTTTTAAAAAATAGTCTTTTTCTAGAAATAGACTCATGACAAAGACGGAACACATGTTCTGGTCTCTCCGCGCTCAGCTCCTGAGGCATCCTTGGCTACCTTCTTTTTTTTTTTTTCTTGTTTTGAGACAAGTCTTGCTCTTTCGCCCAGGCTGGAGTGCAAGGGTGTAATCTCGGCTTACTGCAACCTCCAGCTCCTGGGTTCAAGGGATTCTCCTCCCTCAGCCTCTTGAGTAGCTGGGATTACAGGCACATACCACCATACCTGGCTAATTTTTTGTGTTTTAGTAGAGATGTTTGCTAGGCTGGTCTCGAACTCCTGACCTCGGGTGATCCACCCGCCTTGGCCTCTCAAACTGCTGGGATTACAGGCATAAGCCACCGCGCCTGGCCGGCTACTTTCTCATTTATAATCTCCACTCATTTGCCAGACATTTGAGGGACATACTTTGCTCTTGAGAAAGATCTTTCTCTGTCCTTCTGGATGAGGTACAGGGTTCCTGTCTGCTCCTACCCAATACAGCGTGATAAATACCGTTCACCTCAGAAAACAATGTGAAGCTGAGAGTCAGGTCTCTCTTAGCGCTGGACAACAGAGCCCCACCTGTGGGTTTTAGGCCATGCCCAGGGCATTATTTCTCATCGTCCAGGCAGGAGGACTCGGCTGCAGACCAGGCTGCTGCTGAGCGAGTATTTGTCAGTTAAACACAGACCCTGAAGTAAAGATAGAAAAAGGGGCTCCCTCACCCCCAGGACTCTTTGGTCTTGTCCCCAAAAGCTGTAGAGGACACTGTTGTACCCCTCTCAGGCCCCCAGCTGTTGTCTCTCCTGCCCACCCCTGTACCTGTGGCCCCTTTGGAGGCCTGTCCAAGGGCTACTAAAATCACTTTGCCCACGTGTCCAGGAGCCCAAAAGGCCTGAATGATTGTGTTTCTTGGGGCTCAGAGCCAATAACTGGGTGCAGGACAATGACACCCAATGCCATGACACCCTCCAGGCTGAGGTATGACTCACTCTTCAGGCTCCTCACAGGAGCAGGCTGAGGCCAGGAGCTCTCCTAAAATTGCACCCTGGTGTGTGTGGCGTCTTCCCTTTCCCTGCCCCCACTCCCACCCGTGTCCCAGGAGCGTTTCCTTCACAAATCTCTTGCACAGGAATTCTTGTCTTGGAGGAACCTAACCTAAGACTCAAGTTTGCAAGAAAAGTGCTCACTAGCAGAAAGCATGTATTTCAACAGGCATCTATTCAGAAGAGGGACCCCCTTGGTTTCTCCCCAGAGCATTTGCTCAGGGAACTCTAAATAAGGGATTTCTTTCAGCACACATGCATGACAGGGACATCAGCAACCTCTTAAAGAGGACAGTGGTGGCACTAACCTGCAGAGAACACACAGCTAAGCCCATTTGTTGATTCAGTCCTTGTGCATTCATCGAGGGCGTAGGGTAATTTATGCTAGAAATGGTGCTCGGTGTAAGGATATGAACAGGGCTAAGACCCTCCTAAGGGTGCCACAAGTGCACAGTAGGAGAGATAAAAAAACAACACAGGGAGACAGCACAGGCACAGAAAGTTCTGGAAGCAGGACCGTCCTGTTTTCTCCCATATCTGGCTCCTGGCCAGTAGACTGTGTGCTCTCTGCAGGCAAGGGACCATGTCCTGTGTGCTTTTGCATCCCTGGTGCCCAGCACAGGCCCAGCACACCAGAGACAGCCAACAGGTGTTTGCTGAATGAAGGAAAGCACAAAGGAGGGGTTCCCTGTGTGGCCAACTTGAGGCAGGGATGGGATGAGAGTGGTCAGGCAGGATTCCTGGAGGAGCTGGTGCCTGAGCTGTGTTGGCTATGGCTGGGCTAAGAAGAGTGAGGGAACAGTGTTCTAGTCACAGGGAATAGCATGTCACAGCCTGTCCTAGGAAGGCCCAGTGTAGCTTGAGCAATGCAGCTGGCGTGGCACTCCTGTATTCGTACTACTGCTACTACTGCCTTTCAGAAGGAAACCCTCATACCTGTGAGAGCGAGCAGCTGGGGGCAAGGTGGATGGAGGAGCAAAGACCCCACCGAGTGTGGGGAGCCTTCAGGGTTGCAGCTGATGCTATGGATGGGCCATTAGCAGGGGAGAGCATGGCTAGCAAGAGTCCTGTGGCTGTCGATTGGCGCCAGGAGAAGTGGGGACCAGACACCGCTCAGCAAGATTCCAGGTTTCCAGCCTGGGGAAGGGGGAACTGGACAGATGTGAGGATGTTTAAGAAATACCAGCCAGAAGAGATTGTGGCACTCTCACCATGGCTCTTCTGCCATCCAAACAGAGCTGTTCAGGATGGGAGAACCCTGGGGCACAGCTCCCGCTCTTCCTCCTGGGAGTGGCCCTGCTAGGGATAAGGCCATCTGCAGCAGGAGGGGCACAGCGAGGCCCTGGGAGCTGAAGACAGCCCGCATCTCTCTGGGGTGGACTGTCCTGGGGCAGGAGAGGCACAGGGCGTTATAAGCCGAGGTTTTCTACTAGCTTGGCCAGGCTGATTTTGGCGGGGCGGGGGGCGGGGGACGGGGAACAGATACAGAGAGGGGACAAAATTCCCCACACTCTCCGGAGTCACTGCTTAAAACAAAACTGCCTCATTCTTAGAAAGCGTGATGTCTCCAGTGCAGAGGTGGGGACACTTGGGAAAGGGCGATGCTTGCATTTCCAGAGGTGTGCGTGTGAGTTCCTTAGAACAGGTGCCTTCTGTGTTGAGGACATGAAGACCCCCAGGGCAGTGGGAACCAGGAGGCCGGGGGTCCAGTCCCAGCCTTGTCACCGACCTTCAGTGTGACCTTGGGCAAGTCACGTGATCTCTTGGGCTTTGGGCTGTGTGAGCCTTAAAGTCACTTCTGGCTGTAACACTCCAGGGTCTAATTTAAAACCCACAATTCTCAGGGAAGAAACAGGGCAGAGGGACCAGGACAGTTCAGGGTCACAGCAGCTGCCTGACTGGGATATGGCAGAGCCACAGTGTACCACAGCCCTTCTGGCAGGAAAAGTTGGTAGCTTGCCTGGAACTTTTGAAGGCACATCTGCCTGGACCGTGAGGTACAGCCTCCTCCTCTGCAGCCCACCACGTTAAACGTAGCAACTTCCTGCGAAGGGAAGCATCAGCAGAAAGACCTCAGGGTTTTTGTGGAAGCCAAATAGGGTAATGCAGGTCAAGCAGTTTAAAACAAAGTGCCCCAGCCATGGCAGATGTCGCTGCTAGTAACAACTGTGTTGGTGAAAAACAGTAACTTGGTGAGCTTAAAAGGCTGGCTTCCCAACCTTGTTCTTACAGCCGATTGAAACACGCCCACATACACACATGCGCACATGCTCTCACACATACACACTTAATACGCAATGTTACTCACGTGGCATAGTTAGTGCAAGCGGAATATTCCTTCTCTGAAATGCTTGGAACCAGAAGCGTTTTAGAATTTGAATTTTTTCCGATTTTGGAATATTTGCGTTATACTTATTGGTTGAACATCCCCAATCCCGAGATCTGAACCCCAAAATGCTCCAATGAGCATTTCCTTTGAGTGTGATGTTGGTGCTCAAAAAGTTTCAGAATTTGGAGCATTGCAGATTTCAGATTTGGGATGCTCAGCCTGTATCAAAAAGTCCGCATTCCAAAAAACAAAGCAAAGCAAAACAAACAAACAAACAAAAAACAAAAAAACCCACCCACTCTAAAAATATTCAGTAGTGCCCATAATATCCTCCTGCCCTTCAGAAGGGATCCCTTGTATCTAGGCTCATTGACCATTAAGCTGCATGAAGGCACAGGGATGTTACAAGCCACTGTTCAGTTCTTGCAGCTAAGCTCAGTGATATGAAGTGCAACAATGCAAGGCGGTCAAACCAAGCCGAAGGCAACGATTTGGAAAGGCACTGATGTTGTCAAGCACATGGCATAGAATCAGGTGAGATGACAACTCATCCAGGAGATGAGAGGCTCCCTTATGGCCTGGAATATGATAAGCCTTGATTTAACTTTATTCTATTCAGGGAGATATAAAAATGTCTTTGGGACGGAAACCTAGTATCTAAGTCTTAGAGAAATTTACAAAATGTATTCCTGGTTACACAGATCATTTTTAAATCACCTAGTACTTTAAACCAAAAGGGAGGGATTTAAAAGAATTTGTGTCTATCTATGTAGTCCCAGGGATCTCTCTGCAGCCCGGCTGTGCACACAGGACCCTTGCCTGCTGTTCCCTAGAGAAATACCACTAGGGAAATACCAGGGGAACACTAGAGGAATATCAGGGGAACACCAAGTCCTGTTTCTGCTCCATCAGCTTGGCTTTCCTGAGCAGCACATGCTGGGAGCTTTGCTGGTGCACAGGCAGGGGATGGGAATGGGATACTCACCTGTGACATTCCCACGCAGTCGCCTGACACCCCCAGGTCCCATCTCTCCTTGGCGCATCTCCTCTTCTCCTGTCCTCTGAGGAGAGTTCTGTTTTCCCCCACACACTTCCCAGACTTTGAGACACAGCACTGGAAGACGGAGTGGAGAGACGCAGGGTTGGAGAGCGAGGGAGAAGAGGGAAGCCAGGGAGAGACTTAGAAGGCACATGGGCTGGGGTTTCTGGGACTCTTGGAGGCAGAATGTTGAGAGTGAAGTATTTAGAGTTTGAGAGCGATTGTGTAAAAACTGGAGAGAAAAAAGGAAGGCAAAATAGTTTTATTGATTTATTATTTCAATAGTTTTGGGAAACTAGGTGGTGTTTGCTTACACGGACAAGTTCTTCAGTGGTGATTTGTGAGATTTTGGTGCAGCCATCATCCAAGCAGTGTACACTGTACCCAAAGTATAATCTTTTATCCCTCACCTCCCACACCCTTCCCCCAAGTCCCCAGAGTCCAGTATCATTCTTATGCCTTTATGTCCTCACTTATAAGTGAGAACATACGATGTTTGGTTTTTCATTCCTGAGTTACTTCACTTAGAATAATGGTCTCCAGCTCCATCCAGGGTGCTGCAAATGCCATTATTTAATTCCTGTTTATGGCTGAGTAGTATTCCATGGTGTGTGTGTGTGTATATATATATAGTGTGTGAACATGTGATATATAATACACACACATATATATATGTATTTTTTCTTTATCCACTTGTTAGTTGATGGGCATTTGGACTGGTTCCATATTTTTGCAATTGCAAATTGTGCTGCTATAAATGTGTGCACAAGTATCTTTTTCATATAATGACTTCTTTTCCTCTGGGTAGATACCCAGTAGTGGAATTGCTGGATCAAATGGTAGTTCTACTTTTAGTTCTTTAAGGAATCTCCACACTGTTTTCCACAGTGGTTGTACTAGTTTACATTCCCGCCAGCAGTGCAGAAGTGTTTCCTATTCACCGCATCCATGCCAACATGTATTTTGTTTTGTTTTGTTTTTAAATGATGACCATTCTTGCAGGAGTAAGGTGGTGTCACATTGTGGTTTTTGATTTGCATTTTCCTGATCATTAATGATGTTGAGCATCTTTTCATATGTTTGTTGGCTATCCTATTCATGTCCTTAGTACACTTTTTGATGGAATTACTTGTTTTGGAAAAGGGATTCTTAAAGAAGTATTTCTAGATATTATAATTTGGATGACCTCCAAATTATATTATTCTTCCAAAGGAGACTGAGATTCGTGGTGTCATTTGTTGCTGCTTGAAAGTTTCTGATGTGACACTCTGCTGAGGCTGGACCCCACAGGGCCTGAGGACCTGCCCAGGTCACACATGGTTAGCTTGGAAAAGTAGGAGCAGTGTTCAGTGCCTCTGAGATTATTTCCCTCCCCAGCACGTGAGGAGCCACGTTCCCGTTAGTGAATGTTGGAGTGGAGCGCACTGGACCACGTGAACAGTCACTTCCCTCTTGCTTTTCACCATCCTCGGAGGCCAGCCTGGCCCCTCCCAAGCTCTAGGGGGAGCACTCTACTTTCCCATTTTATCTACTGGATCACTGGCATTGCATTCATGTATCTGCTCAACACATCCTCAAGTTTAAGATATTCTGGTTTATATTTGAGATATTTCCAAGATCCGTAGGGAAAAAAGAAAAAGGGAATGAAAGAAAGGAAAGGAAGGCTGGGCGCAGTGGCTCACGCCTGTAATCCTAGCACTTTGGGAAGCTGAGGCGGGTGGATCACGAGGTCAGGAGATCGAGACCATCCTGGCTAACACGATGAAACCCCGTCTCTACCAAAAATACAAAAAGTAGCCGGGTGTGGTGGCACGTGGCTGTAGTCACAGCTACTCAGGAGGCTGAGGCAGAAGAATCACTTGAACCCGGGAGGTGGAGGTTGCAGTGAGCCGAGATCGCACCACTGCACTCCAGCCAGGGCGACAGACTGAGACTCCGAAAAAAAAAAAAAAAGGAAGGCAAGGCAAGGCAAGGCAAGGCAGTGATGGTATGAAGGAAAGAAGGAAGAACAGCACTACCACCGACTCAGAGCCAGGCACTGGGTCTGATACTTTATATACAGAGAATGGCTTAAGCCCCAAAGCCACACACAGCACAACTTAGTCCCCTTCATTTGTGAAGACATTGAGATTTGGAGAGGTTAAGTTACTCAGTAAAACCCAATTCTGCCGACGGACAGTTCTGGGTCTGTGCTGTAGAGCTTCTGCCATTCCAGGACTCACAACACACTCCCAGTCTGAGCCTCTGCAAATGACCCAGCCTCCCCATCCAGAGCTCTACAGACTGAAAAAGATGAAGCGTGGACTTTGAAGGGCTTCCTCAGTCCACTTATACAGTCGTATAAGTCGTATAAGTGGAGCCTCAGCTCACCGAGGCGCAGCTGGAACTGACCTACCGATGTAAACTGGTGTGAAAAGAAAGCCCTGGAAAGATATTAAGGTCCCGTGTTCTCCTTCCACTTGGTGGGCAGCGTGGTCCAGTGGGAACTTCTGAGAACCAGGAGACCAGGGTTCCACTCCATGACCTTCAAGAGTCACTAACTCTCAACACACCTCAGTTTTCCACTCTGGAAAGTGGAAAATAACATTTATCAAACCTTTCCAAACCTGTTTAAGTACATATCAGAGTGAAAACCTCTTTAAAAGAACAATACAGAAAGAATGCATAACGTTTGCCTCGTTTATTATTGTATCTCACACAGTCATGGGCCTTTGTTTTGTGTGGTTTCACATTCTTGTGAAGTAGGCAAGGTGGGCATTTGTGTTCCCATTTAGCAGACATAGAAACTGAGACCCGGGAAGCCCAAGTCACATGGTTTTTAGGTACTGGGAGAGCACATGCCTTCCCTCCCTGCCACATCTGGCACGTGCCTGTTCTTTGTCCAGGCCTATCACCCACCTGGAGCATCCTGAGATGTGGGGGCTGACAAGGCTGCGTCTTGATCGACTTGTGGTCCAAGATGTCCCTGGAAGAGGCTGCCAGCTGTGACCAGGGGTTGAGAGGAATCAGGAAGAAAGCAAGTGGCTGGCCATACATGACCCATTATCACTCATGGGGAGGAAGAGCCACTAAAGGCACTTACGCTGCTGGTGGCAGGGTGTAGTGTCACCTTCAGACAAGAGGGGGAAGTGACAAATGGGATCACCCCTCAGTCAGGGTTCAGCAAGGGAATTTACTACCTCAGTCTGCAAGTGTTGGTTTCATTTCCATGGAATAACATTTATTTCAGTTTGATGGATGAGACATAAATCAACTTCGATGCCCACCTCTGTCTGCATATGTGGGCTGTGCTGTATTGTTTCTTTAAAAAAAAAAAAAAAGTTGGAAAGGTAATTCTTCCCAGAGCTAGATTAATGATTGCACATCTCCTATTACCACGGGCTTGTAAGACCAGGATTGACAGCTGTTTTAGTGCTCTCCGGCTGGGAACGGTTTGTTTAACAAATACAGCAGGACACACATGATCCCCTGGCTGCCTGTTCTCATTCCCATCTCGTAGGATGGCATTGTGCCCACTCACAAGCCGGCAGCTCCCTGCCCTTGGGCAAAGGTGCCAGGGAATTGTGGCTTAAACTGGCACCAAGTGGCGCACAGAGGATGCTCTGCTTTTCCTTCTCCTGCAACCCAGGAACCCTGCGTCCTCTCCACACGTGCTTCCACCAACCTGGCACCTGAGTATTACGACAAGACTCTGAACAGACGACACTATTAACAATAGCGGGTACTGAGCATCTGTCACGGGTCAGGCATGGTATTGAATATGCCCTTTACATTTTGTCTCTCATTTGAGCTTCACAGAAACCCTTGAAGAGTGGCAGAGGGGTAAGATTATTACCCCCATGCTATAGAGGAAGCAGTGAGGATGCAGAAAGTTCCACTAACCTGTCTGACATCTCACAGTTGAAGTGGCAGAGCCAGAAAAGACCCAAAGGGCAGGACCAAAAAATTCACAGGTGGGGAAATTTAAATGACTGAGAGAATATGTGTGAAAGTTGAAGACTGGAATGAATAAATTCAAATGAAAGCAACACTAGTTTATTATATCTTAGCTTTCGAATTAGCAAACAAATAAATGTTTCTCGTGATAATACGTAATGCTGATGTGGCAAATCACAGGTGGTTATAAATTCTTTCACACGCCTAAGAAACAGGGTCTCAGTCCCTCCCTTGAACCTCGGTGAGCTCTCTGGTTGCTTCGACCAACAGAGTGCAGTGGAAGTGCTGCTGTGCCTTAAGAGACTGGCAGGTTCCACTTCCCGGCTCTGGGAGCCCTGGCTCACTGGTGGCACCTAGAGTCTGACCGCCCAGTGGGGGAGACCTTGTGGCGAGGCCCTGAGAGCACATGAGCAGGGGAAGGGAGTTATGAACCGGACCTTCGAGCCATCCCTGCCAGACTGCAGGCATGTGCGGAGGCCAGCTTGGACCCTCTGACCAGCTGCCAACTCAGCACCACCAAGAAACCTCAGTCAGGGCCATGTAGGGCAGAAGGACTGACCGGCTGAGCCGTGCCTGAATCCCTGGCCCATGATATCGTTTGTTCTGCAGTGGTGTGTAACCGGAAGAGCTGGGAAGCTGAAGTGTTGCAAGCACTCTCAAACCCAATGCGGCAGTGCACGCTGGGGCACACTTTCTAGAAAGCAATTTGGTAATATGGGTCTAAGATCCTAATTCTCTTTTGAGGAATCCATTCTAAGCAAATAACCCAAAATGTAGACAACATTTTCTACATCTTTTATTTACATTAACATTCAATGAGAACCTTCCAAATGTCAAACATAAGAAAATTTAAGTTCTAGTGCAGACAATGTCACATTCTGTAGTTTTTTAAAGTTTTTAAGAGTTTTTAATGACAGTGGAAAAGAACTCTAAACTGTGTATTTAATATGGGCTTATCAATGTTAAAAATACATACATAGAAACATACTATAAGGACATATGCCAAAAATAATAATCAGAATAACCTCTAGGTAATGGGATTACGGTTGACTTTTTTCCTAATTGTTCAAACTTTTTTCTACTTTCCAAATTATTTATAATGATACTGTGTTACATTTTTAATCATAAAGTAAAAACAAAAAAGAGAAAACTCTTTTAATTTATACTAAGAATACTGAATGAAAATGGGCCTTTGGGGTGGAGAAAACGTTTCGCTCAAGTACAGGTTGTAAGGTATGCAGATTGATGTTCTAAGAAATAAACTTGACTTTCCAAGGATACCACAAATCTACCTTTAATCTGTAAAGGTTTGAGCTTGAGAGATCACGTGAAGCTCTACAGGCTGGTGAGAGCTGCTGGGTCCAAATGTCGCCTCCTTCAGGAAGCCCCGAATCTACGAGTGCACCCCATCAGGAAGTGACCCCACTCATCCCAACTCAACTATGAATTTCTGAAGCACTTGACTGGTCTCATTCATTTGACCAGGTTTAGTGAAAATGGACTCCCACCACGCCCTGTGCATGGCACAGAGGATATGAGTGGTCGTCTCTGTTCTTGGTTTCAAGGAACTTACAATCTAGTCCACAGGCACTCGGCACTTTGTAGGTGGCACTAGTGGCTGTGTCCGTGGCATGTCTCCTCCAGCAGCCTGGGAGGTCCCCGAGGGCGGCAGCATCCATGTCAGTCTCTCTTCAGTATTCCCATGGCACCCAGGGCTGGCGCCGGGCACATAACAGGCACCCACTGGGTATCTGTGGAAGTGACGATGTGGTGAACATCCCACCCACCTCTCTGTTATTATCGTTCAAGTGAAATGCGCTAAAGTCCATGCAGTGTTGTGTAAATGGAAACTAACATACAAACAGAAAGGACTCAAGTTATTAATCAGAAGGACCGAGAGCGACTGAACATTCCACATAAGGGCGGAAGGGTTCTCTCATTTGCATTTTTCTGAGAAGCAGTTCTGCCTGCTAAATAAAACTTTCTTGTTCCAAAAATTGGAAGCAGATAAAACAGATCAATGTCTCCAAGATGTCAGCAGAAGCTGATCAGAGCACGCATCCCTGGGCTGGAGGGCCGCGTGTTGTTCTGCGGTAGCAACCTTCAGTAACAGCCTTGGTGGAAAGGGTGAGTGTCGAGCAAACCGAAGACCCGTCGGACCCCAGGCACCATTGCGTGCCAAAGAGAACACTTATTTTCCCTTTGTTTCTGTGGATGTTTTTAAAGGCAGAATGCCTACTCATTGTTTTCAATCTCGTTGATTATGAAGAGATTGCTGGATCAGAAAAATTCACAGAAGAGCAGATGTGGGGCAGTGGCCGTCCAACTATAATGTGCCCAAGCTTCATCTCAAGTATCTGTTCACAGTGCAGGTCCCAGACCCACGCCCAGAGACCCTCACTCAGTGGATCTGGATGGGGTGAGGATGGGATATGAGATTCCCAGGACCTCAGCTGGAGAAGCCATGATATCGAGGTGTGCTCATTTGGGGCTCTCCAGAGCTAAGCTGGTTAGAGGGATGTGGCTCTCCAGAGTCAAGCTTGTTAAAGTGGTGGGAAAGGAGTGGAGTTTTTCTCGTAAGATTTCATATGTTCATTTATTGGTTTATCCCTTTATTCATTTTATATAAACATTTATTTAAAGTCAATAATGTGGCAAAATAGAGACTGAAACAGCCCATTGGAGGTCACTGACAAGCTAAGGGAGGTTTCTGGGGGGTGATGAGGGCAGGAGGCAGATTGCCGTGGGCTGTGTGAGTGGGAGGTGAGGAAACAGAGCCCCTGGGTGCTTGTGATGCTTACACGAAGCTTGGCTGCAAAGGGAGGAGAGTGTGTGAGAGAGAACAAGAGTGAGACAGAGGAGGTGAGAGAGGAGAGAGAGGGAGAGGAGAGAAGAGAGGAGAGAGGAAGATGAAAAGAGAGGAAGGGAGACAGAAGAGGGATTCAGAATGTTTTAAAGATGGTAACTGGGCAGTGGGCTTGCGTGTGTTAACTGTTGACAGGAAGGGGCCAGTAGGAAGGGTGAGGCCCAGGAGAAAGCAGAGATGGCCCCTGGAGTGAGTCCAGAAGGTGGGATGAGGCAGGGTCCGAAGCCTGGGGGAGGGACTGGCCGGCGATGAAGAGGTGACCTCTGACTTAGCACAGTGGTTAAAGAGTGGTCAACTCCTGGTTCTGCCACATGCTACGTGTGCAGCTCCGGGCAGGTGTCAGGAGAACACAGCATGGATTGGACATCCCAGAGGTGAGAGGCGCTCACGTGACCAAGAAAGCCTGAGTCGTGGCACCCAGCCAAATTAGCCCCAGTTGTGGACAGTCCAGCATCTCAGAACTCAGTTATCAAAGATGCTGTGGTTTATTCACAGCAATTCAGAACAGGGGCCCACAGAGGACCACCGCCTGTTCCTGCAGAGCTGTGTTGGCTGATCCATGCCCATTTACCTCCATGTTGTGTGTGGCTGCTTTCTCTCCAAGGTGCAATAGACTTGTGAGGATAGAGACCATATGGTCCCCAAAGCCTCAAATATGCACTACAGAAATACATGTTGCAGAAAAGCTTGCCGACCACTGAGTGAGAATATGCAAGGACTTTGGGCAGCTTGATTCCAGTGCTGTCTCTACACGGATGCCTGTGTGCCCTGGGCAGGCTCCTGGTCTGTAAGATGCAAGAGCAGGAGTCCTCCCAACAGCATGTAGGCAGTGCTCACCATGTCCTCACTCAGCTGGGCACTCTGTCTGATATGGATTGGCTGTGTCTCCACCCAAATCTTATCTTGAATTGTTGCTCCTATAATTCCCACGTGTTGTGGGAGGGACCGGGTGGGAGGTAATTGAATCATGGGGGCGGTTTCCCCCATACTGTTCTCATGGTAGTGAGTAAGTCTCATGAGATCTGATGGTTTTATAAGGGGAAGCCCCTTTCACTTGGTCTCTCATTCTCTCTTGCCTGCTGCCATGTGAGATGTGCCTTTTGTCTTCTGCCATGATTGTGAGGCCTCATGGAACTGTGAGTCCATTAAACCTCTTTTTCTTTATAAATGACCCAGTCTCGGGCGTGTCTTTATCAGCAGCGTGAAAACGGGCTAATACACAGTCCTTATCTCTTGGCATGCTCGCAGCCAGGGTGCCCAGCCATCCTGATCACCAGCTTACAGACTGAGGCTACAGAGCCCTGGCAGAGTCTAAGCCACCTGCCCAGTGCCCTGCAGGAGAAGCCGAGTTTCTGAACCTGTGCTCTTCACGGCTCTCCTGTGACGTCCACCCTCAAGCTCGGGGCCCTGCATGCAGCTCCTCTGGAGGTGCTCTGGGGTACCCACAGCAGGATAGGAGGAAGCTGGGGGCAAGACCTGGCATCCCTCCTTGCTTCCACCAGGGTTGCTCCACTTTGATCTGTTTATAGCCTGGATTTAAGCATAAATGTCACATGAAAGAAGGGTCTGCAGGCCAGCTGGGCTCTTAGGCTGTTTCCAGGAAAAGAAATCTGTCTATTTTCAGGGCCCCTAGCCAGATGCCTTGAGCCGTATATGCTTCCTCTCCCTCATCCCCACACCCAGTTACCCACCAGCTGTTGACTCTGCTTGCAAAATATCTCTTTATTCAGGCCACATCACCTCTTTCCCGGACTGTGGGCTCATCGCCACTCTGAAGGCTCCACCTGCCAGGGCCACATGACTCCCAACTGCTCTGTAGCTACAGGGGCACCTGTCCACCCTAGACAGCAAACCTGCATTTTGGTCACTTGGGACGAGGCATGCAGGTGGCTCAGGCTAAATTATGGACCTTGCCAGGCAAACAGCTCAAACCACGTGGGCATGAGAAGCTGCTCTAAGTTGGTAGCATTACCCAAGGCTTTGAGAACATGTCCACAAAGTGATATCACATTGTGATAGCAAAGTGAAGCCCACCTTCTATTACAGGGGCCAAGTTTAGCAGCAGTGACTTTGCTTTCAATCAAATTTTGTAATTAAATTTGTTTTTATGTAGTAAAATTCCATGTACACTTGTTAGATGCTCCTATGTCAATAAGACCCCAAGAAATGCCTAATCGAATTCTAGCGCTCAGACTTCTCTCTTCTGTTTACAGCACGGGACGGTGGCACTGAGTGACATGACATAGACTGATAACTACGGACCCGCGTAACAAGCATCGCTTGTACACACAGCTCCTGAGGGCCAGGAGGAAAGCTTTGTCTCCTTGAACATCTAAACTGTAACATCTGCTTGACAAAGACGTCTGATTGGATGACTCCTATGGAACAAAGTCTAGTATGTCAAACTTATGTTCTACTGCCCAACACTTAATATTACACTAATAATGCTCAGTGTCTGTGTGGTTCATCTGTGTTTCCAAAATACATCAAAATGTTTAATTAAATAGCAAATATCTATCCCTTTCCTTCAAAAAAGAGCTTAAAACCAAGGTCATCAAAACATGATTCTAATTTGATCACCTGCCTTTTGAAGTCACATCTCTTAGACTCAAGTAAAGTGTGGAGTTGGGGCAATTATCTGAATTATTCAGGAAGCAGAATTTTGGCCTAAATCATCACATTCCCAGAGAACAAATAATATCTGTCAGTTCAGCCAAAAAGCAGAAAAATTGAACACTTTGCTCTTTTTCTACATGAAATAGCATATATGCCACCTTATTTTCTCTGAGCCAACTGGCTAATGAATTCTGTTTGACCCTGGAAAAGCTTAAGAAGATGAAGCCAGAAAGTTAAAGATTCTTTCGTTTTGCAAAAGTCAGAGAGATCTATATTTCCCAAAGGTCGTTTGCTTTAAGTTCTTGGTGTCAAATTGGAACTTTCTGAAGAATAGAACTCAAGACTTTTCTTATTTCTTCAGTAATATTTCAGTTAGTCCCACTCTCCGTTCTTACTTTTTCACCTGAAAAGATTCCATATCATGGAATCATTAGTAAAATGAACTGTTGAGATATATATTTTTTTTAATATCAAAGTTTTCTGGCCAGGCACGGTGGCTCACACCTGTAATCCCAACACTAGGAGGCCGAGGTGGGTGAATTGCTTGAGCTCAGGAGTTTGAGACCAGCCTGGGCAACACGGCAAAATCACATCTCTACCAAATACACAAAAATTAGCCAGGTGTTGTGGCACGTGCCTGTGGTCCCAGCCCATCTACTCAGAAGACTGAGGTGGGAGCATCACTGGAGCCTGGGAGGTTGAGGCTGCAGTCAGCTATGATTGCATCACTACATCCAGCCTGGGTGACAGAGCCAGACCTTGTCTCAAAAAAATTTTTTTTTAAGTTTTCTATTCTTTCCAAGTGATGTGGAGTCTGAGAAGTCACTCATAGGTCTAACATTCAAGTTTGTAAATTAGGCTGTTTCACTTTTGACACCATAATTTAGGATGAAAACCAGGTTTGCGTAAAAAGTCCCTGACTCTCCAAATGGGGAGTTTCACCAGAAACATCAGCTATCCCATTCTGTTCATTACAACAAAAAGTTTCTCCTGGAGACAAGTTTGGCTTTGAATAAAATCAGATAAACCCAGGTTGGAGGAGGGGGATGGTGGCACGGAGGTGGATCCCGTATTGTTTCTTTCTTTTTCGGTGAAACAACAGATCACCAATTAATTAGGATCTGAGAGAACAGAAGTACTCCGCATTTCTAATTTTGATATCCTTAATGTATAAGTCCTTCTAGGCTCACAGAGTTTATATGGCAACACAATATGTTCAGAAGGAAGTCTGGAAGGAGTTTGGATCTCTGTTCTCCAGTTCTCGGAAGAAAGGATCAGGACAGTGCGATTGTGTGAGTTCTGGAGCCACTGGGGCTCGGTCAGTGCCTCCCCCAGATGACGAGCCATCAGCTGATTCATCTTGATTTCGATGCTGCTGACACCTGCTCTAAGCACCCCGTCCTGTTTCCATGGTAACTAAGGAAAAGCATCCTTGTCCACATACTTTTGGAACCTCATTAAATCAGGCGGCAGGGCAGCAGCTGTGTTCTCCACGCGTTTCTCTGACAGTCATGAACTAATTTTACGATGCTCAGGTGATTTTGGGCGCTTTCTAGGCCAGACTGTTGAGAATGTGTAGATAGTGGGACAGATGGCAGAATAAATAAATATTGCCAAAGTGTTTAATGCACACACATTTTCTGAAAGGTGCGAACCAACGATAGTAATTTTATTGACTGAGGTAATTTGAAGCCAAATAATGGTTATGAGGAGGATGGAAGCTCTTGGAAAATGTGAACTTGAGGCACTCTTCTGATGCTAAAAATCTCTCAGGAAAACAGTACGTCACCAGTGTCGCCAATGTGGTTCTAAGGCAGCTGGTGGCCCAGAATGTGAGGATGTGAAATACAAAACTTTCTCATTTCCACCATTGTATTATTTGCTGGATTCGGGAAAATCTGAAGGAAGGTCTTTTTACGCAACACACACACACGTACGCACACACACAGCCCAGGAAGTAGACATTTGATTAAACATGCAGATTTCACAAATACTGACTCAAGAACCAGGTTTTCTCCACTGCTTTTTTTTCCCCCAAAGGGGGTCGAAGATACGTATTCAGCTGAAAGAAATCTGGGCTGGCTTGACTGACCCAGAACAAACATGGCCTGCTGATTTCTGAAGAGAACCCCCAAACCTCTCCATGCTGAGAATGGTGAAGGAAACGTTGGATTTGTTGGTTTTAACGGAAATGATCAACAGCCAGGGGAGAGTCCCAAACTTCTGTTGTTCTCAAGTGGGTTAGAGGGTCGGCTTCTTCCCTAGATCTAGGGCTGGACTTCCTGGGCTCCAAACTCCACCCTGCTGCTGACAGGGCTGTGGCCTTGGGCAACTTATCCAACCTATTGGTGCTGTAACTGCTTCACCTATAAACTGGAAATCATCATAGTTCCTACCTCATAGGGTCATTCTGAGATCGTAAGGAGTTCCTATTTGACAAGTGCTGACAATAGTGCCTGGTGCTTATTAAGTGCCGCCTGGGGATTCGCTGATTGGAGTTTTCTTTCTGTATTCATTGTACTGAATGAGCACTGTCATCTATTTCATAGGCCAATTCCAATTTTTCCACGTAGCAGTTACAAATAAATTGACTTTGGAGAAAGTTAGACCTGTATCCGAATGCTGGGCTGCCACAGATGCACTGGGTGTGTCACCTTGTGCAGTGATGTAACCTCCCTGAGCCTTGGTTTGCTCATCTGTAATAGCAGAACCCACCACCTGGGGTTGGGGGATGGGGGTTAAAGAGGATAAAGTGTGGTGAGGTGCATACAACACATAACAGGTGCCTGGCACACAGGAAGAGCTCCATCCATAAAAGTGATAATGATCACGCCATTCTCAGTATTAAGAAGTTATTGCTCATCAAAATATTTTAATATACTAGGAAGCTAGGCTTTGTCTTATTTGACAGATAACATAAAAATAATAGAAAGTAATGAAATGGCCATTGCAATGCAATAATGCATTGCACTTGTGAAAGGTGGAGGTAGGACAGAGATCACACCTTGATAAATGAGCTCTTGACATTTTTTGGTGTGGATTCAGCCCTCACAGGAGATTCTGAACCTTTAGCCTTCAAAAATTGCATAACAAAATGTTCCCTGTGTTGAAGAGGTCAAGAATTATGTAAACTTTTGTGCAATTAGTTAGAACCAGGATACCATGAATAAATATGTCAAGAGTTGGAACTGTCATTACATATACCAATCCTCGGCCCCTGTAAAGAGAAAAGATGTGCCTGGATGATTGTCCAATATGTGAAATATCATTGTTACTCCGAAATTGGGTAATAGTCATATGTAACCAATTAAAATCCCATTATGAAGAATATAAAATCCCTACTTTGAGGGTGAGGGGGATCAAGGTTCAATAATAGAGAAGCAGGATTTAGAGGAGGAGAACGTGAGTGGCCACAGTGACCTAGAGTATTGACTGTCCCTCTGGGGCTTGTTGTCCTTCCTGGAGCAATGGGATCTCGCTGCTTCTCCAGCACCTCTATGCTGAGCAGGGTTGATTAAGGGGGATCTAAAGAGAATGACCTGACTTATGTTGTTTTAGGGTATGAACAAACAGTTGTTGACATATGTCACGCATAAAGTCCTGTGCTAATGGCCAGAGGGACTCGGAGGTCCGTCAGACACGATCCTCATCCTTGGAGAAACCTGTAGTCAAATGGGAAGGAGTCATGCCTAGAGAGTGAGAGGGTGGACTAGGAAGGGAATAGGATGGAGGGGGTAACATATGTGTTGCAGCAGCCTGTGCTGCTAAGAACCGGTGCTGGGCTGTAGGAGAGGCCCCTCACACTGCAATCCACGGCAGAGGTCCTTCCACAGGACCAGGCAGGAAAGAATATTAGGTGGAGGCCCCAGAGCCCCCGCCTTCTCCTGCCATTCCTTCCTCTTCAACAAACTCCAACCCCCATGCTCCTTTTGGGTGGAAATGTGAGGTTTCTATTATTTTGGCATTACAATTCTCACAACTGTACTTGAGGTCAGGAGGTCAAGACCAGCCAGGCCAACATGGTGAAACCTCATCTCTACTAAAAATACAAAAACTTGCCAGGCATGGTGGCGCACACCTGTGATCCCAGCTACTTGGGAGGCTGAGGCACGAGAATGGCTTGAACCCAGGAGGCAGAAACTGTAGTGACCCAAGAACGCACCACTGCACTCCAGCCTGAGCGATAGAGTGAGACTCCATCCCCCTAAAAAACAAACAGACCCAATTCTCCCCAAAATATGAAAGCAATGTATGCTAATAAAAATGTAGAAAGAAGAAAATTAAAGAAAAAAAACATCCAAAATAATTTCGATACCTTGGTGAATTTATTTCTAATTATTTTTCTCTGTTGTTTGTTTGGTTTTAATGTAGCTGTAATTACATAGTATATTTTTATCTAGGTTTTTCACTTAACATTAAAATAGGTACATTTTCATGCCTTTATGAAATATTTGTACACATCAGCTTATGACTGCACAGTGGTCCATTCTGTTATAATTTAACTAAACATTCCCTTTTTGTTAAGGTCATGTCCTACTCTTTGCTATTGTAAATAATTTGCAAGAAACAATTTTACATTGAAAGAGCATTTCCAGCCGGATGTGGTGGCTCACACCTGTAATCCCAGCACTTTGAGAGGCTGAAGCGAGTGGATCACCTGAGGTCAGGAGATCAAGACCAGCCTGGCCAACATGGTGAAACCCCATCTCTACCAAAAATACAAAAATTGGCTGGACGTGGTGGCACACGCCTGCAATCCCAGCTACTCGGGAGGCTGAGGCAGGAGAACTGCTTGAACCTGGGAGGTGGAGGTTGCAGTGAGCTGAGAATGTGCCATTGTACTCCAGCTTGGGCGACAGAGTGAGACTCCATCTCAAAAAAAATAAAATAAAATAAAGAGCATTTCCAAAACTGATATCTTTTTAAAGATATCCTATAGGATGTTTTAATAGGTAAACTTCAAAAAAAAAAAAAAAAAAAAAGAAGTGTTCTGTGCTCCAATTAGTTTGGGAAAAGCTAAGTTAAACAATGCTGGGTTGGAAAAATAGGCCTCTTCCCTGCAGGAATTTTCAGAGCCTTTGTACATGGTGTATTGTGAAACCCTAACAGAGGAATACGTTTCCTGGACCTGTTGGCACAAAATCGTTTCCTTTGAGGGAGAACTTATTAGCAGGACTGACACTTTTCAATAGAATGAAGATGTATTTATTTTTTCCCAAAAACACAATCAAAGTCTCTTTCAGACACATTTTATTTTATGTCTTTTTTTGGCAGTGGCGACAGTAGCGTGATTGTAGCTCACTGCAGCCTCAACCTCCCAGGCTCAAGTGATCCTCCCAGTTCAGCCTCTCAAGTAGCTGGAACTACAGGCATATTCCACCACGCCTGGCTAATTTATTTACATTTTTTGTAGAGATGGGGTCTCTCTATGTTGTGCAGGCTGGTCTCAAACTCCTGGGCTCAAGCGACCCTCCCGCCTCAGACTCCCAAAGTGCTCAGATTACAAGCATGAGCCACCATGCCCAGCCCAGACACATTTTAAATGACTAACAGATCCTAATATTGAAATCAGACCAATGCAGCTTAAGATAGGAAAACTGTAGGTCACTGCCACTCATGAACAAAAATGTAAACCTCTAAAATAAAATATTAGCAATTCAGTTACAGCAGGATATAAGATAGGTTAAGAATGCAAAGATCACTTACGCTTAGGAACCTCATTAATGCAAATTATTAAATCAAAATTAAATCAAAAGATTAAGGAAGAACGTCTTATGTGATCATCTCAAGGGCCATCAAGACTTTCTACGAAATTGCCAGCCGGGCGCAGTGGTTCACGCCTGTAATCCCAGCACTTTGGGAGGCTGAGGCAGGCAGATCACCTGAGCTCAGGAGTTTGAGACCAGCCTGGCCAACATGGTGAAACCCTGTCTCTACTAAAAATACAAAACTCAGCTGGGCACCTATAATTCCAGCTACTTGGTAGGCTGAGGCAAGAGAATCGCTTGAGCCCATGAGGTATAGGTTACAGTGAGCCAAGATCATGCCACTGCACTCCAGCCTGGGTAACACGAGACTCTGTCTCAAAAAAAATAAATAAATAAATAAATAAAAAATACATTTTATGAAATTTCAGCGTTATTCTGGATTTTCAAAAAAGTAACTTTTAGAAAATAGCCATAAAACAAAAATTTTGTTAAAATAATACAGAGCATATCTTGAAATACAACAAATTAATATACAATAGTATTGCACTAAAGATATTTGGACTAAAGTTAAGAATAAGCAAGAATGCCTCCTCTAAATACTATTATTGTACACCATGCTGGAGGTGTAGCTAGTGCAATAGGACAAGAAAAAAAGTTAAAGATAGAAATGTTGGAACAGATTATATGACTGTCTATCCAGAAAACCTAAAAGAATCAACTGAATATTATAATCAATTTCAAAATTTAGTATGCTGGCTATTTTCTAAACAGATACAAGATAAATACACAAAATTCAATTGCTTTCCTTTATAACATTAATAACCAGCTAGAAAATATAAAGGAAACAGAGATGCCATTCACAAGAGCAATTAAAAGTACAAAATTTGGGAAATTAATTTGACAAATGCATAACTTTGGTATGAACAGTACTGACAAAGCTTTACGGAAGGCTATTATATCTGAATAGATAGAGACAGATAACGTTTTCAGATCAGGAAAGTCAATGTTGTAAAAATGCAACTACTCCTCAAAACCTATTTAATGAAATTTTCACCACAATCCCAATTTCTTTTTTAGTTTTTGTGTTTGTTGATTTTTTCCCTTAATAAATCAACCCTAAATTTTAACAAAATAAAATTTCAAGAGTAACCAAGAACATTTTTAAAATGATTTCACCTTACTGAGATAAAGCAAAAGAGGGGAAAGAGTGTATCCCGGTTAGGGAAATAGTCTTGGTATCTTGATTTCAAATAATAATTCAGAAATACTAATATGTTTCTGATTAAGAGTTCTGGGGAAAAGGCAATGACTATTAATTGAATAGAAATGTTTGGTAGAAGTTCCTCATTATCTAGGGGAAAATGAAGCAATAGCAACTTCACTAAATAAAAAAAATAGAAAAAAGGAAAAGAGGAAACAAAAACAAAAAATAAACATGGACACAGAAGAATCAGAATCAAGAATATCAGTTTTTGCACTAAATATAAAATGTTGAATGATCCTATTAAAAGACAGAGAATCAGATTAAGTTAAAAATCAAAACCCAGGCCGGGTCCGGTGGCTCACGCCTGTAATCCCAGCACTTTGAGAGGCTGAGGTAGGTGGATCACGAGGTCAAGAGATCAAGACCATCCTGGCTAACATGGTGAAACCCCGTCTCTACTAAAAAAAATACAAAAAATTGGCTGAGTGTGGTGGCAGGCATCTGTGGTCCCAGTTGCTTGGGAGGCTGAGGCAGGAGAATGGTGTGAACCCGGGAGGTGGAGCTTGCAGTGAGACGAGATCATGCCACTGCACTCCAGCCTGGGTGACAAAGCAAGACTCCGTATTAAAAAACAAAAAAACCAAAATATCAAAACCCAGCTCTATGCCGTTTATGAGAAATGAAAGACAACTTTTATGAAAAGGTTGAAAATATCAGTAATCAAAGAGCTAACAGATAAAAGCATACAAAAAGAAAGTTGACATGACAATATTAATGTCACAAAATGAAATTTTAGGTTTATAGAGCTAAATAGAATAATGAGGTACATTGTGTAATGATAAAGGCAAAATTTATGTAGAAGAGGTAATAGTCATAAATCTGTGTGCACAACAACGTAGCAATTAAATACCTTAAGCTGAAACTGTTAAAATGCAAGTAAAACTTAATTTTAAAAATATCAACAGGAAAGGAGATAGATCTACTAGATATAAGGTAAGGATGTAAAGGGATTCACTAATACCATCAATAAATCTGACTTCACTGACGTACATTGAGCTTTATGTATCTCAAATAGAGAGTACACATTTCCCCCTTGTGTACATGAATCATGGACAAAAATCACTCATGTCCCACTTGGTCAACTTAAAACATCTTAATGAAATAAAAAAGCTGATACTTAAAGGCCACATTATTATGTCAAAAAATTTTAAATTAGAATTAAATAATTCAACCAAAAATATTAATTAAGAACCACAATTCCACCCAATCATTGGGTCAAACAGAAAATTATAAGGGGAATAGCAAACTACTTAGACAATAATGAAGAGAACACTTCGGTCTATAAACCTATGACACAGAATAGAGAGCTCAGAAATAAGCCCGTGCATATACAGTCACCGGATCTTTGACAAGGGTGCCAAGAACACACCATGGGGAGAGGACTCGTTTTTCAATAAACAGTTCTGGGAAAACTGAGTATCCACACACAAAATAGTGAAATTCGACCCTTGCATTGCACCATACCCAAAAATCAACTCAAAATGGATTAAAGATTTAAAGGTAAAACCTGAAACCCCAAAACTCCTAGAAGAAAATATAAGGTAAAGCTCCTTGACATGGATCTTGGCAATGATTTTTGGGCTATGACACCAAAAGCACAGGCAACAAAAGCAAGAATAAGCAAGTGGACCTACCTCTAACTAAAAAGTTTTGACACAGCATAGTAACAATCAGCAAAATGAAAAGGCAACGTATAGATTTGGAGAAAATATTTGCAAACCATCTGTCTGATAAGGGATTAATATTCAGAATACATAAGGAACTCATACAATTCAATACCAATAAGAAGAACTCAATTTAAAAATAAGCAAAGATGTGAGTAGACATTTCTCCAAAGAAAACATACAAATGGCCCACTCTAATGGACAGAAAACCCACACAGGAAGAACACCATGAAGATAGAGTAGGGTGATGATTTTACAAGTCAAGTATCACCCTGCTCTCTGCTGGGGTGATGGGTGGCCAGCAAACCACCAGAACCTAGGAGAGAGGTGTGGAACAGACGTTCCCCCAGAGCCCTCAGAAGAAGCCAACCCTGATGATACCTTGACCTTGCACTTCTAGCCCCAGAAATGAAAGATGATAAATTTCTGCTGTTTAAACCACTTGGTTTGTGATATTTTGTTATAGCAACCCTAGCAAACTAATACAACAGGAACATGAAATATTAGATATAAACATTGGAAAAGAAGAGATAGAATTACCTATTTTAAAAAATGATACAATTGGATACTGAGAAGACCCAAGGGATTTGGGTTTTTTGTTACTAGAATTAATGCTTTAACACCTAATGTGGCTTAATACAAGGCTCACAGCTGGGTTCATCTTATGAGAAGCATTTTCAGGAGTGTCGCAGGCAGGAGGAGGATGAGAGCAGGGTGTCTTCCTTTCTGCTGGACTGAGAATTGGCAAAGGCTGGCTCCTCTACCACAGGCTAAGCTCCTCGCCAGACGTCCTCTACTACAGTGATAGCCTTAGCTACAGTGTTTTTTCCAGGTCCTACTTTGGAAAACCTTGCCCCACTGCGTTGGCGCCCCGGGGTGCTTCTCTTCTCCTTGTTGACTTCCCTTATTCATGCCCGCACCTTAATCAATACTTGATATTTAAACTCTCCTCAGTACCCGACTCGAGTGCACCATGTATTTCCTGCCAGGACACTGACACAGCACCTGGAAGAAGAAACTGGAAAATAGATTTGATTTGCAACAGTAACAGAAGCCACAGAAACTTAAAAATGAATTCAACAAAAAAGTGCAGTATCTAAAAGAAGAAAACCAAAGACTTACTGAATGATCTAAAAGGAGCTCTGAACAAAGATTCTTCTTGGATTAGAAGACAATATCATAAAATGTCAATTCTCCCAAATTAATATACAAAAGGAATCTAATTTTGATTAAAATCTCAATTAGTTTTTTTTTAGTTGAATGGAATGACATTAAAACTTATATGGAAGAATAAATGCCCCCAGAACAGCTGAGAAAGTTATGGAAAAGAACAGTGAGTACACTTGCTTTACAAAAGAACAGATCGTGCGTAAAGCCCTGCCATCAAGTCACTGTGGTATCAGCTAGGAATAGACAAACAGATCAGTGGAACCGAAGAGAGAACCCGAAAATAGATCTTGACAAATACAAAAATATAATATATGACAAAGATTCATCTCAGTGGAAAAAAGATGGATTATTTAATAAACAGTGACAGCGCAATGGCTGCCTGAAAGAAAACAGAATTGGATCTCTATCTCACATTGCATTAAAAAATGTGATCAGATAGACTAAAGACGTGATGCAAAACAACCAAAACTCGAAACATCTCCATAAAATCTATGGGTCTACACATACCATCTAGGGGCTCAAGAGGCCTTTGCCACTAGAAACCTAGAAGCTATAGATTTAAAAATAATAGAGAGATACATGGCTAGACACAGTTTTCAAACTTTTAGAAGACAAATTGGGCTCTATATAGAGTCAACAGACAAATGGTAATTTTGGAAACAATTATTTGTCATGCAGCCAAGGTAGAGTTCGGTGCCAGTTTTGCAGTGGAGGCGCGGGAGGGAAACTGGAGCAGAAAGGGATTCTTCTTCCTGGCCCCAGGTGGAAGCGGTCTTCTCTGCTGGAACACGTGGAGCCTGTGGGACTCCTTGGCAGTGCGCCCCCACTGGACGGTCGTGGTACTACCTCTGACTCGGCACTGCCGGGCGTTTCCCTCCAGTCGCGTTTTCTCAGCTGGTGCGCGCGGGGCCTGTGGGACCCCCCCTGGCAGTGCGCCCCCAAGTGGGCCGCGGTGGTACTGCCTCTGCACTGCCGGAAGTTCCCCTCCAGCCACACTGGCCTTCTTCCTGTTCCTCCTGCACCCCACACCTGTACCAGCCTCAGAACCTCCTGCCCGTGATACATTCCCACACTTGCTCCAGGTCTCTGCTCAAATGTCACCTCTGAGACATCCTTCATGAGCACCCTACCTTAAATAGCACTGCCTGCCCCATACCTCTCATTCCCTATTCCCTTTTCTTCATGTCCCCTGTGACTTACCAAATATGTATGTGTTTGTTTATCGTCTCACTCTCTGCTGGGATGTGAGCTCCACCAGCGTGAGGACTTGACCAGCGTGGCTCACTGTCACATCCTCAGGGCCAGCAACAGTGCCTGGTAGGCAGAAGATGTTCAGTAAGCTTCTCTTACTGAACAAATGAATCATTTTACAGGCAGCTGACTAGAAGGAAGTTTAAATAACTCCGTATTAATACCTGGCATTTTTAGGGAGGAGCATAAAAGAATATATATACATTGTAAATTATTACAGCCGTTTAAAAATTATACCTGGAAACATTGATCAAAATTGAACATGCATGTATCACCCAATGCTGTGAATCTAACCTACCAAAATAAAAGCAGGACATAAAGACATACATAAAAGGGTGTTTATTTGTGCAGTGTTTAGGAAAAAAAATTTTAAGGAAATTAAATATCCCCTGTCAGTAGCAGAATGAGAAACTTATGGTACATCCACATTGTAAAATATTAAGCAGCACTTAAAAATAAAGTTACACTAGTTTTGGAGGGATATCCATGTGGTTGAGTTTTAAAAGCAAGATGCAGAAATATGTGCATAATATGATCATTTATATGTATAAGTATTAAAAATCTTTAATAGAATAAAATTATTAGCATTAAAAACTGCTGTTTGCCAACAACATAAAATGATTGCATACAGTGTACTGAGAAATAATGCAAACATACCAGGGAATTAAAAACAATTGTTCCATGTAAAAAAGATGTTATTTTGTTGATGATTCATACAAAAACACTGTTTATTTTCTTATAGAGTTACAAAATGATTACATAACAGAATAGAAATGTGGGAAAATTCCAAGGAAGGGCTGACTCAAAGGCTTCCTTGAGGAGATAAGAGATAGTTTTAACAGAAATGAAGGTTTAGGTCAAGAAGGAAGTAAATAGGTGGCAAATTTGCTTGCCAAAAGGTTTTTACTTACTGGGTGTATCAGGCTCAAAGGCTTAGGTATATAAGTTTCATGAATTAGGAGAACGTATACTGGAATTTATATAAATCAGAGTGAAAGACTCATTTTGAAATGATGTAATGAAGTAATTTGCATCATTAGGATATAATCTTTTAAGAAGTCATATTGCTGCATCTACTGAAGAATCATGTTCAGTAAGATAGGATGCATTTATTTGGACATAATCATTAGCCGAAAACTGCAATGTAGAGATCCATGATAAAGAGAGAATGTGATTAACAAAGAAAATGAAGAATCTATTTGTAGTAATAAGAACAGAAATGGAATTGTCTGTATAGTCAGCTATTTTTACTGTTCCCAAACTCCATCTCCTCATCGATGTGTGTATTTCAGAATGTCAGATTGTGCAAAACCTAATGAGGCTAGTCATGGCCGATTTTACAAGGAGAGTCAATGTCTATTGAAGAGACAAGTAATTATCAACTACTTTTTAAAAAATCTTAAATGTATGAAAAAATTGCAAGTATAGTGCAAATAACTATTTTTAGGAACCAGAGAAAGTTGCCAATATGAATATTTAGTATGTATTGTGTATTTCTACAGACAAGGGTATTCTACATAAATAAAATTCAATCATACACTCAGGAAATTAACACTGATATAACACTGCTGTCTGACCCCCAGACAGCATTCAAGGTTTTCTAATTGTCCTGATAATGACCTTTATAGCAAAAAGATCCAGTTCAGAGTCACATGTAATAGTTGTCATTTCTCTTTAATCTCCTCAATTTTCCCTTTCCTATGATGACCTTCACACTTTAAAGTTTAAAGGCTAGTTATTTTGCAGAATTTACCTCAATTTGGGTTTGATATCTCCTCAAGATTAGATTCATGGTATGTATCTGTGGCAGGAATACCATAGACATGAGGCTGCTTCCTCTCAGGGGGCACAAAATCTCAGTTTGTCGCATTACTTATTTTGCTCACTTTGATCACTTGATTAAGGTGGAATCTGCTAGACCTTTTTTTTCTATTTGTAATTAATTTTTCTACTTGTTTTTGTTTTTTTCCTCTTTGTAATTAGTATTTGGTGGGGAGGTAATTTGAGACCATGTAAACATCCTACCCCTCATCATACTTTCAATTTATTCATTTATTTATATCAATGTGGACTCATGGTTTCCTATTTTATCTAATGGGTTATAATCTGTTACTAAAATGATTTAGTTTGACCCTCAAATTGTCCGAGATTTGGCAATGAGAGCCCCTTTAACCTGGCTCCTATGTCTTTTTGGCATAATCCCATTGTTTCTTAAGTATTTTCTTAGTTTTGGGCACAATAAGAAATTCCAAGCTCATTTTGTTCTTTCTCTGTGCCATCCATGAAAGCAGCCATCTCTTCAGGGAGCCCAGGTTTCTTTCAGCAAGAATTGAATTTAGAAACCAATATCTAGGTGCTGGGTGTGCTCAATGCTATTGGAATGTCCCTGCTTCCAGGTTCTTTTGGTGGACAGAACTAGGGAATATATGTACACACACATACACACATTGACATTGAGATTTATTTCTCTTTCTATATACATTGAAAACCATGTGTTCACACCAATGCTCACAAGGTTTCAGCTTTCTTCTTTTCAATAATTGCAACTCCTTTCTCTGGCAACAAGAAACCTGGCTCACATTATCCTTAACATTAAGTATTTATTTAATCAGAGCCCAATGTGAATGCCCTCCTCATGCACACAGGCCCTGACAGCCTTCATCAACCTGTCTCCACCCCCCACCCCATGAAGATATCCTTCTTTACCCATTCCAACATCTTGCACTGGGCAGCTGCCTTCCCCTGAGTGTGGACACCCACCTCGCTTCAGTTTGGTGCCACATCCCTACTCTGGGTCCCTGTAGCTCTGCCAGTTCCATTCCCTGCACAGATGTCTACCTTGTTCAATCCTACCTGTGGGCTTTTGCATTGAATTTCTATCAACCTCTTTGCCAGTCTGTACTGGCTTAGTAAGATATTATAACCTAAGTGGACTTTCTGGGGGCTGTATAGTCTCAGAAAATTGGGGGTATGGTTTCAGGGAGTCTCCAATGGGGACTGAGAGAGGCAGTCACGTCCTCTGCCCCACCTGGCCTGCACAAATGAAAGTTGTCGTTGGGCTCAGATATAACACAAATGTGTGGGTCCAGCTGTGACCCCCACACTACAAAGCCTGGATGAAGGGCCCTTGCAGCGGAATGGCTTTTGCCACCTTCCAACACTTTCCACAGAAAATGATGCCTTTTCCTGACTCACCCCTTCTTAAGTTTGGCTGGAGACAGAACTTGCCGGGTGTAGCTGCCCCAGGGTACATGAGATGGAAGGGAGCCCTCTGCCCACACCCACCTCCCCAAGGGATTGAACCATACTGCTGTCTTGCTGTGCACAGTTGAGAGACTAGAAAACAGAGAAGGGAAAGGCCTCAGTGGAAACGTTCTTGAATGTAAATCTGATGTTTCAGATATGATAAAGATGCTATTGTCTTTTGCCACTCAATGCCTGAGGGTGAAACTGAGTGAACTTAATATGTCACGGAAATAATTATGAGATAATTTTGATTGCTAAGTCATTCCATCTACACTGGAAATTGTTAACAATCATTGTCTGTACTCATAAACATTTAATATTTTATAATTTTTATTTTATGCCTATAATAAAAATGATTTAACTGTGTTGTCTTATATCTGAGTGGTTTGGAAATGTTTGTACTTGGAATGATTACATTTTTTGGCTCTCTGACACTTATTTGAAAGGATATCATTTCTCAGTTTTCTTTTTCTTACATTTCAACAATAATGATATGGTGAGGAGGAAAACTGACCGTACTCGGGGAACTTAAATAACTGTGAGAACATTCTAGTCACAGGTTCAGATGTGTTCATAAGAAACCTGAGGTGTAAGTTTGTCACGGCATTTGCAGGTTTCTGTTTCTCAGGAATCATCTTTTATTTTGATCACAGTCACCCAAGCTCCATCTCCAGAGGCCAGCAGGGATTTAGCCGGCCTGTTGTGTCTGAGAATCTCCCACACGCACAAAAGAACATTCCAGCAACTCCAGGGTGGGGCCCAGAGAGCATCTAGGCATGGTTTAGGCATGCCCTGCCTAGTGAGGCATGTTAATACAGAGCATTCCTCTCTTTGTTTTAAATATTTATTTATTTATTTATTTATTTGAGACAGACTCTCACTCTGTCACCCAGGCTGGAGTGCAGTGGCGTGATGTCAGCTCACTGCAACCTCCGCCTCCTGGGTTCAAGTGGTTCTCCTGCCTCAGCCTCCCAAGTAGCTGGGACTACAGGCACCCGCCACCAGGCTGGGCTAATTTTTTGTATTTTTAGTAGAGACGGGGTTTCACCATGTTAGCCAGGCTGGTCTTGAACTCCCAACCTCAGATAATCTACCTGCCTCCCAAAGTGCTGGAATTCCAGGCATGAGACACTGTGCCCGGCCTTAAATATATGTATTTTAAAATCCAGATCACTTTAAGCTTTTATTTTATTTTTATCTATTTTCTTAAGCTTAAAAAAAAAGTTTTAACCTGGATGGCTGCAGGGAAGCCAGTGCCTGGAGCACAACCACCGTGTTGCTAAGGCTTTTTGGAACTCCCCCAGGGACTGATCTGACTGGGGCAAGCAGAGAGAAAATGATTCTTTGTGCTTCCTGTACTCAAATTGGAATGTCTGCCCCCAGCCTCTGCATATCTCAGACCAGGGATCCTTCAAGGCCTGCTCCTCAGAGCTGGAAACCACCCTCCCATCCTTGGAAGGGAGGCTGTCCCTCTGGGGACTTCCTGGTGGCACTCACCACTAGAGACAAAGCAGGATGGCCATTCCTGTCCGTGTGTCCCACCCTCAGATCTCTCTGGGTGACTTTCAGTTCTTGAAGCCAAATACTGAATTGCATTCAACATCAGCAGCCCATGAACAGTTGAAGGAATGTGGGAAGGAGAGAATCAAGGGGAAAGGCAGTGTCTGGAGAAAAGAGCATGATGTCGTTATCACAGAGATGACGGATCCGTCTCCCTCATTACCGTAAGCATGAGGCATCTGAGCTAAAGGAGAGGAAAATGTCTTGCCAGGCAAGGATGGATGCTGCTCTCCAATTTCCCCGTGGCCTTGGCTGAAATACTCTGAAGTTCTCCTGAAATCTTTATAGCTTGGAGATACTTATGAAGAATGAGAGACGCGTTCTCTGCTTCAAAGCCAGCTCAGGCCCTGGGAAGTGAAACGTGAAGATGAAAACCCAAATCTTTCAAAAGAAAAAAGCCCTGTTGGTTTGCTGAAGACAGAAACAGGTGAGAATGCAGCGTGATGATGACAGAGAACCCGGGCCACATCTAGGAACACACTCGACCCAGGCGCCTTCCATCCCCACCTCGAAGGTGACTGTGAGCCCTGCTACGTCGTTAAGACGCGCACTGAGGGTGCTGCAGTGAGGCGGTGCCCGCCTGCCGCAGGAGGCGCGGTGGCCTTGGGACTCCTCTTTCCCTCCTCCCAATTGTGTGGCATGGTTTTTTGGCCTCCAGGCTTTGGCCACTCTCCAGCCATCTCCTCCCTGCTTACAAAAGAACTGGGCTGAGAGGGCAAATTGGGACCAGAAAAGTTTTTTTGGAACTTCTTCTGGCACCAAGCCTAAAAGGCCATTAAAGCTAAAAGCCATGTAATTTTTCTGCTGGGCAAAGAATGGAGTGAGGGTCTGGTTCTACTTAGGAAGTAAGATTTCTGCTTTTGTGGGAAGCTGGTGGTAGAAACAAACCATTTTGTGTTTTTAGTTTTACAATCATTTCCTCTACTCTGCTAGGTGGAATAAATAATTGTGTTCCATTATGATGGAAATAGTCATTTTATTCACATCAGAAAGCCTCTGGCAGCTTGGAAACAACAGACAATAAGGCAACCGTGCCGGGTATCATAAGTACTAACTTTTTCAAGTGTGTATCTTTAAAGAATGTTAAAGAATAAAGACATCCGGTAAAGGTCAGATTCATGTTCTTATTTAAGGACGGTGTTCATTTGACATTTTGGTTGAGGAAAGACAGTTTCTCTGCTACTCAGAGAGGAAGTAAAAGTTGTCTAATGGCAGATGTAGTCGCTGCTGTTAAACAAAGGCCCCGATATTAATTTCCCCTCTGTTCTAAATCACTGCGGGTGGAGGGGACAGCCTGGTCTTTGCCAGATGAATGAAGACAAATGGTCAAGTAAAATAAAGCATCTTCCTCTCCATGAAAAGACAAACACGAAAACTACTTTAAATGAAACAGTTTTTGACAGATGTCTTTTAGCTTTAAAACATACACATACACAACCTGAAAAAAAGGCTTTTGGAGGAAAAAAGGAAAGAAAATATTGGCAGAACATGCTGCAGATCTCAAATTTTGTGCAGACTTGTGAGGAATCAAATGCATGACAAGACACTGATGTAGGTTTGGACAGCTTGACTTCACAAAGACAGTGAGAATCACGTAGACTGGATGGATACCTTAAAGAGCAAAGTCAGCCGGGCACGGTGGCTCACGCCTGTAACCCCAGCACTTTGGGAGGCCGAGGCAGGCGGATTGCAAGGTCTGGAGATGGAGACCATCCTGGATAACACGGTGAAACCCCGTCTCTTACTAAAAATACAAAAAATGAGCCGGGCACGGTGGCGGGTGCCTGTAGTCCCAGCTACTTGGGAGGCCGAGGCAGGAGAATAGCGTGAACCCAGGAGGCGGAGCTTGCAGTAAGAGATTGCGCCACTGCACTCCACCCTGGGCAACAGAGCGAGACTCTGTTTGAAAAAAAAAAAAAAAGAGCAAAGTCATTGTCAAAAAGGAGTCTTGAATTGGTTTCTACATCTCCTTCTCTAGCCACTTAGTCCCTGGTACAGAGTCATCAAGGTGTCACTGGCTGCTGGGCTGGCGGGGTTCAGGCCTGGCCTGAAGTCCAGCCTCTGGTGGCCTCTGGGTGCACATCTCCACTGGCCCACGTAGCAGGGACCATCAGTCCCACATCAAAATCCTCCCGGCTCTTTCTGCAGCTGTGGGAGCAAACCAGTTTCTGCTGAGTTTAATTCATCTTCCTCTTACAGAATGTGTTTGGGTCCAGCCAGCAAAGATCAACGCCTCCCCTGTGCGCTTTGGTCCAGAGAGGAAATGAGCAGAGATGTTTCAGTTGTCCGCAGCTCCAACTATCTCTGGACAACTCTGTCTTCCTGGCCATGAGTCTCAGCCACTCCTGCATTCAGACCCCGGCTGGTGTGGATGGAATTCGATTCAAGAAAAATCACCTGCCCACCTGTCGTCTTCTTGACATGATTATTCCAGCTGAAACATTTTGCTGCTTGCAGAGCCCTTTATTATAAAGTCTTTACTATCTATTTATTGTAAATAACTACCGTTTCGAGTTGCCAGAAATGTTCTTTTATGTAAGGTGACTGGCATATCTTTCTTCTTTCTTCTTTTTTATTTTTTTGAGATGGAGTCTCGCTCTGTCTCCCAGGCTGGAGTGCAGTGGCACGATCTCGGCTCACTGCAAGCTCCGCCTCCTGGGTTCACGCCATTCTCTTGCCTCAGCCTCCCATGTAGCTGGGACTACAGGCGCCCGCCCCCGCACCCGGCTAATTTTTTTTTTGTATTTTTAGTAGAGACGGGGTTTCACCGTGTCAGCCAGGATGGTCTCGATCTTCTGACCTTGTGATCCGCTCGCCTCGGCCTGCCAAAGTGCTGGGATTAACAATGATCTAAACATTTATTTTACAATTAATGAAAAGAGTAAAGTAGGTAATTATTGTTGCAAAAGTAATGAATTCGAATATAATTTTCAAAAATTCATTTTACCACAATTAAGAGTATATACTCTGCATATACTGCTGACACACATATAAGAGCAGAGATCCCCCCCTCATTAAAGAAAGAAGAATCCAGAATGCCAGGCATTAACTGAGCAAGCACTTGAGATATGAGATCTATCATGTTTTTGGAGGAAGAGGAAAGAGGCAGAGAATGAAAATATCTCATTGCAGCTAAAAGGAGAGAATCAACTCTTTCGAGTTTTGCTCAAGGAGGTAGCTGTGCTTCTCTGTGGAAGCTATCCTCCAGGCTAGAGTGCAGTGGCTCCATCTTGGTTGACTGCAACCTCTGCCTCACGGGTTCAAGCGATTCTTCTGCCTCAGCCTCCCAAGCAGCTGGGATTACAGGTGCATGCCACTATGTCTGGCTAATTTTTGTATTTTTAGTAGAGAAGGGGTTTTGCCATGTTGGCCAGGCTAATCACAAACTCCTCGCCTCAAGTGATCTGCCCACCTCGGCCTCCCAAAGTGCTGGGATTACAGGTGTGAGCCACCGTGCCCAGCCTGTAGACGTCTTTTCTGGGAACTCGCACATCCTTTTTCTGATCTTCTCCTCCCCACAAAGCTGGGAGGAAATAATTTTTTGAGGAGGAAAACATTTGAGAACTGAGGAGCACTGTCTCATGACTGCCAACCCCAAATCCTAGAACTTCAGGGGCCTAGTCCAAGCGACTTTCTGTGACACCAAATAAATATGTCTTTTTTCCCTTCACCATTGCAAATGGAAAGATGCATGCACAGGTTGACAAACAAAAAGTTAGACAGATTAAACAGATACCTATGTAGACTCTCTCTCCTGGGAAGGGAAAAAGATTGCACCCTGCCTCTCTCTTTCATAAATAATGCCAGTTTGGCAGGCAGCAAAATAGATCTCTGGTATCAAGAAATGCCAAGAGGTCACACAAGATAGTATGTGCCCATTCCCAGCTTCACCTCATGCTTCTCTTTAGCCTAAGTCTTCCATTGTCATCTGAAAAAAACACAGCTTGATCTTCAGATCTCATCTGGCATTAGCAATGCCTTCAAGAGTTGGTTATCTCTTCCCAGTAGCTGGGACTGTCCCGTAGTTAGTGGACTCTTCTAGGAAACAAACAACAGCTGAGGGCCTTTTCTGTTTTGGAGGCACCTTGCCCAGGAGACCTTCTTACAACATCTGCCCTGAAGTTAGGAATGGGTCTTCCTCCTCATCTTCTGTAAACATGTGAGCCTTGAGCTTGTCCTGAACACTCGAGTCTCTTTTCAAGTATCTGGAAACAGTTGGAGGGAATTTTGACCTCGGTCAGAGAAGCCGCTGTTGTATTCCCTTTTGCTCTCTTATCTCTGGGCTCTTGCTTGAATGTGTTGAGTCTAAGCTAGTGCTGACCCTGACCAAATGACAGCCAAAGCCCGCAGCTGTGCTTCTGTGGGGCAGAGACGCAACTGAAACGTGTCCATGAGGGCAGCCCCAAGGGTTTGGGAAACATGCGTAAATAGACTGCAGGCCGAGTAGGGAGGCTGGAAGGTGGGCTCATGCTCACCCATCAGGAGGCCTATTTGGAAGCCATGACTACCCCAGAAGCCACCGGATCCATTGTGTGCCGCCCCAGTGGACTGAATTGAAAGGGAACACAGGAAGGCAGAAAGGAAATGAGCCTTGTTGAAGGACAAGGACACCATCGTGAGGGCAGAGGCAGTTGAGAAAGCCGGAGTCAGCACAGCGTGGCCAGATGGAGTTTTTCTTCGCAGAACAAATAAAACCAACATGCTGGAGATGGTGACCTCTGACCTCCAAGTCAGCAAAGGCAACAAAAGAAAGCACAGGACTTGGGGAAAGGAGGGGAACACTGGTTGTTAGCAGCTAATGGTTTGATGTGTTGGATGACCCAGGGAAGTGAGATGGCCCAGGGAAGTGAGGAGATGGTCCAGGGAAGTGAGATGGCCCAGGGAAGTGAGGAGATGGCCCAGGGAAGTGAGAGCCACCATGAAGGCTACTTTTATAGGAGCCTTCACCAACCTGGGCTGTGAATCTGGCCTGAGCATGAAACAAACAATTCCATTTCAAATGGACTCACCTGAGTTAGACCACAACTCAGAATAGAGTGTCTTAAAGTTTTTATTTTGAGTCATATGCCAAGGTCACATTTTATGAAATTCTATGCAAGATCCTATGGATCAATGTAAAAAGCATTAATGGATAGAATGACATACAACAAGATGTAGCTCAACAAAGTAAAATTTTTAAAAATGACATTTAAAAAGTTATTAGCACTTGTAAATAGTAAAAACAATTCATGCTTAGTCTAAGTTATTCTTTTACCTCAAGAAATGAATGTAGGGCTTTGTTAGACTGTGGATGAGACAGCAGCCAAAATGAGCTGGTTGAGAAAAGACCACATTGGCGTAAACTAAACAAAGGAAGCTCGAGATGCAACTGAAGTTCAGGAAAACAAGCGCTATCACTTACAAAATACTGAGATGTTACATGTCAAAGTTTGATCTGAAAGGTTTGGGGGCTTACAGAAAAGTTTGCACATGTGGAAATAGGATCTCCAGGCTATACCCAAGATTCCAGAGTTAACCATGGAACCTGTCACAGTCCCGGCTTCCATTTTCTGGGTAATAGTTGTACATTATGGCTGTTTGTGACTAAAATGTAGTTCTACCGCACGATATTCTCATCAGAGCCCTCTTCCTCTGTGTCCAGGCATCTAAATTACATCTGCAATGTGCCTGCAGGCATATTACATACAATTAGGAAATCTTCTTTAGTAGCTCATTTTTTTCCAAATATGTAATTTTGGCTGAATGATATTAAGGGAGTTTTTAAAATATATCATTACATTAACGGAAATTATTACTATTTTAATTTGCCTGCAAAGCCTTCATTTCAAGTATCATTTCTTATAAGTTGTAACTTGGTGGGTGTCATAATCCTGATAGAATTTTAGCTACTTGATAGCCTGAGACATTTTGGAGGAATCATTCCCAACAGAAAATCAGTTTAATGAGCACTTCTGGTGTTAACTGTGAACAGCTATTTCCCACACTCTTGAAGTACATGACTAAACCAGGGGCTTATGCCACCTTTTTAAATGTAACACCTGGTGCTCTCTTCCTCCCTGCTCCTGACCTTAACAATCATCTTTGAGTAACGCCTATCCAATTTATGGAATTGATGGACTACAGAAAAAAACAGAGGAGTTGAGCAAGGTTCCTGAAATAGCAAATTCTGAGATGAATTTCTAGAACAATCACGTAAGGTGCAATACAACGAAATGTTCTCTTATAATTTTCAACCAGCCAAGCCTTTGCCAAAAGGGTATTATTTGTTGGAGGAAATGACATCCCTGGGAATGCAGAAAGCAAATCGCTGATAGTAATGGAAATATCTAACCACTCACTACATTATGTCTTCAACAAAAACATGGTGAAAACCTGGGACACACTGTTCTGTGAAATATGAAATGTTCAACATACATCCTACATATGGCGGTCTTGTGGTCAAGGTGGTGCTTGAATCTCTCCCCTCTGCTCCAAACACAGCAATGACAAAATATGCAGTCAATGTTTCTTTTTTATTCTTTCATTTATTTAAGTATTTTCATTTTAGTTTAAATTCCGGGATACATGTGCAGAATGTGAAGGCTTGTTACATAGGTATACGTGTGCCATAGTGGTTTGCTGCACCTATTGACCCTCTAAGTTCCTTCCCCTCGCCCCCCAACACCCAACAGGCCCTGGTGTGTGATGTTTCCCTCCCTGTGTCCATGTGTTCTCATTGTTCAACTCCCTCTTACGAGTGAGAACATGCGGTGTTTGGTTTTCTGTTCCTGTGTCAGTTTGCTGAGGATGATGGCTTCCAGTTTCATCCATGTCCCTGCAAAGGACATGATCTCATTCCTTTTTATGGCTACAGCAGTCAACAAATATTTCATATGTATTTTACAAATTAAATTATATGTGAAATATATAAAATTAAAAGGATGGCTATGCTAAAAAATGAGCTAAACATTCCTAGGGATCAGAAAAAGAGCTACAAAGCAGAAAGACTGGGGCACTGCACAGGCAGGGGTGGTGAAGATTTTATTCCTGTAGAATGACCTAGACAGGAGCATCCTATGTGCAGCTGGAGACCAGAGTTTGCCCTTCTTCATACCACTGAGGGCTGGATCAAGCTTTCTAATATGTGAAAGGAGACAGGAAAAGCCCTAACTGCTGTTACCTGAATGTGACGTTGGTGGAAGGAAGCAGAGGGAACAGCAATGGCAGCACTTGGGCCAAGCTGCCCACTAGCCCAGTGGCTGGCCCTGGGATGGCACCAACGGCACCATGGAACTACACACTGAACTACCAGGCTGAGTCCTGGATCCTACAGTGGAACTCCTTTCAAAAGTGGAGTGAATCCTCTCAAACCCTGCCTTATCAACTATGTGTATTCTAAATCCTTTGTTGTCATTTCAAGAATGTTCACAGTATCTTCACCAGGAATAGATTCCTTTTCAAAAACCACCTTCTTTGCTCATCCCTAAGAAGCAACTCCTCATCTATTCAAGTTGTATCATGAGATTGCAGAAATTCAGTCACACTTTTAGGCTCCGCTTCTAATTCTAGTTCTCCTGCTGTTTCCAGCACATTTGCAGTTACTTCCTCTACTGAAGTCTTAAACCCCTCAAAGTCAACCATGAGGATTGGAATCCACTCTTTCCAAACTCCTGTTAATGTTGATATTCTGACCTCCCATTAATCATAAATTTTCTTCATGGCATCTAGAATGGTGAGTTTTGTACCAAAGGCTTTCCATTTACTTTGCCCAGATCCATCAGAGGAATCATTATCTATGGAAGCTATAGCCTTACAAAATATATTTCTTAAATAATAAGAGTTGAAAGTCAAAATTACTTTTTGATCCATGGGCTGCAGAATGAATATTGTGTTAGCAGGCTTGAAAACAACATTCGTCTCCTTATACATCTCCTTCAAGGCTGCTGAGTGAGCAGATGCATTGTAAATGAGTGATAATATTTTGAAGGAAATCTCTTTTTTCTGAGAAATAGGTCTCAACAGTGGGCTTAAAATATTCAGTAAACCATGCTGTAAATAGGTGCTGTCATCCAGGCTTTGTTGTTCCACGTACAGAGCACAGGCAGAGTTGGTTTAGCATAATTCTTATGAGCCTTAGGATTTTCAGCATGGTGAATGAACATTGGTCTCAACTTAAAGTTGACAACATTCACCTCCAGCAAGAGAATCAGCCTGTCCTTGGAAGCTTTGAAGTCAGGCATTGACTTATCTGGCTGTGAAAGTCCTAGATGGCATCTTCTTCCAATAGAAGACTGTTTCATCTACGTTGAAAATCTATTGTTTAGCACAGCCACCTTCATCAATGGTCTTAGCTAGATCTTCTGGATAACTTGCTGTAGTCTCTCCATCAGCACTTGCTGCTTCACCTTGCACTTTTATGTTATGGAGATGGCTTCTTTTCTCAAACCTCATGAGCCAACCTCTGTTAGGTTGAAACTTTTCTTCTGCAGCCTCCTCACCTCTCTCATCCTTCACAGAATGGAAGAGAGTTAGGATCTTGCTCTGGATTAGGCTTTGGCTTGAGAGAATGTTGTAGCTGGTTTGATCTTCTACCTAGACCACTAACACCTTCTCCATATCAGCAATAAGGTTGTTTCGCTTTCTTATATGTTCAGTGGAGTAGCACTTTCAAATTCCTTTAAGACGTTTTTCTTTGCGTTCACAACTTGGCTACCTGTTTGGCACAAGAGGCCCAGCTTTCAGCCTATCTTGGCTTTTGACATGCATTTCCTGACTAAGCTTAATCATTTCTAGCTTTCGATTTAAAGTGAGAGATGTGTGACTCTTCCTTTCCCTTGAATACGTAGAGGCCGCTCTATGGTAATTAATTGGCCTAATTTCAATATTGCTGTGTCCCAGGGAATAGGAAGGTCCAAGGAGAAGGAGAGATACAGGGGAATGGCCAGTGAGTAGAGCAGTCAGAACACACACAATATTTATCCGTTAAGTTTCCCATCTTGTATAGCTGCGATTTGTGGCACCCCAAAACAATACAATGACAATTGCAACATCAAAGATCACTCATCCCAGATCACAGTAACAGATATATGATAATGAAAAAATCTGAAATAGTGTGAGAATGATCAAACGTGACACAGAGACACAAAGTGAGCACATGTTGTTGGAAAAATGGACTTGCTTGATACAACATTGCCACAGACCTTCATTCTGGAGAGAATGCAGTGCCTGCAAAGAACAATCAAGCAATGCACAATAAGACAAGCTATGCCTCTATCTTAAAATTGTGAAAAATAAAAATAGTTTTTAGGTAAGACATGGGGGCCACAACTGCATTTGATGAATGGTATTAACAAATTATTTCTTTCCACCCCCTGGATGTCATGCTTCAGGGTACCAAGAAAGAATGTTTTCTTGAAGACCCCTATATTCCAGATGGAGGATTCTAAGGGAATAAGCTCGAGACTTGTGCTTAGTCAATTTTCTGTCATCACAGAGCTACATGATTCTTTGGACAGAGCTCAACTGGCCGTCACTTTCTTTCTCTGTAGATTGTCTGTTGCTGACACAGGAAGCTTCACACTCTTCCACTTAAGGAATTATTCCACAGTGTGGGTGGGTCAAGGTAAGTACCTAGTCTAGAATGTTTGTTTGGTTTTGGTCCTGCTATTTAGAGAAAAATAATGATGGTTCTTTGGATTTGCTGAGTGGCATCAACATTGTTGAGAGTCTATCCCTAGAAAAAATTCACCAGCCATTACTGTTGTTACCTATAGTAAAGTCTTTTTCCTATAGCAAAGAAAATCCCAAATTTCAAAGTTTGAATTCACTTTTTAGGTTTCTCACATACTACTTGAGATCCTTACCATATTCTTAATCCTTTTTTTCTTGATCATGACATAAACCCATTCAAGGAATAGACTTCCACTAACTTTTCTGCCTTGTAATTGTTTCTCTAGAATATTAATGCTGCTTGTTTTCTTTAAACTTAGTTTTTCAGGCCAGGTATGGTGGCTCATGCCTGCAATCCCAGCACTTTAAGAGGCCGAGGCAGGTGGATCACCTGAGGTCAAGAGTTCAAGACCAGCCTGACCAACATGGCGAAACCCCGTCTCTACTAAAAATACAAAAATTAGCCAGGTGTGGTGGTGCATGCTTGTAATTCCAGCTACTCGGGAGGCTGAGGCAGGAGAATCACTTGAACCCAGGAGGTGGAGGTTGCAGTGAGCTGAGATCACACCACTGCACTCCAGGCTGGGTGACAGAGCGAGACTCCGTCCCAGAAACAAAAAATTAAATAATTAAATAAAATTAGTTTTTTAAAAAGAATATATTTGCCACAGAAGAGAAGATGGTGAGTAAATGACAAAAATTGTTGAAGTTAAAAAAAACTGTATGGCAAGAAAGAGAAGAACTGAAAAACAACAGTTATCGAATTAGAAGGTGATTTCTGTGTTGCAAGCCCATAGCTCAGTGGTGGGTCAGTCACCTTGAATAAGATGCAGGGCATCCCCATTACTAGGCAGCATGGCAGGGCACAGATGGCATTGGACCGTGGCAAGGGTGTGGGGGTGGTAAGTAATGATATTAGGAAGGGACATTAAAAACATGTGTGCTTGTGCCACTGCACTCCAGCCTGGGTGACAGAGCTAGACTCCGTCTCAAATAAACCAAAAAAACAAAACAAAACAAACAAACAAAAAAAAAACCATGTGTGCAGACCTGGCACGGTGACTCATGCCTGTAATCCCAACACTTTGGAAGCCCAAAGCGGGCGAATCGCTTGAGGTCAGGAGTTCAAGACCAGCCTGGCCAACATGATGAAACCCCGTCTCTACTGAAAATACAAAAAATTAGCCGGGCGTGGTGGTGCGTGCCTATAATCCCAGCCACTTGGGAGGCTGAGGCAGGAGAATCGCTTGAACGCTGGAGGTGGAGGTTGCAGTGAGCTGAGATCACGCCAGTGCACTCTAACCAGGATGACACAGGGAGACTCCATCTCAGAAAAAAAACAAATAATAAAAATAAAAAAATACGTGTGTGCATTCTGTATATGCCATACCTGGGATCCTTCTATTACCTCTTAAACTATAAGAAATGAATTTTTTCACCTTATTTTTATTGGGATTTTTATCCCAAAAAAATACATTCTGTTGCTCAAATTTGACTAAATACTTCTAGGACAGAAATATGCAAAAATCCTCATGTAGAACAAGGTACTCCTGAGTTGGAGATGGGAAGGTAAGAAAAGAGTAAGTATGTGTAAGCATAAAAAATCAAAACATAGTCAAGCATCTAATTGGCCAACTACCTTCTAAGACTTCAACACTTGAATCTTCCTGGCTACTTGCACAGAATTGTTAAAGTAGAATAAATCATTTGACATGACTGGGTTTTAGGAAAATATGTGAGAGTCATTCAGGCACAAAATCAGCTTGAAATAGATGAAATTTTCCATCTGAGTGCTTCTACTGGGAGAGAATGTTTCTAGGAGTGCAGTATTTTTAATCTTGTTTTAAAATAAATACTTTAATGTATAAATCACTCAATTGTAAAGGCACTTCAATTTTATTTTCCTTTAGTTTTGAGGTTTTGGAATTGCTCTGTGCAGTTCCAAGTAAAAGCTCTTAGATAAAAGTTGCATGCTGAAAACCACGGTCACAAATATGCAAGTACAACTATAAATTTATACAACACTCAAGCTGTTTGTAGTTTGCAAAATTTGATAATAAAATGCAGAAGTGGTGTTTCCATTTAACACTCTATGTAACTGGCACTGCATATATAACTTGGATGCAGGCAAAGGATGGAAAATTCCATGCATGGAGAATCTCTCGTGGTTGGGGCAGTTTGCTAATATCTTAATGAGGCAATTATGATAATTATGAAAATCTTAGCTTTACATTATTTGTGGTGTGTGCGTGTGTGTGTGACAGCCTTCCCAAGCAAACACAGTATTCTGATTCAGCAGCATTCAATGAGGAAAATTTCTGTGCTAATAATACAAAGTGGATCTTAAACTGCTGCATATTAATCAAATTCATTTAAGTGCATTCATTAATTTGTGTGTATAACAGCCAAACTGCAAATGTGGAGTTTGCTGATTTTGCACAAAATACATATATTAATGAATGCTAAATCTTCAACATGAGTAATAGCTTTAAAAATATTTTCATAAAGCAAAATTCCAAGGGGTAATACTGAATAATTGTTTTCTTTCAAATATTTCCACTTTCATTTCATTTTGTGTTATTTGGCTTTAAATGGAAAAAATAAATATGGAAGAGGAAAAACAATTAAGAAATAAAGGGTAAGCCCAAAAGACCATAAAAAATGCAATATTGGACAATATTATTATTAAATTTCCTACCTCTCCAAATCACTTAATTTAAAAATAGGTTCAGGGCACCTCAGGCATGGTCCCATTTCTATGTACAAAAGAATATGAATTTGAAGCTTAATCAGGAAAAAGCCTTTCATTTCCCGTGCCGGAATGGAGGCCAGAGAGGCAAGAGAAAGGGAGCCTCCACAGCACTGGGCGTGGGGGCCGCGGGGTGTCTGTACACCCATATGTCTAAAATGAGCGGAAAACCTTTACATTTCCTCCTAAATCAGAGGAACTTCAGACTTGTGCTAACAGTCAACAATACCTTTGTGATGTATTACTTTTTACCCTCAATGCTAACTGCTCTGAAGACAAGACTCCTTTCCTTGCCCCTGTATCAGTCAGCACAGTGCCTTGCATGGAGTATGCATTCAGTAAATGTCAATTTAAAAATAACTATTGAGGCCACGTGTGGTGGCTCATGCCTGTAATCCCAGCACTTTGGGAGGCCGAAGCTGGTGGATCACTTGAGACCAGGAGTTGGAGACCAGCCTGGGCAACATGGCGAAACCCCTTCACTGAAAATACAAACATCAGCCAGGTGTGGTGGCAAGTGCCGGTAGACCCAGCTACTCACTCTGCAGGCTGAGGCTGCAGAATCGCTTCAACCTGAGAGGGGGATGTTGCAGTGAGCCCAGATCGTGCCACTACACTCCAGCCTGGGCCACAGAGAGAGACTGTGTCTCAAATAAATAAATAAATAAAATAACTATTGAACAAAAACAGAATACTGAGTTACGAGAGATGTAGACATAGTATATATAGGGTCAGAAGAGTCTGTGCAGGGAAACATCGAGAAGGCTCCAGATCAAGGCTGCATGCTGAACTTCTTGAACATGGGATCTGATATGATTTGGCTGCGTTCCCACCCAAATATCATCCTGAATTCCCATGTGTTGTGGGAGGGAGCCGGTAGGAGGTAATTGAATCCTGAAGGTAGGTCTTTCCCATACTGTTCTCGTGATAGCGAGCAAGTCTCACGAGATCTGATGGTTTTAAAAAGGGGAGTTTAAGTGCACGGGCTCTCTGCCTGCTGCCGTCCACGTAAGATGAGACTTGCTTCTCCTTGCCTTCCATCCTGATTGTGAAGCCTACCAAGCCATGTGGAACTGTGAGTACAATAAGCCTCTTTCTTTTGTAAATTGACGAGTCTCGGATATGTCTTTATCAGCAGCGTGAAAGCCAACTAATACAAGATCCTTCAGTTTCTTCCTTCCCTGCCTGCAGCTCTGTGCTCTGACTGTGTCCAAAGGGGGCTTGGCAAAGGACATTCTAAGTGAGGAAGTCAAACAGATGGAGCGAGGTGGGAATTCATAGGTGGCACTGGGTGAGCAAAAACAGTGGGACTGAGTGTGTACCATAGAACTCTTGTTCTGTGTGATTTGGGGGTGGGGAGGGAAGGACTAGAGTGAAATTACTAAGATCGGCTCCAGGCGTACTGCATTTTCTTGTTAATTAGGAGGAATTTGCCAACTTTCTTACAAAGCATCCCTGCTTAAGAACGGTACTATATATCAGCGTTCCCCAAAATGTGTTCCCTGGAGCTCTAGTGTTCTGTGAGGTATGAAGAGGTGGGGAAAGTTCTTTATTTAACTAGGTTTGTAAAATGCTTCTGGTTCTTTGTGCTGGGAGATTTACATGGTACATTAGAATATCCAGGGCTCTGAGAAGTCCTGCCTGAAGACATCTGTATACCTTTCGTGAACCTACTACTTCCCCCAAATAATTTGAACACACATTTGAGTTTCCCGCAATGTTTATTAACATTTCATGGGGCATTTTTACTGCTGCATGTCTGCAATTCCTCTGCTAAATATTATCTTGTATTCTACCATGCAAGCATAAAAAAAGAACGTTTGTATTTGAGATCGTGTTTTAGATCATGTCCTGCAGCAACACGGATGGAGCTGGAGGCCATTATCCTAAGTGGATTAGCACAGGAACAGAAAATCAAGTACCACATGTTCTCACTTACAAGTGGGAGCTAAACACGTGGACACAAAGAGGGAACAAGAGACACCAGGGCCTACTTGAGGGTGGAGGGTGGGAGGAGGGGGAAGAAGGAAAAACTACCTCTCAGGTACTATGCTGATTCCCTGGGTGATGAAATAAGCTATACACCAAACCCCTGCAACATGGAGTTTACCCATGTAACAAACCCGTACAGGTATGCCCTGAACCTAAAATAAAAGTTGGAATAAAAGGAAAAGGAAAAGAATTATCTTGTATTGTGATGGTCACAGGAGTCAAAACCTTCTGTGAGTTCCAATGGGGATTATTGATCCATACCCTTACGTTCAAGAACACATCTCAATTGTTTAGACACATGAAAATTTTATCTTCTTAGCCTCACTTGCTCTCTTGTCTTAGCTTGTTTGCCACTCTCAACATCAGAAAATTCTCCTGTGCATTTCGTGTAAATGCCTTGTCTTACCCTTTAAAAGACCGAGAAAGGATGATTTCAAACCAGTCATTAGTCATTTTTCTCCTCAAAATGGTACAACTGAAACCTCCGTTTTCTTTTCCACAGACTCATAACATTCCCTTTCTACTTTCTTCTCAAAGGTCTTAAGTTGTGGCTCCTTCTTCCTCCACACCAGGATCCTTCTAAACACTCAGAAGAAAAGGAGGGTAGAACTGGGAAAACTCATTTGGTGGACATTGAATGAATGCTCAATTGAACATATTTGCCACGTTCAAAATTAAGTGCTAAATCACTGACCAGTGTTAAACGCTATGATTCTGGTTGCTGTGTTAATTCCAGTTATGTCAAACACTTCTCATCTTATATCCAGGCGGTCTTTCTTCTTCTCTTTCTTTCAAACACTTATCTTATAGCCAGGCAGTCTTGCTTGCTTGCTTCTTTCCTTCTTTCTCTCTTCCCTCCCTCCCCGTCTCCCTCCCTCCCTTCCTTTCTTCCTCCCTTCCTTCCTTTTTTTGAGATAGGGCCTCACTCTGTTGCCCAGTGGCGAGATAGCTTGCTGCAACCTCCGCCTCCCAGGTTCAAGCAATTCTCATGCCTCAGCCTCCCAAGTAGCTGGATTACAGGCATGCACCACCACACCTGGCTAATTTTTGGCATTTTTTAGTAGAGACAGAGTTTTGCCATGATGGTCAGGCTGGTCTGAAACTCCTGAGCTCAAGTGATCCACCCGCCTCGGGCTCCCAAAGTGCTGGGATTACAGGCATGAGCCACCGTGCCTGGCCTGTTTTTCTTTCTTAACTTCCCTTTTTACATTGGCTCCTGTTGGGTCTTCTCTTCTCTTGCCAAGGTAATTTTTGATTCTAATATTATTTCACAAGATATTGATCACCAATTCTACTTCTTTATGCAGAAAGTCTCTCAACTAGGATGATGAAAAGCAATCGTTTCCACTAATAATTAAAGTCCTGAAACTTGTAAACTGTTCATAAATAAAAATAGATTAAGATAATAACACCACCTTCACACCCGGTACTGTAATACGCTTTCTCGAGTGGGAGAGAAAGGGTTAGGCTTACAGCTGGCAGACCAGGGCTTACACCCATCTCACAACACTCTGCAGTTGGTAATCTGGGCAAAGCACAGGAACATGACCCACATGACGTGATACCGTCAGTCATGTCTGCTAAAGTAGGACATTAAGAAACACTCATGCTTTACCAGAATCCCATCTCTCTACTCAAGCTCCTTAGGAGACTTTCTGAGCATATTTTCTATTGTCACAGACTATGAAATAAAGGGAAAAACAGTCACCAGAGGGCCTGGGTTCAAGTCCTACATCTAATCACTCAGTGGTTACGTGGCTGCGGGAAAATGGACCTCAGTCCCTGTTTTCTCATCTGTAAAATGGAATGACACTGGACGATGTTGCGAGAACGAAATGCTGTAATATATATGGAAGCCCTCTACACATGTAGGACATTATACTGGCCAACGGTTTCCACACTGTGCTCCAGAAATACTAGCGGCTGCATGAAAGGGCTTACAGGCCATTGAGAGTGAACCTAGAAGGCCGCCTGCAGCCCCTGCACCCCCATCTCTGGCCCCACAAACACTTGGCTCATAGCAGAGCCATCCTGATCTGTTTTGCAAATAGGGCTCCCAAGGAAGAATTACTCGGAAAGATTTAGCCGACAATAAAAGGGGAAGAGGGTGGAAAACTACTGACAAAAATTATTAATCCAAGTAAGTAACTTGTATTTACAAAATGACCATTTTGGATTCATGCATATAATATTCAGATTTGTACACATAATCTAGAGATTTGGACAGTGGTACGTGTATTGTACAAATACTAAAAGTAGACCTCTGTTACATATAAAATCTTGTTGTTCATAACATTACCATGAAAACCTATGTTTTGACTCTCAAAAGATGGTGGCTTGGTTTTTTGTTCTTCAGAAATAAACATATCAAGTGATGCTGTTCATTAAATTGCATGGTATGAAACAACATCGCACATGACACATATACATGACCAACACAACCAAACATTAAGCTGCACCACATGAGGTCTCTTAATTATTAGCTGTCATATTGAGATTAAATTGGGCATTAAATTAAGTTTAAAGAGAGATTAAATTGTGACATGAGGTGCAGTAAAGACACAATAGGCATTGAAAATAAAAGGCAATTATTCAGAATAAAATCACAGTCTTAAGGTTCTGAATACCTGTCTGCTTTCAAATTTAAATTTAAGTTTATTTTGGTCTAAAAATAGGGATGAAAAGGTGAATTTCATTATCTTAGTTCCTTAATTTTGGAAATCTTGGGTACCACAGTCTATCAGAAGTTTTCTAACACAATGTTGGTGAGGGGCTTTTATATCAGATGTGAGTAAAGTTTCCATCAGTTTGTGTCATATTTTATTCTTTTATATGATTATTTTCTTTACCTAAGTTCCTTTTTTAGTAGATAAAATATCTAATATTTAGAGAGCTTCTCAACCTTTTTTTTCTTTTAATTAGCTCATACTGCTCATCTCTAACCTTTGCAAATATCCCCACTAGCCAAAAGGATTTTCTCAAACTGTAACTTCTATAATTTGCATTATGAAAATAATAAGTCTGTATATTAATAGTCTTCCTTCATTACACTATGGAGTTTATGCTGAGATTCCAACATGCCTTTCTACTTTTTCTGTCTGTTTGAAGATCAACAACGCAGACCACAGGATGTAATCAAATCTGAAGAACACTGTCAAACATGCTCTTTTAAAACTGTAGCCCATGGGCTGGGCTTCTTGGAACCTGGGCTTACAGACTTCTTGTGAATTTCGTTTTCATTAGAAATGCTTTCTCCCAGAGACATAAGACACACACACAAAATTGACCTTACCTAGGGTGTATAAATGATGTAAAATAGTTTCTTTCAGAAACGAAACAATAAATTCACCATTTTATTTGCATAATCAGTCAACACTGAAAATACTGTGGTAAGCTTTTTACTTCAAGGCTTCCGAGATGAAATTCTATATCCAGGACAGAAGTGCCATATGTCTACCTAAAACCTTTCCTTTTCTGATGCTGTTCTAGGACATAGTTCAAGTCCATGATTTGTACGTAGATCTGGCATGGATTTTGAAATTTCATTAACAGGAACAAATCCAGTTTCTGTTGATTTCTTCACAGAAATCTTTCCACCGCTTCAGAACATGCCTGGTGACCTCATTTATATGAACACTTTAGCCAGAACAAAACTCAACAAGCCACTGATGAATCCAGTGAAAAGGAGAGACCTACTGAGCCTTTGGGAAATGTATAGTGCCTTGGATTGGTCCAGGGATCTGAAACCTAAGTCACTCATTGTACGCAGGAAGCCGAACATAAGACCTTCCACAAACACTTTCACAAACAGGGGTCTGTTTACAAAATGTGCTCCCAAAGCCCACGGTCTCTTTGCCAGTGGTTGTCTGTCAAACGTCCAAGCTCTGCGGTGCCAGGGCAGCTTCAATTATTCACGTTTCCCAGGCCACACAGCCTGGGCAGAAAATAGCCACAATGACAGTCACAAAGCAGATTCCTCTCATTCTACCCCCCGTGGAGTCAGAAAAACCCTGTGATATGTGCCATGTCCCTCCCCTTCCTTTCCAGCTGTTGTGTGACTGAGATCTCCTGCTGCTCTGGGGCCCTGCTTCACTCCAAGCCTCAGAGGTGGACACCTTTGATACCAAGGTGACCAAACTCTGGTCCTGGTCCTACCCACATGAGAGTCATCGAGCTCTGGGCTGGGGTACACCTGAGTGACACATTCCTCCAAGTCTTGTTCCTCCACCACAGATCACAATCTCATAAAGGTTTTGGCTTGCATTATGGGTAAGACAGCACTGTGGGGTGGGGTGGGATGGTGGGAGGAATGAGAGATGATGTTTGAGCAGGGAGGAAGAGCAGAGGCAGGCCAGCAAGAGATGAGGTTGGAAAGCCCAAGGCACACCTATTTGGGCAAAGCAGAATCTTATAGTTAACCCATCCTCTTAGGCAGTTTGTCTCACCAAAATCAGTGTCGCAAAGTAGTCGTACAGCCCCAGAGGTGAGATGTATTGTGGTAAATAAAACAGTCTCTGAATCCCCTTAGAACTCCAGAGGGATTCCAGAATTCCCTTGGGCTTCCTCCAGATTGGGCCTGGATAACTGCCCAGGTGGTCAGGCTTTTATCAGCCTCATCCTTCACCCACCATGAAAGGACACTTCCTGTTGGCCTCCTGTCGTCCCCCAAGTCAAGGATCCCTCCTGCAAACGACCCGGCTCCCTCCAGGAGCATGGCCCAGGCCCCTATGCTGGGCCTTACGGCTATAAAGGATTTCTGGGTCAGGAAGGGAGACTGCAGCCAGCTTCTCCTGCAGCAGTGCAACTTGGGCACTGGTGGCAGCAGCTCCACATTGAATCTCTGGAGACCCATACAAAATGGCTGATGGATAATGACAGCAGGTAATGGTGCCAGGGGATGGCAGTTGAGTAATAGCTACTGGGTAATAGCTGCAGGGCAATGGCTGCAGGGCAATGATTGCTGGGTAATGGTTGCAGGGCAACGGCTGCTGGGTAATTACTACGAGGCAATGGCAGCCGGATAATTGCGTAATGGCTGCTGGGTAATGGCTCTGCTCCCTGGCCTACATGCAGCCCGGGTCAGCTGCCAGGTGGGATGGGTAGGTCTTATTTCCTCCCGGGGCACATTCTTGGTGAATGTCCACCTCTGCAGAGCTGCTGACTGAGCCCTTGATATACCGGGATCTGCAAAGGAAACATGGCCGATTCTAGGCAGCGAACCACCTCCCTCTGTCCTTACCTGGCATTCGCATCACCACCCTTTCCAGTGTGCTTCCCTGTGAGCTTTTCACCACCCCTGTCCCTCAACCAAAATTCATCTCAACCAAAATTCAGACTGAATCATGCAAACATGTATTTTTCATTTCTCTCCAAGCAACTATTTATAGTCTCATTAACAAATTTTAAGTAATATAAGTAAATGTTACCCAGATCATCTTAAAGACTTCATCTCACTCACTAAACTAAATATCTAATGAGAAATGAAAACTCTGGATATTCTGTCAATACAGGTTGTTATGTAAATCTTCTGTCTAGTTTTTTTCTTTGTGTTTAAGAAAAAATATTTGTTGGTGTTATAATTATTGTTAAATACAAATATTTAGGACAAGGTAAATGCATAAAATTTAGAAGTGGTTGCCCAGAGATAAAATTATTTGCCAAAGCTTTCATAACTAAGAATGGCAAAGGCTAGAACGATATCGTGGGTATTTTATTTGTTTTCCCACACAGTGCTTTCATGTCCCCTCCTGGTGTCTGTCAGAATTTATAAATACCAACTGCAAATTCAAGCATTATTTTCTAAATCAAAAAGTGAAAACTTTTTGGAGGAAGCTCAAAGGCTGTGCCTTGATTAGCATAGACAACTAGATTAGAACCAGTGGCTGTATCTCTTGGAGCAAAATCTTCCAGTTTTATTCTCGTCACTCCCTGGGGAGCAATTGCAATTGTAGGTGCATTGCACTCTGGCCTCCTTTGATCTCTTTATTCAGACCTCCTGTTTACTGTATTGAAACAATTCACTTCATTCATCAGCCAGTCTTTCTTTGTTCGTTAGATCAAATTATTATTATTATTTTGGTTAAGTGCACAAGGAGGTGCATTTGGACTCATTTCTGCATTCTCTGTCACAGATTAAATTTTATTTTTTCCATCTTTTGAAAGAGTTGTGCTATGGAGATTTCCTTGACTAAGTAGTGTGCTGATTTTCTTTTCCCTGCTCTCATCCCTCCTATTGGATGCAGAGTCGAGTTTCCTTGTTATCATTCTTGTTACCAAAAAAGCAAAGATGATCTCTTTGGAGATGTTTGGAGAAGCTGGGGATTCCATTTTCTAGTGATGGGGTCAAGATGTTTGGATTGGTGACAATCTGTGTCCATCCTGTTCCAATTCTCTCTGGAGTAGGGAAGATTGCCTTTTCTTTCTCTTCCTTGCTATGCTATTATTTGTCAGTCTTCTGAAGCTAGAAGGTGATGCTGTTTAGCATGTAAATAAACCAACACTTTTTCCAGTAAATAGCTCTGTCTCGCATTATATGCCAGGAGCTCTCATCTACACAATGATGAATTCAATTCCTGCATTGTGCTTTCCTTTCCTGTCCTTTCACATAGGGAAAGGTGATCACACTGTAATTATATAAGTCCCTTTTACTTTATTTTTTCTGATTGTGCCTCTAATTTTCCTAGTCTCTTCATAGATAGCATTTCGCATTGCTAATATAAAATTTCTGTGGCAGCCTCTGTGAATTAATTTGCTTCCTATAGTCCAGTGTTTTATAGATGATGCAAATGAAGGATATGGCTTGCAGATCTATTTAAAGAGACATGCTTATACTTCACTGTTCTGGCCAGATGAGTGGGCACATGCTTTTGCGTTTTTATTTGAACCCCACCGAAGTTGGTCATTATATTTTGAATGCCACAGCACGTCTATACCATTATTTAAAGGATCTTGTTCATTCATCCATATAATGATTGGCATTGGCTATAACTTGATGCAATGTTACACTATTTTCATTCTTTCTCAGGCAATGTTATCTTTGATCGCTTCCTATTCACTGGGGAAAAAAACCCCCCACAATTGCAATCCCACACTATGTTTCAGTGATGATGCCAAGTGCTCCCTGGAATATAGCTATTCAAGACGATTTCTCCACCCTCAGGCTGCTCATTAAAGGGATGGCAGTTTCTAACTTTAATGAATAAGGTAGAGTGAAAATTCCACTCTTCTTTGAAAGAGACTCCGTGGTTTTCTTTTTTAAAGTGTTTTCTGCTGCCTATTTCTTTGTTTAATTGGAAATGGTGTACACTCCTACATAACCATGGCCACAACTCAATATGCAAAGTATTTCCTTGTCACATTTCCTTTTTTGTGGTTCAAGTGTATATTTTATCAAAGAATTCCAGAAAAAACTTTGTATCTTTCCCCCCAAAAACACACCATTGATTATGTATAGTGCATCTAGACTGTCATCTTGCCCATGGGTAGAGTGACTCCTATATTTTGGGGATTTTACCTCCCTTCTTACCAAATACTGATTTAATACGTTCTTTTAAACCAGGGACATTTGTGGCAGCTCCAAGTCCTCATTGAAAAGTTTAGCAAGAAAGAGCCAAGTAAGAAAGAATGACAGGGACCAGTGTTTAGGAAATGCTGCCTTCTTTTCAAAATCCAGTAGCCCCAAACCCAGCCAAACTTGAGTTCCTTTCTCTGTTTTAAAGGCATAAATTCTCTTTCTTCTTTTTACATAAATGAAGTCTAAAAATTTCTGTGTATCTCACAGTGAATCACAACCATAAAGCAGGAATCAAAGTTTAATGATTTAAGACAAGTTCTGGGAGAATCAGTTGCATCCCAGAGTTACTGCGTTGGTGCAGGAGTAAGCAGGGTCTGCATCATGCTAGGTCTTGGAGACCTTCTTTCCTTAACTCCCACAGTTAAGGCCAGTACCTGAACTCCTGAGCACCAGAAGATTCACAATTGTGTAGCAGTCAGATGAGAGACAGGGCCCCATCCATACTAGGATGTGTATTCAAACTCTGAAGGTATTAGAGGTGCTAACGACGAACCCATTCCTCTTGTTATTGTTTATTTAGCACCTGTTCTGTGCATGACCGTGTTCGGGCATCTGGAGCATCCAAGATATATATGCTATCATCTGTACTCCCCTGGGGCTTTCAAAATAGTTGAGAAGATGCATCTAATTTATTTGAAATGAGGAGAGAACAATAAGAAATAGTTAAAACTAAATGCTGGCTATGCTCAGTTAGCATGAGACCTACTTAAAAAAAATCATTACTTATTTAAAATTCAAATTTCACTGGGGATCCTGTATTCTCTCTGGCAACCCTAGCCCTATGGAGGTGCATGGTCAACATGAGCTGAAATTGATGGTCCCACCACTGGCTTCTGCTAGCTAACACATGCCACAAGTGGTAGAGTGACCACTCGCATGTGTATGCTGTCTTACTATTCACAAAGCATTCCATATACGTATTTACATTGAATCTTCACCACAACCCTGTGAGATAGAGATCACGAATCCACTTTTCAGATGAGGAAAGTGAGACCCAAAGCCCTTATCTGAGTCTCAAATTCAATCATCAAGGGGGATGGATCCCCGACCCCAATTTTGCGATCCCAAATCCAGTGCTTTTTTACTACACCACAGTGGCCCATATTGTTCCACAGCTGGTGGGCTTTCTTCACTTCACAAAGCTTCCATTGCTTCAGTTTGGCTGCCAAGTTTCCTATTGGAGTGGCAACTTCCTGTCCAAAGCCATTTATTCACCACTCATTGTTTCTGGCTAATGCCACCCTCAGCCTGTTAGAAGAGTGAAGGGCTAGGAAGAAAGTTGTGGGGGAGTTTGCAATGGTTTTCCCTGGGGCTTTTCTCTACATCCCGTGCTTGGAAGTCCTTTCTGAATGAACTCACACTTGGACTGAAAATGGAGATCGCCCGTGACCCTGAACTCGTTCAGCAGGCACATCAGTCAAGTTGGTTGCCTTTTTTTATTCTGGAAAATTTTATTTTGCTAATAATGATGAATATGGAAGTGAGAAAATAACCTTAACAATTGTTATTTCTGAACCTTAGTTGTTACTTTTCTTGATGGTGTAATGCAAACTGTAAAAACATTCAAACTGTATCTGAACCTAAGATATAAAATAGAGATACCTCTCATAATTCCACTTTCTTTTTCCACTTCTCAGAAATCATCCTTATAACAGATTGATATATATTTGATATATATTCTTCCAAGGTCCTTTTCTGCATTTCTACAAATATACATATTCTAATTATTTTACAAAAATGCAATCGTGTTGCTTCACAATGTTTTTCCACTTAAATAATTATCTTAAACAATTCCATGTCCACACACATAGATTTACTTTTTTTGTTTTTAATAGTTGCAGAGTATTCCATTGTATATAGTATAGACCACAATTTAGTTAACCAATATCCTATTAATGTACATTTGGATTTTTTCAGATTTTAAAAATGATAACCAATATTATACTTTTTGTGAATGTTTCTAGAGAATAGGTTTCTAGAACTGGACTGTTTAGGCTGGAGAGTGCACATTTGATATGTGAAAAAGCATTGCCCAATGGCAATCTAGAAGGACTTTACCTACTGCCCCTTCTGTCACTTCCTATTCAAGTTTATCTTGAGATTTTTCACATCATCTTCGTTTTTACAAAGGACATGAATTTTTATCCTATATGTGTGACAAATATTTTCCCCAGCTTATTCTTTATCTTGTGACTTTGTTTATCATATTTTTTATTGTGCAAACATCTTTAATTTCCAGGGAGCCTCATTATTTAGTTTTGTGTGATTTTTAGCTTTCTCGCTAGATCAGAAAAGCCTTCCCTATGGCAACATTGCATAAGTCACTCATGTCTTTTTCTAGTGCTTTCATAGTTTTAGATTGTTACATTTAAATTTTTGAAGCATCTACAATCTACTGTTATTTCAGTGTAAACAGTGTGATAGAGATCTAACTTCATGTCTTCCCAATGGCTAACCATCTTAGTTATCCATCTTTTACCCATTGATTTAAAATGCCATTGTTATCATACATTAAACTTCTATATATACTTGAGTCTTTTTCTGGACAGTGTATTCTGACCTATTGGCATTTCTCCCTATTCCTGAGTCAATATGGCACTCTTTAAAATGCTGAAACTTCCAATATATTTTAACATTAGTGAGGGCAAGTTTTCTTCCCCAAGCTCTTGATTCTCCATTTGCACATGCTTATTTTCACAGATGAGTTTTTGACTCATTTTTATCATATTATTATATCATATTGCAAGTCAGAAGTTTTTCATGGGAATTTTTATTTTATTGCAGTGAATATACAGACGCTTCTTGACTTACAATAGGATTTTGTTCCAATAAACTCATTGTAAGTTAGAAATACATTAATACTCTTACAAAATCATAGCTTAGCCGAGCCTAGCTTAAACATGCTCAGAACACTTATATTAGCCTACAGTTGGGCAAACTCATCTCACACAAAGCCTATTTTATAATGAGGAGTTGAATATCTCATGTAATTTATCAAATACTGCAGTGAAAGTGAAAAACAGAATAGTTGTATGGGTACTTGAAGTACAGTTTCTATCTACTGAATTTGTATAGCTTTTGCACCATCCTAAAGTTGAAAACTTGTAAATTGAACCATAAAAGTCAAAGTTCCCTTTACTACCAACCACGGTTTTGGTCTCAGTCCTCTCAGCCCTGTTAGCAACTTGGTCCGTGTCCTTCCAGACCCTGACCTATATATTTACAGACTAAAAACACAAGCGTGCACAGATATACAACATAAATGGGTTTCTCCCAGGGCTGGGCTGACAGCCAGAACATACCAAGAATACTGAACTAGTTCCATACAAGCTGGTTAATAGCCGCTGCCCCCAAGCCTCCCTGCTGACCCACTCTGAGCTACCCCAGCTTCTGCCTCGCATAACATTTATTATTACATCAGATTTTGCACATACATTCACCAATGGCATTGGTTTGTATTTGTGTGGGTGCTATTTTTTTGTGTGTCGTGTTTTGATGTCAGGATTATACCAGCTCTACAGAGTGATTTAGGAAAAATTCATTTTTTAAAAAAATTCTCTGGAAAAGCCTAAATGTCACAGTTGTTGGTTCCTTTGGCAACACTTGTTTATTCAGCCATCTGGTACTGTTAACCTTTCAGGGAGGGAGGGCAATGCGGGTACACAATTCTACCTACCTGTTACATTTATCTAGGCTTCTTGCTCTATTTAGGTTATTTCTTTAGTTGAGAAAATAGTGATAATGTTTATTTTCCTACAAAATTATTTACTTGTTGAGAGTGCAGGCTAAGGAGTCAAGCAAGGTACGTTGTCCACATCCTACCACCACCACTTACTGTATTTTTTCAAGATTTTTTTTTTTTTTTGAAACACTGTTGCTCTGGTTTCAATGTGTTCTCCAAAGTTCGTGTGATGAAAACAATCCTCGAGGCAACAGTGTTGAGAGGTGGGACTTTTAAGAGTTGATTAAGTCTATGGCAAGAACAGAAAACCAAACACCGCATGTTCTCACTCATAGGTGGGAATTGAACAGTGAGATCACTTGGACACAGAAGGGGGAACATCACACACCAGGGTCTGTTGCGGGGTGGGGGCAGCGGGGAGGGATAGCCCAGGAGTGATAAAGAACCTACTCCCGTGATAAGGACGTACATCCATTGATGGCAGAACCCTCATGACTTAATCACCTCTTTTTTTTTATTATGCTTTATGTTCTGGGGTACATGTGCACAGCGTGCAGGTTTGTTACGTATGTATATATGTGCCATGTTGGTGTGCTGCACCCATTAACTCGTCATTTACATTAGGTATATCTCCTAATGCTATCCCTCCCCCCTGCCCCCACCCCGCAACAGGCCCTGGTGTGTGATGTTCCCCTTCCTGTGTCCAAGTGATCTCATTGTTCAATTCCCACCTATGAGTGAGAACATGTGGTGTTTGGTTTTCTGTTCTTGCTATAGACTTAATCACCTCTTAAAAGTCCCGCCTCTCAACACTGTTGCCTTGAGGATTGTTTCCATCACACGAACTTTGGAGAACACATTCAAACCAGAGCAACAGTTTATTTAGATTCTTTTTTTTTTTTTTTTTTTTTTTTTGAGACAGAGTCTCTCTCTGTTGCTCAGGCGGGAGTGCAGTGGTGTGATCCCAGCTCACTGCAACCTCCACCTCCCAGGTTCGAGCAATTCTCCTGCCTCAGCGTCCTAGGTAGCTGTGATTACAGGCACACACCACGACGCTTGGCTAATTTTTGTATTTTCAGTAGAGACGGGGGTTTCACCATGTTGGTCAGGCTGGTCTTGAACTCCTGACCTCGTGATCCGCCTGCCTTTGCCTCCCAAAGTCCTGGGATTACAGGCGTGAGCCACTGCGCCCAGCCGGATTCTTTCAGTTTTCACTTAATGTCCTTTTTCTGCTCCAGGATCCCATCCAAGATCCCACATTACATTTAGTCTTCGTGTGTCCTTAGGCCCCTCTTGGCTGTGGCAATTTCTCAGATTGTCTTGTTTTTGTTGAATGACCTTGACAGTTTTGAGGTCATGCATTTTGCAGGACGCTGCTCTATCAAAATTCATCTTTAGGTTTTTTTCATAAGACTGGGGTTATGAGTTCTTGGGAGGGAGACCACAGAGGTAGAGGGCCAGTCTCATCGCATCATCTCAAGAGTGTGTACTGTTCACAGGATTTATGGTCGTGCATGTTGGCCCTGTTGACCTGGCTGGGATAGTGCTTGTGAGGTTTCTCTGCTGTAAAGCTACCTCTTTTCGCCTTTTCCATACTCCAGACTTTGGAAGGAAGTCACTCTTTTTAGCCAGCACCTAAGGAATGGGGAGTTACATGTCTCCTATTTGAGACCAGAGTATCCACATAATTATTTGGAAATCTGCAAGGAGATCTGTCTATACTCCTCCATTTATTAATCTACTCTAATCTATTCATTATCAGCATGGGCTCATAGATCTTTATTTTATATTTCCAATACTACTTTATTTTATTGCTCATAGAGCTCCACATTTTCCACCCTTGGGAGCTCTTTCGGTTGGTTCCTGGGACGCTCTGACAGCCCCCATCATTGCGGGGAGTTTCTGTGTGTTCGTTTGTTTTGAGCACTTGTTTACTTTCTGTCCCTAAAAGAAGCTCCAGGCTCAGTTTGTGTGTTTCTTGCCCCAGTCCTAGAATCCGTCATTTCTCCAAGAAGACTTGGTTCCTTTCACTGGAGGATGAGATTAGCAAACAAGCTCTGGGTGCTTGGTGCGTTTGCTACTGGGGTGTTCTTTTCCAGCTCTCTTTTAAAACAATGTACCGCCCTTGGCTTTGTCCACTATGTTATTTTCATAGCTAAAATTTTCCAGCAATTCAGTGAACTCTTCTAGGAAACAACCAAAGATGGGTTCCTTTCTCCCACCCCGAGGTGTCTCTTCCAGTCTCTGTAGTGAGGCAGAGGACCTCAGCTTCTTGGGCTTCTGAGCTAGCCCTGAACTCACGGCACCACTCCCTTCAGTGCTTCCTTATATTACACTCAATTTTGAAGATATTTTATGTGAGCACAGCGGGTCTAAATTTAAGTAAAAATTTCAACTGCTTGTCTTGCTACCAGTGTAAAAATCTTTGTTGAGGTGACAGTGGAATGAAGAGAGCTTCTAAGCAAAGTCAAGCTCACTCACGTGCGGGCAAGGATCACTGCCACAACATAGTCCTCTTACAGTGTGTTAAATTTCTTTTAACAAAATTTACAAGATTTACTAAAAATATTATAAAATGTATAAGACTTAAAACATCTTCTTAGAAGAAAGTGTGTAGTTATTCTCCTTGTATGGTTTTTTAATGACTTTACCTATATTTTACATTTATTTTCTATTAAGTGCATTTTCTCCATTTTCTCCTTGGTTAGAACTGCCAAGAGATTGGGTCTATTTTATCAGCTATTTTGAAAAACCAACTATTGATTTTATCTATCGAGTTTACCTTTTTGCTTTCTATGTCAGTAATTTCTAATTTTATTCTTGAGATGAAACATAAATGAATTAACCTTCTATTTGATTTATTGTTCTTTCTTTTTCTAACTTCTAGAGTTAAATGCTTAGTCATTTAATTTTAGTCTTCTTTGTTTTCTAAAAAATGTACTTAAGGAAATAAATTTTCCTCTATTAAAATACTATTTTGGCCGTAACCCAAGAACTTTGATTTGTTGTACTTTGATTTTTTCAGCTTCTAAATGTTCTATAATTTAATTTGTACTTTATTTTTAACTTGAGTGTTATCTAGAGGAGAATTTTTTAATGTTCAAGGTTTTAGAGTTATTAATTTCTAGTTTAATTGAATTACAGTCAGAGAAAGTGACATTTATGGCTTTTACCTTTAGAAACTGAGATTTCTTTGTGACATAATATATAAATATTTTGAAAGGTTTTGTGGTTTTGAATAGAATGCCTGTTTTCTGTTTTTTGACCATACGCTTCTGCATATATCTATTAAGTTAGAATTATTATGTTATTCAAATTCTTTGTGTCTTCATTTATCGGTCAATTTCTGAGAGAGCTGTATTAAATTATCTCACTATTTATTTTGTTAGTATTGCTTTGACTTTTCTCACAGTTTTTGTATTGCACAATTTTAGATATAAAAACATAATTATTTTATCTTCTTAGTAGATTGCTTCTCTAAGAAGACCAAGGCTGGGTGCAGTGGCTCATGCCTGTAATCCCAGCACTTTGGGAGGCCGAGGCGAGTGGATCTCAAGGTCAGGAGTTCAAGATCAGCCTGGAAAACATGGCGAAACCTTGCCTCTACTAAAGATACAAAAATTAGCTGGGCATGGTGGCATGTGCCCAGCTACTCAGGAGGCTGAGGCAGGAGAATTTCTTGAACTCGGGGGGGCGGAGGTTGCAGTGAGTAGAGATCATGCCACCGCACTCCAGCCTGGGCGACAGAGTGAGACTCTGTCTCCAAAAAAAAAAAAAACAAAAAAAAACAAAAAAACGAAGGTCAAGTATTTTTGCTCCATTTAATATTATTGTTCATCATTTTCACCTTGGCTTGCTTAATATTTCCACTAGCTTTCTTTTTGTTAAGATTTATTGAATTTATAATTCATATGGCAAGAACTCATAATATTAAGCATTGCCTTTTAAGAATAAGTAAATTTTTACAGGTTTGAGTCCTGTTTTTCCAAATGTGTTCTTAGGTATTTTATCGATTTGTGGCTGTTATAAGCGGGATCTTTTCTTCTACTATATATTCTAATTAGTGATTCTTTTATGTAGTAAATCTATTTATTTTTGAATATTAATTGTGTAGCCAGCCACTTTAAGTTATATTTTTTAACAAGAGTTTTCAGTGAATTCATTTGGGTGCTCTGATTATGAGTCACAATATGTAAAATAACAATAATCTGCCTCCTTCTTTTTCTGTTTCTCCTTTGGTTCTACTGTCGGGTTGCACTGCCCAACATTTCCAGCAAATGAGAGATGAGACTAGTCAGAGGGACATCTCTGATTTGTTCCCATTTTTAAAATGAATGCAGGGTACTGGCTATATTGTGGTAACAAGGTACACCTCCGATTAGAAATGTATTTCGTTGCAATAACAGAAAACTTGGGTCATAGCGATTCAAACAAGAAGTTTCTTCACTCCAACCACAAGAATACCGGGTAGAAGTGTGTTACGGTTCCTTCCATGGCTCAGCTGTGTCATTTGTCAGTCGGCTGCCTTTTCCCTCTGGACTGCAAGAAGCCTGCAGTACTCTGGGAGTGTAGTGGCGTTTGTTCATCTTCAGGAATGCAGGCATTTCCCCAAAAGCCCACTCCTTACCTCTGCAGATGTCTCCTTAGCAAGGGACGCTGGAAAACCAGGGAACAGAATGGGCTTATATAGCCTGCCTTTTGTCTACATTTTCAAATGTATTAGCTAGAGTTGCGCAAAATATTGTTTTGAATTCCTTTAGCTCCCCTTGTATCTATGGTTAGTTTTCTGTTTTTATTTTTAATGTTGCTTTTTTGTGCTTTCTCACGTTTTTCTTGATTCGTCTAGTAAGTAGTTTATTTTACTGTGGGTTTTTTTTTCTTTTCTCTTAAAGAACTGCTCTTGGTTTTATTCTGCCATTTTTGTTTGCCAGTTTACTTATGTCTGCATTTATCTTTATTTATTCCTTACTTTTGCTGTTTGTGTTTATTCATTATTTCTCTAAATACTTGATTTGGGTGCCTAATTCATTTAGTTTCACTCTCTAATGATTAGTAGTGAAAGAATTTAAAACTGGGTTTTCCTCTGAGTACAGCTTTAGTATCTAATACGTGTTGTTTTTGTTGTCATTATTTTTATTTACTCTGCATTTGTGGTTTTGAATTCTTTGGCCTGAGAGTAGTTTAGAAGATGCTTGCACATTTATTAGTAGGGGAGGGTTTTTTTCCTCCTTTGTTATTAGTTTTAATTTTATCGTACTGTGGTCAGAAAATCTGAACCATTTATGTTTTCTTAGAATTTACTAGTTTTGTTTATTGCTCAACTTTTACAAAACACATGAATACTTGAAAAGAAATTGTTGTTGATTATATTAGTCGGATCCTGTGAGGTTTTCTTGTTTTTGTTTTTGTTTTCCTCTCTTTACTTACTTATTTTTAGTCTATAGAGGCCAGTAGTGACTAAAAAAGATACGCTAAATTCTCCCATTACTGTCTTGTTTCAAACAGTTATCTTTTTCTTTCCTGCAATTTTCACTTTATCTACTTTGATATTATATTGTTTGGCTTATAAAGATCAAGCAAACATGCATTTTCATAGTGAGTTTTATACCTCAGCATTATCATGCTTTTCTCCTTAACTTCAACTCTGTCTAATATTAATACTGCTTTATAAACCCTACTACTTTCCATTTGCTGCCTGCTGTAGCTTTGGCCATCCTTTTACTTTCTAAGTTTGTCTTCTACAGCAGATAGCTGGATTTAGTTTCTTATCCCAAATGTAAATTCTTTTTTTAAAAATAGAACTTAACTTTTATCACATTTGCATTTATTTTTATAATAGCTATGTTTCATTTCAATGTTTTAATCTTATTTAATGTTTTTGGGGTTTTTTGCTTCCTTGGTTTTTCCTTTGTGTTCTTTCTTTCACTATATGTTTTTGATTGTTTATTGTCCTGGGGGCATATGGAATATATTTAATCTGTTTTAATTCCTAACTAATGGCTACCTTTACAACTTTAAACAATATGCTTAACTCTCTCTCCTTTTATGAATTTAGGATATGGAACAGTGTGAGGAAATTAGGACTCTTGCATTTATTTTGCTTGATTCCCTCTCTTTCTTCCTAAGTTTAATTGGTATTTTCTGATAGTTTTACTTAGTATTTATCTTTTATCCAAGTCTTTTCTTATTACATTTTAATTTTTATGTAAAACATTGTATTCACTTTATAATAGCAAGTTTTATAAATATTTTTCATGTTTCCAGTAAAATATTTTATTTTTTGCATGCATAAACTTACATTCTGTTAATAACATAATCACCACAGTTAGTTAGCTTTGTTGATGTGGATTTGATATTTACCTCAAATCCTTTTAGACATTGGTGTACCTAGTCTACATCTTCTCTGAGTTCACCAGAGTTTATTCAGCAGTTGTGCTTATTCACATATAAGGACAATATCTCTCTTTAGTCCTTGCACATTTGCAAATGTCTTTGTGTTGTTGTTATGTATGAGTGCCAGTTTAACTGCATAGCAGAAGCCTTGGGTCACTCATCTGTTTTCCAAAATCTGTAAATATCTGTTGACCTTAAATATGGTTGAGCTGAGCTTGATTTTTACCGTTTGAAGAGACTTGTCCTGTCTTCAGTTAGTTCAGCTTTCTTTATTTCTAAAGTTCAGTAGATTCCCCAAGATATGTCTTCCTATTGTTGATCATGATTTCACTGAATTTGGTGAATCTGTTTGATGGGAAGATTCCATTTTTTCACCTCGGGAGAGTTTTTCCCATTATCCTTTAAATCTCTCTCTTTGCATCTTTTGGTGTGTTCTCTGTTTCAGGACATTGGTGTTTGTATATTGATCTCTGTGGCGTGCCCTCCTTACCTGTCACTATTCTTGTTTCTTTTTGCATTCTGTTCAACTTGAGCAAATCTCTTCCTTAAGTCTATGACTTAGTTTTCTGCAAAGCCAATTTTTTTTCTTATTGTTAATAATGGATTGATTATTTCTGCCTTGGGGTTTATTATGCCCTCAATTTATTTCCTTAATTTCCCATCCCCTTTTTGTGTTATTCCTATGTTTTATCATCTGACTGTCTTTCTTAAGTTTCATGGGCATTCTGTTTTAGTAAATTTCCTTGAGAGTGTGAGTATTTCCGATGATGCTGTCATTTAAGCTGAGACCCACCGGGTAAGAAGACATCCTTCAGGTGGAGAGCCGGGGTGCAGTTGCACCTTAAATGCTGCTGGCCCTCAAGCCTTCCCCATTCCATAGGTCCTCTCCACCTCCTGTCCTTCCCACCAACAGGAAAAGGGGACACTAACTTCATCTTCAGTCTTACACCAAAGGAAACTAATCCACTGTTTTCAGGTTACACTGACCAATCTTAAATCCCTAAAGAGTCAATTAACATTCCATCTATGTCTTTTTATGTTAAAAGTTCATTTCCTTGGTCTTCATTGCCTTATCAAATTTAAGCAGTAGTGCAGCCCAAGTAGAGGAGGATAATTGAATCATCATCATGTCTGCAAAACCAGATTGTGAAGTCTTTAACCCTGGTTTTGGGAGTTACTGCAAATGGCCATCTGCCTCCCTGTTGGTTGGTTGTTACCGTAGGCTGGTTCCAGGAGGAAGATGCAGGATCCTTTAAGCTTCTTCTTATTCCCTGGCTCCCCTACAGGTTATCACAGAGGTCTCTCTGCCCTCGCTTTCTCTAGGAATCTTTCCTGGCTCTGCTTCCTGAGTCTACGGTCTTGTTCCCTCTTCTTCCATTCTTCCCATTGGCCTGCTCTGGACATCTGGGCTCTTTCTTTCTCCCTAGACCAACCTCTGCCAGGATATAGATTTTAGAAACCCTGCCCCTCCCACATCTACAGGTCCTACCTAGATCAAGTCCCAGGCTCCCACTTGCCCAGAAAGGGGAGGTGAGGCATTCACAGGAAAAATGCAAGATACACTGTGAGTACTCAGGTGACAGCCACGCACATCCCGCAGTTCTTGGGTGATTCTTATTTTGGATATTGGTCATGGTCTGTTAAATGGAAAGAGTGTTCCTGGTGTTTGAAAGCATATCCTGACACTCACCTCTAAGTCTCTTGTTTCCAAATCCGGGGTAGAGAAAAAAAAGTGAACCCACGCTTCTTGTTGATGTAGACCAATGAGTCAGCAGGGACATGGTTGGCTCTAATGCAGGTGTGTTGGTTGCCTTGATGATTCACATCCCACAGGAAGAATTGCTATTAGCAACATGTTATTCTGAAATGGTGAAGAACTTGTGAGAAAGTGCCCAGTGAAACCAAATACATCTACCCTCAATTTACATCATTGTCGCCTTCCTGAAAATGTCAGTAGTGGATATGAAAACCATGCAAGGAATATTTGTACTTAGATATTGACCAGTGTTAGGTACTGGGATTGGATCATCACAAGTGGATTTTTTACCTACCTGAATGTGCAATAGGACATTTAAAAGCTGTGCTGAAGACAGGATAATGCTTTGCCACGTGGGACTGTCCCATCTATTGCCAGACCTGTTCACTAACTGCCAGCGGTGTTCACCAATCACTGTAACAACCAGAAAATACCACTGCGAATTTACAAGATGCCCCCTGGGGTGGCACAGCTCCCCTTGAGAACTACCAGTTTAGATAAAATGAGTCTTCCTTTCAGATACCTTTAATAGATCCATTGGTCAGATTGTGGGGTAGAAGACCATCAAGCAAGTTAATACTTATAAAGATTTTAGAGGCCGGGCGCGGTGGCTCAAGCCTGTAATCCCAGCACTTTGGGAGGCCGAGACGGGTGGATCACGAGGTCAGAAGATCGAGACCATCCTGGCGAACACGGTGAAACCCCGTCTCTACTAAAAAATACAAAAAACTAGCCGGGCGAGATGGCGGGCCCCTGTAGTCCCAGTTACTTGGGAGGCTGAGGCAGGAGAATGGCGTAAACCCGGGAGGCGGAGCTTGCAGTGAGCTGAGATCCGGCCACTGCACTCCAGCCCGGGCGACAGAGCGAGACTCCGTCTCAAAAAAAAAAAAAAAAAAGATTTTAGAACAATGCTTGGCATGTTGTGAGCTCTGTATATGTGGTTATTATGTAAGTAATGCATCAGTGATCATCTAAACATGCCGAAGTTTGTTAAAGTTAATAAGCAGACAGTTATGAGGGCTAAGCCCATGTGACCACTTGATTTTTTTTTGGTAAATGATATGAAATGTACACAATTTATGGTGGGTCATTATGTATGTAAAAGGTAAGGAGAAGAAGCTATATGTTTGCTTTTATAAACAAGGACACATAAGAAGCTAGTGATATTGTTTGCCTCTGGGGAGGACTGGATGGCTGAGGGATAGGGTAAGAGGAAGACTTCACTGTATATGCTTTTAAACTTTGTTTTTTTTACTGAAGTGAATGACATGCCTAATTTCATATAAATAGTAAATACATTTTAAAAATTTTAAACAATTGGGCATGTATTTCAGGATATCATGATTCTGCATGGCAGTGACATATGATTAAGAGTTTAACATAGATGACTGTGTTATTTACTTTTTATAACCGAATGCACTTTGAATAGTATTTCTCTTCCTGCTTGGATCTCCATTATCCATTATTAAAATCAATGTCTACATTTCCTGATACCATATTGTTTAATTTTCACTGGACACAGAAATACACTTACACCGTTGGTGCTCAAACCCAGCTCTCCTCTTCCGATTCCCAGGTACCGGGGACTGGAGGCTCATAGACAGTGAAAATTCTGCATTCGAATTCTAACTTGTTAGGCTTTCTGGGACAGAATGACTGTGATCCCAATGCAGCCAGTGAGTGGGTGGGAGGAGGCTAGCAGGTCCTGTGAGAAGTCAGAAGGGTTAGCAAACAAGGGTTGGAGGATCAGGGAATTTCCCAGACATAGAATCTCAAGTTTGGAAGGAACCTTTGGCGACTACCCAGATGACTCTTCCTCCTCCCTCCTTCCCATCTCCTTCCACTTCTCCCCTCTCCTTTCTTCCAACTTTCCCACCTTTCCTTCTTCTTTCCTCCTCTCCCTCCCCCACTCTGTACTTCCATTTCCCCCACCTTTCCTCTCTCCTCTTTAACAGATGATAAAACCGAGGTTCAAAGAGAACTCTCTCCAGGATCACTAATGAGTGAGAGGCAGAGCTGGAATTCAAACCCAAGCCTTCTTTCTTGCTAGAGGGATGCAGGTGGAAGAGGCTATTTCCCATCTTCACGACCTTTCAGAGCAACTGCTTTGCTTCCTTTCCATGTGCGTGGCAAGGAGGGGAAGGGAGCAGAGGTGAAGACTTGAAGGCATTTCTGTGTTGCATCAAAGTTTAGAAAACACTTGGGAAGCGTCTAAAAGACAGTAATTTCAAGCCAAGGTGATATAGTTACAGTCTGTAGTGATGAACGGGATGTGAACCCCTGCTGGAGCGAGGCAGGGTGCAGGGAGAAGGTAGCCCTGAGCGCCCACCCTGTGTGTACCAAAGGGATTCCAGAGCTAACAGAAAACAACATCTGGGCTCAGGGGCAGACCTTCTCCTCAGTGCTAACATGTGGAAAGATTCTGGTCATTTCTGTACTCTGTCCTCCCCCAGGCCCCTCAGCATATCTCAAAGGACTTTTCTTATATATATATATTTTTAAAAAGCCATAAAAACGCTTATTTGTACTGTCAGGGTCTGATGTAGTTTGTATATCTGTCCCCACCCAAATCTCATGTTAAATCATCATCCCCAGTGTTGGAGATGAGGCCTGGTGGGAGGTGACTAAATCATGAGGACAGATTTCTCATGAATGGTTTAGCACCTTCCCCTTCATGCTGTTCTCATTGTAGTGTGTAAATTCTCGTGAAACCGGGTCATTCAAAACTGTGTGGCACCTATGCCCCCCCTCTTTCTCTCTTGCTCCTCTTCTTGCTTTGTGGTGTATCTACTCCCCCTTTGCCTTCTGCCATGATTGGAAGCCTCCTGAGGCCTCCTCAGAAGCAGATGCCACCATGCTTCCTATACAGACTGCAGAACCATAAGCCAGTGAAACTTCTTTTCTTGTGAATTACCAGCTTCAGGTATTTCTTCAGAGCAGTGCAAGAACAGCCCAATACAGGGTCCTTGTAACACAAAGTGGAATCTAAATCTGATATCCTAGCACCAACTTCGTCGTGGATTTGGAAAGATCGTATGCTCCCCTTTCTCAGGGGGAAGTAGAGACATCTGAAATTGTCCAGCCTCACCTCAGACAAGTGTCCCTGAAAGACTTTCTTTGGTCTCCTTTCACCGTCCACAAAAAGCCAAAGGTGATTAAAAAGACTCCCACGTTTATTTTCAAATTATGTCAGAAAAGTAGATTAAAGGTTTTATGCTTAGGAAAATGAGGGTAAATATTCAAACATAAATTATGGCAGTATTAATAATTGCACATTTGTACTAAGTAACTAGAAAATTATTTGAGCATTAATTCCATTTACATATGTTCATTCAGATTTGTATCCCTGAAGCATGCAAGTATTTGGGGTTTGAAACATTTAATCACTTAGTAAGCAGCCCTCAATGGGATTGCCATTTATTTATTGTCTTTATTGATTTTCCTACACAGAAGGATGCTTGTGGTATACAGCAACTGACTGCTGAAGTGAAAGAACTCTATCTTTTCTAGTGCAGAACAAAAGCTTCTACTTTTTTTCCTTGGGATTTTTTTTTTAAAGAGCAACCTATTTTCTTTAGATCATCCCAGCTCACAGCCAGAATGCTGTTGCTTTCTTCATTTGCTAGATACTCTTCTCCCATCAGTATGATATTTTGTTGTTTCTAGACAGACACATTGAGTAGTACTTGATTTTCTGTTCAGGCCGAATTTTCAGACTTAGTCCTTGCCTGGAGTGTGATGGACACCTCAGCATCCCAGAAGCACATTTGGTTCTTAGTTGATATGTAGGATGGACCCCCAACAGGTTTTTAATTGATACAGGGCACCCCCCTACAACATGATACCTGGAAAAAAACTGAGAATCCAATTCATTGGTCTGGACATGTCATCTTCCTTAATCTGTTTTTAAAGAAATATCCTTGGTGACTTTGTAATAAATTTTTTATTAATAAGAGGAACTAAAATAAGCACAGCTGCCCCAGTGGCTAATGCATGTTAAGTGCTTGGCATGGACGAATGGATACCAGCACCAGCCTCTCTCCTCATCTTCCCAACAGCAGGTCCATGGGGTGGAGGCCACTAGTTAGGCTGATACCTGACAATGATGCTTTTGTCATTTAAAATAGTTGAAGAATAATAATTTTGGATGTTTCATTCCAATTTTATCTCCATTTCACAGATGAGGACTTTGGATATTGGCAAGGTTAAGTAACGTGCATAGCCCACAGTCGCCATTGGTAAAGGCAGGACTCAGACCTTGGTCTGAGGGACTTCACACATATTCCTGACATGACATCAGCCACCTTTCATCCACTTCAGCTGACATCTGTCTGGCTTGAGGCCGAGAGGGGACACCTTGCAGTCTGCCCCAGCAGTAGCCATTTGAACCTCCCCCTGGTGCCCTGAGGCTCAAGAGCACTTGGAGGGATAAAAGTGGGAGTTGACTTGATACATGAAGGAGGAGAGTGATGGCTTACAAGGTACCACTCATTTTCTGGAGTTTGGAAATCCACTTGCATCTTCATGGAAGCCAGGCACAGAAATGGCCCCGGAGGTGTTCCCACCTTTCTGACCCTGAGTCCACCCTGCTTTCATTTCTGTCGCAAGTCTCTGTGCTTTCAAGAGGATGCATCCTGAGGTCATTCATCCAACAGCATAGTCATGGGACTGACCCTTCCCAGTGGAAGCCCTACCGCTGGGGCCCCACTCACCTGGGGCCAGGGGAGCAGTGCAGGGGGAGTCACTCCAGGTAACAGAGGACAGAGCCAGGTGACCAGAAGGAGAAGAAAAGCCAATCCAGGCGCTCCCCATACTGAGACTGGATCTTACAGTGTCTTAGCAGAGACAGATCCAGAAAGCAGGATCTGGGCTGCAGGAACCAGAATTCCAGATAGGAGGCCAGGCCCTGACAAAGGCAGATGTCCAGCAAGGGGGACACTGAGGCCGGAGAACAGGCATCAGAACTGTTTGGGGTTCCCCAAACCCCAACTCAAACCAGCCTAAGCAAAAAAGAGATTTGCAGTTTCAGGGCTAACCCCTCAAGGAGGTAGAGCATAACTCTCCACCCCTTAAACATCAGCTACACTTTGTCACTTTCTTCCAAAGACTAGAGAATACAAAGAGACAGAAAAGTACTTCTATGGTGAAAGAATTTGGCAAAGAAAGGTGACCGGGGTTAGCATTGAGACAGAAAAAACTGACATTCCAAAGCTGGTCTGGCTGTCAGATAGACCACACAATTTTCCAATTAGACACGATCTCATAGAATGCCAAACTCAAAGTTATTCTGAGACTGATAAAATGAGACAAAGCAAGGCTACTCTATAATTTTGTCTAAGCGCAGACAATAGCAAGGTCATTATGCCACCCAGAAAAATACCAAACACCCCGTCTATCAGCCAAAATAAGTGACTGCTACCTCTTTACCAATTCTAGCTTTTTCCTTGCGCTGGTCTCCCCCTCCCTATAGATAAGATTTTGATCGTTATATCCATCTATATATAGGTAGGTTGATATAGATAAGGATCAGCGTGCCTTTGGCTAGAACATTTACTATATCCATCCTTGGAAGAGAAATAAGAAAAAATGTAAAAAGCAGCAGCTAGTTCAAAATCCAAATTCCTATTTTATAGATATAGAATGTCCAGGTTGCACCAAGATGAACAGGATTTCCATCCATCCTTAGACAGTAGTTCTTTATGTAGGCTGTTCAACAGGGTTGTGCCAGCCTGCAGGGGGAAAAACCAGGCCAAAGGAAGGATGCTCATTTACCAGCAAGATGCTAATCACCCACACAACTTCCTGACTTTGTGTTTGTTGCAGAAAACCTTATCAGTTCAGTAATTCTAGTTAATCTAACTAGATGATATAATTATGCTTGATTCCGTAAGGTATATAGCAGCAATCTCCTATTTTGGTATCTGTTTTCCAATAACATTTTGATGATTGTGGGGGAGTGGGAGCTTGCCCCAGTTTTGCCTCCTGATAGATAAGATTTATTGAGATACCCAATCATAGAATTGCCCTGCTTTCTGACAGCATACAACCTAGAAGAAACCTCCGCTTCCTTAGACCCACCCCCAAATCACCCGACCAAAGCCAAAATCCTATAATAGATTCTTTCTAACATCCTCCCACTGAGACACCCTACAGCTCCCCATGCTGTTTGTTCTCCCTCACTGCATGGAGAAAGAAACCCAGCTTGTCTACCTACCGTGTGTCCCTGGGGATCTGTTACTGAAGGACACTCACAGCAGCGACGATAAATCCTGTACCCTTGATATCATGTGGGATGAGAATTGCTCTTAATCTCTGTGGTCTGCCTCTCCAAGACCCGTAACCCCAGTCTAACCGTGAGAAAAGGATCAGACAAACCAGAATCAAGGGACATTCGACGAAATACCTGACCATCACCTTTCAAAACTGTCAAGATCAATGAAAGCAAGGAAAGTCTGCACAACCGTCACAGCCCAGAGAGGTCTAAGGATGCCTGATGACTAAATGTGGTATTCTGGATGGGGTCCTGGAGCAGAAAAGGGACATTAGGGAAAAACTCATAAAATAGGAATAGTGTATACAGTTTAATTAAATTTTTTTTTCAGATAGAGTTGGATTCAGGGTACAATTAAAATGATGTTGATATCATTGTGTCTCTCCATTTCCCATGTTTCCGTGTTGGTCTTTCTCAGGCAGAGGTACCCCACCTAGAACAATGTGACTGCTGTAGCTCAGGCCTGTGTGCTCCTTTGAGCTTGAGAACCCAGGGAACAGATTCTCAGATCGACCTTGCCTCATCTTGTGCTCTGAGTGCCCAATCAAGGTCATATGTTCCTTCCTGGACTCAGAGGTCAACTCCACTCAAACCCCATGGGCCCAGCAAGACTATTAGGGACTGAGGGAGAGTTCGTTCCCCAGAAGAAGGGATGCTTGGCAGCAAAAGCACATATCTGGTACCTACCTCTTAACTCACCAAGAATGCTTTGGCAGGCATCTCATTTAGACACAATCCAACCTTTGCCCAGTGATGAGAGTGAGCTGAAGGGTAGATACAAGTGGTCTTGAGACAGCCACAGCACCACTGCTTCCCCCCGACCCCACCCCTGCCATTCCCTTATTTGTGGAATGGGAGGGTATCTAACCACATAGAACCAAGGGATTTGCAATGCATTTCTCACTTATTTGAACTGCTGAATGAGGTGTCATTTGTCCAGGTGCGTGGGACATAGCACTGCTCAGTGAAAGCTAGCTTAATCTCAGCCTTTCCTATTCGTAGCCAAAGAATTACCATGAATAATTCTATCTCTTTATGAAGAGTTAAGCAATTATTATAAGAAGGCCACTGTGGTACCTTTATAGAACTGCATTTCTGCCATGAGTAACAGTGAAGAATCTTTTATGCTATTAACCTGTGTAAATTTTAGACTTTTAAAAATAGTAAGTTATATAGGTCACTGCACTATACCTGTAACTAATTGCAGCATTAGCTATCAAATTCTCATTGTTGGTTAATTTATCTTCAAAGACTCAAGAATGCAATTCAAGGTAATTACTACCTGTATGCCATGCTTCATTTATGGCCTCTGTGAGTCATGAATCTTCTTTCTATAACTGAAAACATTTAATGCAATTAATTCAAGAGGTCTGCCACGTACACCATATAACCAAACTTAGCATAAATTGTATAAATGTGTGTTGTATTTTATGATCGCATCCTGGAATTCTCACAGGAAATATGACATCTCCTAGTAACACTGGTTGGACCAGGGGAGGGAATAGAGAATTGTGTTATTCTTTCTTCATGTTAATGAAGGTTTCATTAATTTTTTTTCCCCTTAAAAGAAGACTGGAAACCCTTGAAATATTTTTGCAATGCATTTCTCAATTTTTTGAACTGCTGAATTATATAAACACACCTTGCTTCTATTTGATTTTGATTGCTTTCTTGGCCTAGTTTCCCTGCAAGCATTTGGTCTGATTGAATAATTTTTAGTTGTGTTTTCTTGCTGTGCCTGTGCTAATCTGCTAACGGTTGGTTTTTGCAGCATTGTTACAATCTACCGACTTTATCTTTTGCTGGATTTTTAAAGGGGTATTTTATAGCCTGTCATTACCATTCACAGTAGCTTCTGGGCACTGTCATTCCGGCAGCTGAATGCAGATCCCAGCGTGCCACTCGCCGGGCCCTCTGTTCTTAGAGAGAATCTCAGCGCCTCCCGTAAGAGCCACATCATCATTCCTCCAGCTCTGCTTCTTGGCACATTTTTGATTTTTCATTTTAGATGAGTTGTTCAAGTTTCAATTGGAGAGATAATGCCATTTAAGATGAGGATAACTCCGTGATGCCTCAGATGATTTAATTGCAGCCTTTGCCTAGACTGCAGCACGGCCAATAATGCCACGCCCTGTGTATGGGTAGCCATTGTAGCACTTCAGACGTTCTCTAGTAACAGGACCTCGATGCTGAGGGACAAAATCTGCATCCTCACCTGTCAGATAAGGTGACAATGTCTTTTTGCAAAGCATGTATTGGCATCTTTCTGCACAAGTGGTCTTAATTTGGGTCTTCATGGTGGAATATTTATTGTCTCTCTGTCATGCAAGGACATAGCCCAAAGGGTGAGTGTGGTCACCAGACCATGCTCTACATGTAGGAACAAAGGACCCCAGAAGCACATCTGCCCCGGACTCAACCAGATGGGCTTTGTTGTCCAGACAACATAGGCGGAGACCTCACATTTCCAGGTGAGTTCCTCAAACATCTATTTAACCTTAATCCCCAATATGTACCAACCACAGAGCTGTTTGTGGCACAGAAATAAGAAAAGGACCTGTTGTTAAGGAACTGACATTCTAACCTATTTGCTTATAAATGGGCATTTCTGTCCTCATTCATTCATTCAAGAAGCATGTGTTGGGTGATTGCTGTAGACCAGGACCAGGCTAGGTATTACAGATACAAAGGTGAACAGGCAGCTAAGACATTATCCCTGCACTCATGGAGTTGATAGTAGAATTCTATTCCTAGGTTGGGGAAAAAACACAGCAGAAACTAGTTGAACATATAGCGATAACCACACAGCTGGCATGTAATTGGAAAGAGTAACTTACTGGGGAGGAATCAAAATGACTCCTCCATACCTCTGATGACTAGTGACCATGAGCCCACCCCTGCTGCTTCAGTGGCTCACAGGAAGTCTAAACGTGCCTTTCTCTCTCTCTCTCTCTCTCTCTCTCTCTCTCTCTGCCTCTCTCTCTCATTTAGAAAATATACCTGGCTTTCTTTTTACATGTCTTCACGTGAAGAACCTGTTGAATTACTATTCTGCCACCGTATCTTGGGAGGGCGTAGATATGGCTTTATTTTGTGACAAAGCATTGCTCACTATACTAATGGATAGAAGACCAAACACTTTCCCAGTTGTTTTAAGACAGATTGGGGTAGAAGTCAGCAAAAATATTTTCTAGAACTCATGTAAATTGATTGTTTACCTCCAGATTAATTTAAGGGGCAATAGGACTTTTGGGCCAAAATTAACATTTTAGTATAATTAGCGCTCTTTAAAGGAGGAAGTGCATATGATCACAAAGTGAAATAATTCACTGGAGTTGTTTCTACTGTTGCTTTCCTTTAAGGTAATGGTTCTCAACCGGGGACGATTTCGCTTCCTAGGAGACATTTGGCAATGTCTAGAGAACTTTTTGGTTGTCACAGTGGAGGGAGGATGGGCTACTGGTGTCCAGAGGGCAGAGGCCAGGGGTGCTGCTGAACATCCTACCACGCACAGGACAGGTGCATCACAAAGACTTATCTGACCCAAAATGTCAGTGGTGCCAAGGTTGACAAGTCCTGCTTGGAAAATAATTTAACTGTAGAGACATTGCCATGTGCCATGTGCAGGTGGAGTTGCCAAAACCAGATGAATTTTGTGAAAGCACGTCCGGCCTTCTCCTCCTGCTCCCTGATTACCTTCTTTGTCTATTTACCCATCATTTAGTTCCCTTGTGCTGCAAAGCTTTTTGTCTTTTTTTATGGACTCAATACTTAACTGTATGAGCTTTTCATTACCCATTCTAAAATCGTGACTGGTTGTAATGTAAATTGTATAACACGTCTTCCTGCAGCTTCAGATTCTGCAACTTAAACCTCCTAGGCTGCTTATCTGTCTGCCACCACCTACCTGCGTTTTATGCACTGCACTTGGCATTCTTGATTTTTCCTTTCATATTAATTTCAATGGTGCCCGGAGGGTACCTCTCACCATATAATAGGTTGCTTTGTGAACAATTCCAGTAAGAGAACCATTCTGCCCAAACAGTGAGATACTCTGGAATGTAAAAAAGATATCCTCAGTGTATCATTCACATTTCTAGCAGACCAGTGTATTTTGCAATTGTACTGAAATTTAAATGAAGATGAATTATTTGTTTCTCCTTTCACTTTAAAAGGGCCCCCACTATTGCAGGTAATACTCTCAGCCACACAAAATGCTTAGAGCTTGAAAAGTTATCCCCTGGACATGGATGAATATTTATTTTGTACTTAAATCTGCAAATCATTAAGTGTCCCTTGTCCTGAGATGATTATTTTCCTCATAATAGACTTCTGTTGCATTCACATTGTTCCAGCTTTTGATTGACCATTTGGAATATGACAGTTGCTTGTCGCATTTCATTTGGCTGCGGTCTCCCCTAGTTCATTTTTGCAGTTATCCCTGGAGCGTACTTTGCTTTATGTGATGTCTAAAGAAGCTCGCCTCTGTCTTTTCAGAAATCTTTGTCCTAATGAGAAAACTAAAAAGACTTTCTGAAAATGTTGATTTTTTTTTTTTTAATGCAATGCCTTTACTTGGCAAGGAACGTGGAACACTTCAGATTTTCAGCGATGCTGGATTTGAGCTGTTCACTTGAAAATAAAGTCTGTTGCATCACAAGTGCTGGTTGGCATCGCTGTCCTCCTATCAGTGGATTAAGAAAAGGCACAGCGAAAAACTAGTTTAAAATTACCAGTCGGATATTTTACAGGTGGATCTTTGAGGAAAGTCTGCTCAGTGTCTCACCCGAGCGCCTGTGTGCTGCTGATTCTTCCTCTGAACTGTTGCACCTTCCCATCCCCAGGCGAGGTCCAGCACGATCACACGGCTGCTGCTGGGCTGGCTCTGCCCATTATTCTTCCATCCTGGCACCATGCTTCTAATTTATCCTGAATATATGGAGACTTGAGCACTGATGGGATAGATTAAAAAAAAAAATGGCAATCTTCTCTCCAAAAAGACAACATAAAACTAGATAAAATGGTCAAAAAGAATCACTTCAGAATGATTCTAGAAAATGACCAAAGGCAGACAACAAATTGAGATGTGTGTTTGGTTTTTTTTTGAAACTACTGAGGCTTGGAAGGAACAGTGGGAGACTGTGGAATTTCAGCTCAGGGCAGTGTGGTATAGTCTCATGATGGAATACTACTCAGAAATAAAAGCGATTAACTATTGACACGTGCAACAATGTGGATTAATCTTAAGATAATAATACTGAGTCAAAGAAGTCAGACAAAAGTATGCATTGTGTGATTCCAATTATATGAAATTCTACAAAATACACACTAATCTATAATGACAGAAATAGATCAGGGGTTGCCTGGGGAACTGAGGTGGAGGGTGTGCCAAGAGAGGCAGGAGAGAAGGATTATGAAGGGGCAGGAGGAGAGCTTTGGGGATGGGGATGTATTCATTATCTCGATAGTGATGATAAATTCACCAGTGTACACATGTAGCAAAATTTATCAAATTGTACACGTTAAACCAAGTGCAATTTATTGTATATGGACTGTACCAAAATAAAGTTTTTTAAAGGAATACTGATCAATGGATCATACTGCCTCTAGCTTGCCTGCACCTCATCTCCTTCCTCAAAACAGTTAACCTACAGGTACCTAGTAGCTATTCCAAAAATGCTCCTTGAACTTGTGAATGAGTAAAAGAGTGAACAAATGCACCCACTTATCAACCTATCCTACATCCTCAAATAAATTTCTCAGTATTATCATTTCCCTCTGAAGAATGGGAGTGTGGAGTTTACCCTTTTGGGACAATTTTCTTGGCTAGGTAGAAATTGATACCAGTATCAGAACGCTTAAACTATGGAGCACTAAGTAGCTTTTAAATTTATAGCTGTAAAATTTGTGGCAAACACAGAGTGGGTGTTACACTCATAATTAGAGCTATTTATTTTGCTGTCGGGAGGTTCCTAAGGATTGCTTCTGTCTCCAGACCTATTTCTTAAATCAATAAATTGATGTATTTTAGACTATACTTCATACAAAGTGAACCCACATGATTTGTGCTTTTATAATATTATTGTAGTTACAGAATTTAAGATTCTATCAGAATTTAAGATTCTCTTCTGAATATTCTCTTAAAAATAACTGATTATGATGGTTTTAAAAACTAGAACTCTAGAACCAATAACTATCAAGCCCATGAAATATTTATAAACCACCTTTATTGTGCGTCTTTCCCACTGAATCCTAATATGCATTGTGTGGTCATTTGTTCAGCTTCTTGCAGATGTCGGGCTCTTGCTCTTTGAAGAGCAGTGGATGATTTGTGTCCCAGGGTGATTTATGCAGCAGCTATTAAGCAATCAATAGCATTTTGCTTTTTCAAACAGTTCCTTAGCTTAGTTAGTTTCATAAAGTATCACTTTCAAATGACAGAAGCAGCATCCTCCTCTAGGAAAGATCTAGGTCAGAATTAAATTGCACTGAAATGTTTTACTTGTCCATGCTCCGATGACGGCTAAGTTGAAGCCCTGGGTCAAATGAGGGGTGGTCCACCTTGGGAAAACAGGATGAGCCTTGACCCATGACCTGGCTTCAAATCCTGGCTCCTCAACTTCTTGGCCATGTGACCTTGAGCAGATTCCCATCTGTTTCCAGATTGATACAGAAAGCAGATATAGATTAGGGCTGGGCGTGGTGGCTCACACCTGTAATCCCAGCACTTTGGGAGGCCGAGGCAGGTGGATCACCTGAGGTCGGGAGTTCGAGACCAGCCTGACCAACATGAAAAAACCCTGTCTCTACTAAAAATACAAAATTAGCTGAGCGTGGTGGCACATGCTTATAATCCCAGCTACTCGGGAGGCTGAGGCAGGAGAATCGCTCAAACCCAGGGGGCAGAGGTTGCGGTGAGCTGAGATCGTGCCATTGCACTCTAGTCTGGGCAACAAGAGCGAAACTGTCAAAAAAAGAAAAGAAAAGAAAAGAAAATAGATACAGATTATAAATGTCCTTGCAAAATTCTTCCGAGGATAAAATAAGGTAATAGTGACTTTTTAAAAGCACCTAGCACAGTGTTTAGCATATAGTAGACACTCAGTAAATGTTAGCTTATTTACTTATTTGCATAGACTTTAATTTCCATTTCAAATAGTGAATCCAAGTCTTCGTTCTGCTAAGCTGGGTCCCAGTTTTGGCATCTGAAAAATGGGAATAATAATCTTGTCTTCGGGATCAAAGCTCGGTAACTTACACTGAAGAGCTTTGCCAACAGCAGAGAATACATAAATATAAGATGGTCATTATCTCTCAAAGCTTGGCCAGGCATAATATTTGCTGAAGATGGGAAAGGACTGTAACTAAGTTTCAGTGGCCTCATTGGGTAGGATAACATGCTGAATGGACAGGCCTAAATACAGATTTTCAACAAAAATATATTCATCACTTGGCTTGGGTGTGGGTCTGTGCTAGGCACTGGGACACACTGGTGAGCAAGATCTTGTCTGTCCGGCTCAGATAAGGCAATGCTGGAGCCCAGACAGTGGCGGTAGATGAGGGCCAGTCAGCTCCACTCCCTAATTCTGTTGGTTCTGCTTCTAAAAGTCCATTCGGTTATTTCCATTTCCACCTACTCCCTAGTAAAATTGCCTGTCTTTACATCTTTGCTACAAGTGTATATATATACACCTATTTGTACACGTGGCACTTCTCACTTGTTTCTAAATAACAATCGCAAGTAATATAGAACAAACTAAAAGAATGCGTTTTTGCTCCCATTTCCAAAGATTTTCTTTTCCTACCCCTTACTGCTAATTTTAAATTTTAATGCAATACAGACAGCAAGAGTGGCCACTGAGATTTCTACTTTGGGGACTTTATTGAGATTTTTATTTTCTGCATAATTCACGTTTTGTTTTTGTGAATGCTTCATGAATGTTTGAAGAGAATATATATTCTCTAGTTTGGTTTAGAAAATTCTATTTTAGAATGATTAGGTCAAACTTATAAATTGTGCTACTCCAATGTCTTATGGCCTTACTTATTTTTGTGTCTACTCAATCTGTAGATTTCTTGGAAGTGTCTCCTTCTGCCATGATATCCTCCAATCTTGTTTCTTCATAAAACCTCTCCTGTTTGCTTTCCTTTACTCACGAAACACTAACATTTCTAACATTTCTTTTTCTTTTTCTTTTTCTTCCCAATGCTATAGAGTTAATATTTTTTTAAAAATCCTACTATATCTAGGGTTTAAGGACAGGAGGAAGAATTAGGTTCCTAAGCCCAGTTAGCCCTACCCTTCTATTATTACTACACGTGTTCAAAAACTAGTATGGCCAAAATTATGTGTTGGGAGAGAGGAAGTCTGAGCAAGAATTCTGGGTGTGCTGCAGCCACAGAAGTTCTACCGCACACAGTGTGATCGTGGAGGACAGACCACAGGGGACACAGCATGGTTGCTATCCTAAGTGTACGTTTAGCAGCTTTGTCACCATTTAAGTCTTTCTCTGCTTTGTTCTACATCCGTGAAATGGGGATAGCAATAGAACAGCCTTATTGGGCTTTTGTAGGACTGAATGAAACAATGGATGCAAAGCACTGTCCTATACAGCACCGTTCGACAGACATGGTGACATACAACGGGGCATTTCAGAGAGTGTGAGCTCCCCCAGGACTACAAGCATGAGAGGCAAGGCTGAGCTTTGAAATCTCTTCCTGCCGGCCTAGCGCAGCACTGGATACAATTAGGCACTTAATAGATACGTTTGATTATTAAGCTGAGTAGAACTATGGTTCTTACACTTGAGAAATTTCCACTCTAATTGAGAAAAGAGAACAAACAAAAACTCTAATTCCCAAGAACACGAATTAGATTTACATAGATAGGCACAAATACATCTCACCAATTGCAGGTTGAGGAGTTACCGGAATTACTAGAATCATTGAAAGATTGGAGGATAGGCACAAATACATCTCACCAATGCAGGCTGAGGAGTTACTGGAATTACTAGAATCATTGAAACATAAGGGGATTGATTCCATAAACTCACCTGCAACCTAGAATCCATTTTAGGCCCCTTTGAAATATCAAAATGAAAGAAAGCCTTCACAAAGAATGCAATTTAGTATGTTTATTATTTAAAAATCTTTGTGAGTGTGAGAAGCAGTGACTTGATAAAGATACTAAACATGTTTCAATAAATATATTAGAACAAACTCATCATGAACTAGCACCCATTGCACATCACCTAAAGGTGACTTTTTTAGCCAATATTGCTTAAAATATTTTTTTCCTAGTGTTTTATACCAAGCCACTTATCACATTCCTATTACCTGTGTGGAGACATTTGAGTCTGTGACTCTTTCAGAATATCCCATTGCTTTTAGAACTTGTTTAACCATTCTGTTACATATATTCAACTTACCTAACTGAGAATAGATTTGATTAAAAAAACAAACAAAAAAAAAAAAAAAAACCACCTTTTGAATCAATTGCAATCAATAACAAGGGTAATCAAGCTGGGTAACTCCTTCCACTTTGGGGTGAAAATGAAATGTGAATATAATGTAAGAGTAAAAGCACTATTTATATAATGCTCAGCATATGCCAGGCATAGATATTAACACATTGGCAATTATTATTATTATTTATTTTTTTGAGACGGTGTCTCACTGTGTTGCCCATGCTGGGGTGAAATGGCACGATCTCAGCTCACTGCAAGCTCCGCACGTTGACAATTATCAATCTATCCATCAGCTAACTTAACCCTTCCAAAGAAGCTGTGTGAGATAAGTAGTGGCAGAGCTGGGACTGGAACAGAAATAACAGGTCACTGTTAAAAGTTCTCCGCTGTTTCTTACCAACTGGGCCATGTTGCCATTTGGAAGAAGTTGGAATGGTTTTCTTGTCATAACTCAAGTTCTAACTCGTAAACTGGTTTGAACTTGGGGCAGTACTGGGGTTCTCGGCACCGTAATTGTAAAACAGACATGCCCAGTGATTATTTCAGATTAGTGAAAATGTGAAAGAGAGATTTATATTGACATTTTTAACTGCATCACAACTGAGTTTCAGAATTATTCATTCTACTTTCTAGTGGTGGTTTCCTTTGGAAAGAGAGTCTGGCTTTTCTCCCATTTCCTTATTTATAAGAGGCAACTAGCATCTGCCCACTCCCTGTGATGATGTGAGGAATAATTACACATTGTGTGCTTGGTTTTGAAGAGCACTATGTTAGAGACATGCTCTTCATTAATTATGCATTGGCCTTTATTGCATACTTTATACTCCTTCTGAGACTATAGTCTTGACTTCTTTCACTGATGTTGTAACAAACACAGTGGAATTAGTTTTCTTTGATCATTGCCTGTAGTGATCAAAAAAAAATTATTTCCTGAAATATTTCTCAAGGGACACTTGTCAGAGATGGGACAGCATACCAGATTGGCTGGAGCCACACTGGCTTCCTTGAATGAGTTGGAAGCCGGGTCAAAGGAGCCCAGTCATCACTGGGGGAGAGAGGTGATTCTTAAAGTGAACCTTCTGGCAACCCCAAACAGCATGGCTGAGGGGCAACCACCCCAGCTCAGATTCTGGGAGCTTTGAGTATCCGGCCAGGGTGATGGGAACCAGCAGAGACGAATCGGATGTCTGGTGCGCAGCAGTCATTGTTCCAGAAGATCTGACCATGAGCCCCAGGGAGGATTAGGGCAGGATGCAACCCCTGTGGAAGGAGTTTAGCAAGAGCTAGACCGGGCAAATGGGCGAGGCTTCCTTCCATCCTAGTGGGAGGAACAAGCTGCAACCATGTAGGGAAAACTGAGAAGCCAGGTGAGAGACCCTGAGCCAACCAAAGTGACTGGGGGAAAGGGTGCCTTGGCTTAAGAGCTGCAGGAATCCAGAGTTCAACCCAGGTGCAAAGGGCTCTAGGGCTGGGAACCAGGAAGGACCCTTAGTACCATGGGGTCAGTGGAGGCAAGGAGCTGCAAGGTGGGTCCTAGAGACCAGGAAATGGGGGCTGCACATACCCTACCTCTAGCAGGGAGGTTTGGAAAGTGAGGCATGCCACCACACGGTGCAACTCCAGGGCCTCCATTTGCACTGCAAGCTGGGTGAATTTCGTCCACCTCTCCCTCCCACCTCACCCCCTAACCACTATAGAGTGCACAGTCTGCAAAGCTTCGGGCAACGTTCCTGAGCCTTGGTTCTCGTTGGGGGAAACCATCTGCAGATCTAACTGCCAGGAACCAGGGAGTGGGCGAGGAGGCAGCAGCAATCATTCAGCCCTGGGGGCTGCTGGTTCCAATCAGCCCGACGCCATATTCCTCAGCTTTCACGGTTTCTGGCCACATAGTAAAGAAGAAAGAGCTACATATAGAGGAAGAACAGTGAATATTTAGGGCATAGGAAAGGAGATATAAAAAGATGTCATGCTGTGTGGACATGGTTTTCCCATGGACGGAATTAGCTTACAGTGTACTGATTTCTGCTACAACTCTATCTTTGTTATCTTTGTTATACCAATATAACAGAGGTGTAAAGGACATTTGTTATCGTGGTTCCATTTATTCTGTACTTAGCCTTTCGTTTTATTTTTAAAATAAGTCCTTGAACATGAATGGTCATAGAAAATTTACTGTTCTATAATTGCATATAATCCCCAAACTTCATCCAAAAACAATTCTTGGGTAGCAGAAAACTGTCATATTCAATTGTGTGTCTTCATAGCAACAACCATTGGCGGGGGGAAGCAATTTCATTTGCTTCATTTTCATACAGAGGAGAAGTCCAATTGTGCTTCTGTAATTAAGTCCTCTCACATCAAGAGAAAAGACTATGTCTTTGAAATGTGCATTGAACCCAAATGGAAAAGTTAATTCAAAATAAAAAGCAATGATTATCTTGTGTTTATTAATAAGATAAATATTTAATAAAATATCCCTGTTTTTCTTCTTTCTATTAAAAACGTGGCAATTTGAAAGCATTTTTGGACATAATAGCACATTAAGAGCCTAAGCTACTAATTGGATTAAATTTTCCAAACTTCTCAGCATTTTTACCTATATTGTCACAGGCTCATTGAGTGACAACAATTTTATCACAGCCCTTTTATGCCTGTCTTGGGATCAGGCTTTATCTGAATATTAGGGTCCTAAGATGGACTAGGAAATCGTAGGGTATTTTGATGTCAGATCTCATCAATTTGTAATTTGGAGTTTTACAACATACCAGGTTTAGGCAAGATCTTTTTATCCACCTGCCCCTCTGCCGGAAATCATCCCTCTCTTGTCACTGTTAGCCTCAGCTGGCCCAGAAATTCCGTTGTTTGGAACTTGACCCAGCTTAGACTGGCCACCAAAGGGCTGAGCCACTGCAGCAAGAGACTGATGGATTCACTCCTTATTTGAGCCTCTACACTTCTTTATATCTCACTTCCTAACATGGCTGTTTCCTGCTTTTTTATCTAGGAAGCGCCATGGCCCAGTGGCAAGAATATAGACTTTGAGGTCCTATCAGCTGGAATTTAAATCGTATTTTCTTTCAGAAATTATATTGGTCAGGGTTTTCCAGAGAAACAGAACCAAAAGAGAGTTCAAAATCTGACAGGTTAGGCAGGGAAGACTTGCAGTTGAGTCCTGAGGCCATTTGCTGGCAGAATTCCTTCCTGCTCAGGGGGGTTCAGACTTTGTGCTATTCAGGCTTTCAACTGATTGGACGAGGCCCACCCACATTAAGGAGGGCAATTGGCTTTACTGAGAGTCCACCAATTAAAGTGTTAACCTCATCCAAAAAACACCTATACAGAAAAAGTCAGAGTCATGTTCGATCAAATATCTGGGTACTGTGTCCCAAGTCAGAATTGGACTTGGGTCATAACCGACCAGTACCCCTGAGCCAGTGCCTGTTTCTCCTATTCCCTGTGTGACCCAACGCAACTCACTCAGCCTCTGTGGGCCTCAGGTTCCTCATCTGCAGAATGGGAGTACCAGTATCTGCATTGCAGAGTCACTGAAAGCCTTATATTAGACAATGGGCTCTAAGCTGAAACTCAGAGCTAAAGTACATCTGAGCACCTTTTCTTCTGTCTCAGGGCATGTATGTGTATGTGCTGTACCTTCCCCAGGTGGCAGAGATTTCCGTTATCGTTTTTGTAGTTATTTAGGTTCCTGTTGAACTCACTTGTTATTAAACAAATCGTTTTGGGTGCATACTGTAGGCAGGCACTGTTGTGGGCTGGGGACCTGGTTGTGACTAAAACAAAGCAGACCTTCACTGTGGAGTGTATAGTCTAGTGCAGGGTGGGCAAGACATACAATAAGCAAGTCCTACCTAGGACCAGCCCAGAACCAGTGTGAGACTTTGAAGCAAAAGCACTGAAGTGGGGATGGCTCCTCTCTGTGAAATGTGATGAAACACAAAGGCAATATTAAACCACACAATCTGTGTGCAGCCGTTCAGTAAGTTCTGGTTTCTCACACAATAACCAGTTTGATGCTTTTTAAAAAAGTGTCACAAATGGAATTCTTGAACATGTTTCTTTCTCTGATGGCCTTGTTTGTGCTGGCTCTGGATGTCACTTCCCTCGGCTCCCAGCACGTGGGTCACTGCCCTGTTCCATGGGCTCATGGCACTGGCCACATCGTCACTCAGTCACTAATCCTCTGTCTCATGTCCTTGTCCTACGATGGATGCCTGTGACCCAGGAAGCCAGCAATGGCCTCTCTTGTCCCCTTGGGTCCCCAGTGCCCAGCACGTCCAGGCCTTGACTGAAGCTCAGCTGATGCTTGTTGTCATTGAATGCTCTTCTTGATTGTTTCACGTTCATCTCCCCACTAGGTGTGTGCCCCTTGGAAGGAGAACCGTGCATTTTCCTCCTTACCTCTAGAAATTAGCTCAGGACTTGCCACACAGTACATATTTACTCAAATATTTCCTATAAAATAAACGAATGACTGAATACTTTCTGCTTTGGTCACACAGCAAGTCACTGTAGAACTGTGAAAAAGGAATCAAATAATCCTGTGTTCTTTTGGTTTGACCAGAATAGAACATTTTAATCTCCCCAGAATTTAAGAGTTTTCAAGTCTCCCTAACCATATGAAATTTTGGGAGGCTATACACACTTTGGGTTTTCATCACAGTTCACATCCCTGTGCGCCGTGTAAAATGAAATTTGTATTTCTTGATCAGTAAGTGGCCTTAGGCTCTCAAAAGAACATGGCATTTCTCACTGGAGACACTATAACTCCACCTCTGAGCAGTTCTCTCCTCTCTGAAGGAAGTCTTTGAAAAGAAGTCATTGGAATTATTGACCTCGCAAATAAACAAAGCTACCCTAGACTTAACCTTCATTACTGGGCACATGAAGCACGTACCCTGTATTGTCTGGAAAGCTTCCCAGGATGTAAATATCTTCCAGCTGTGAGCCCTCCAGGGAGCAGGCCTCCTTCAGCTGCAGAATTGTCTTCTCTGCCTACTGTCTCCAGCCTCAAAATACAACCTCCAGGACATCTTGAACAAATAAATTACTGGGAACTTCAGTGTGTTCTTTAATGACTATCTTCCTGAGAGAGGCTGTCAGTTTTCAATGGGTGCACTTCCAAGTGACCTCATCAGATGTTTCACCGTGATAGTAGATGACGCTCTAAGCATCCCTGGAGCCGGCGTAGGAATCACAGGTGACATGGAGTTGACACACCCGAAGAGAGCCCCACAGGCACTGAAAATTACTCTTCTGAAGATTTTCCTTTTAGGTTTTTCTGAGATTTTGTAGAACCCTGGCTTTCCCTTATCTGAGAAGTTAATATTGCTCATGGCCAGAAGTTATAATAGGGTGATAAAGTGAGCTATGTGGAAAAAAAAAAAAAAAAAAAAAAAGACTCTTAGGTGCCTTTGCTGATTTTCTTGATGTGGGACTTGACATTCGAGATCACATAGGAAGTGCAGGGGTAACGAAAAAATAGAGGGTGTTTTCGTACCACTCTTGGGAAAATTCAAACCTTGTTTCTAGTTATAAAAAGAAAAATCCTCATACTCATTGCTCATCCCCAGAAGGTAGAGAAGCCAGAAACTTCTCACTTTGGCTTGAAGACTGAAACATCTTGACTTATTCCCATTTGGGTTTAATTAGCATTTTCAACCAAAAGAAACTGATCAGATTGAAAACAAAGACAAGGTGGACTCATCATTCCTTAGGTCTTTCTTCTTTTCCCCTTGGTTACAAGGTTAAACCACAAATTTACCCAGTTGCCAGCTAATCCTGCTGCTGTTTTTTAGGACACCCATACTGGAGACCCAGCAGAGGAGGTGCACAGTCAGAATGATGAGAACAACGCATCTCCAAATGCGAGAGAGGACATCAAAGAGCTGCATGTGCTCGGCTGTGTCTCTCCGAGACTGTGACTACGACACCAGGCACTCTATGGGCTATTTTGATGGTTCTTAGTTTCACAACACGTGGTAGAGTGATTTGCAATCTTAATTCCTCGTACCATTTTTAGTGCCGAGTGGGGGACACAATAGCAATCCTGTACCATTGCTTTAAAGTCACCTAAATAAAATATGTATGGCCTTCCTGTTACAGCACTTCTCAAACACTCTGTAACGGTCAAGGGCAATTTAAAAATAAATCATTGTTCAAACAGTCTGAGTTTTGGAAGGAAGTGCTACACCGGGAAAAGGGGTGTGACATTCAAGAGCATATTTCAATGCTGTGGAATTCCATGGCATCATAGCTTGTTACTACGCTGATGCTGGACATAGAGTGGGCACTCAATAAATACTTGTGGAGTTGGCATTGATCAGATCAGATAGACGGTGGGTCACAACCTGCCCTGTGGCATCTGCTGTGCACAGAGAGAGCATCCAGTTCAGCTCTCCCAGGAGGAGGGGCAGAGGCAGCCCATCATCACGGCAAAGTTCAGTCAGCCTCCTATGCTGAATTTTCTCTAGCAAATATTCCCCACCCATTGAAGCTACGCAAATTAAGGATTTTAAACGCCAATAGAATAATTGTGTATATTATACTTGAATAATGGACAAATTAAGAGAATGACTTATCTCTTAATAAATGTTTTCAATCAAAATCTCCAGCATTATTCTCCTTTTTTTTTGAGACAGAGTCTCACTCTGTTGCCCAAGCTGGAGTGCAGTTGCACCATCTCTGCTCACTGCAACCTCTACCTTCTGGGTTCAAGCGATTCTCCTGCCTCAGCCTCCCAAGCAGCTGGGACTACAGGTGCGTGCTACCACACATCTGATTTTTTGTATTTTTAGTAGAGATGGGGTTTTGACATGTTGGCCAGACTGGTCTGAAACTCCTGACCTCGTGATCCACCCACCTCGGCCTCCCAAAGTGCTGGGATTACAGGGGTGAGCCACTGTGCCTGGACTATTCTTTTTTAATTTTTATTTTAAGTTTAGGGATACAAGTGCGGTTTGTTACATAGGTAAACTTGTGTCATGGGGGTTTGTTGTACAGGTTATTTCGTCACTCAGATATTACGCCTAGTACCCAATAGTTATTTTTCCTGATCCTCTCCCTCCGCCCACCCTCCACCCTCCACAGGGCCCCAGTGTGTGTTGCTCCCTCTATGTGTCCATGTGTTCTCGTCATTTAGCTCCCACTTATAAGTGAGAACATTTGGCATTACTCCTATTTGCTAAAAAACTATTACTGACTACAGAATTCATATTAAACTGTGCCATTTTGTGGAACATAATAAGGGGTTATATTTGTATGAACATGAGTGACCTTGTATACTGCTTGAGAAAGTCAATCTCCTGTCCAGGTTGCATAAAATTAATATACCTTAAGGGACAAAGTTATTAGTGTCTAACTCAGATAATGCAGGAAATCTGGCCAGTTGAATATAATGTCCAAAAACCAGATATAGTTTCATAAACAAAATATAAAAAGCATGCTTCTAACATTCAGATGTAACACAAAATAGCATATCCTGTCTGTATTTTTGTTTAATTTATCTTGAGTAAAGATGAGTTTAAAGCTAAATGGAGTGGGGATGGAGAGAAGCAATTAAAGTAAATTAACATATTAAAAAGTGCCTACAGTGAGTATATTAAAATACACTATTCACTAGCAAAATTTAGTGAGGCTGCATTTGCTTCTGAAGGTCTTACCATCACCAGAAAGGAATTCTTTCTCACTTAATCTATTTTCTGCTGCCTGACTTTACCCAAGCAATTCTGACTTATTCTACTGATCAAACAGGCTGAGCAAGATAATTATCTATGCATGGATGCTTTGGAGTAAAAGGCATCTCAGGAGTAGTTCAACTTTCTAATTTTTACAAAACAAAAGGAGCAAAAAAAGGGGAAAAGGAGCAACAGTGCTTAATACACAACTAATGAAATGCTAATGTGCACAAATGAGTTTTGAAAGAACACAAATATTGCTTTGAAATTAATTATACCTCTCCCATTGTCTTAAAAAATGGAAGATTGAAACCTGTATCGTGATGTTTACTCTGTTTAATTTTCAATTGTTTCTTTGATGTTTCAGATAGAAAGGTTTGCACCTGCAAAGAAAAAGGCTTTGAACAGATTGCAAACACTCTGCAAACACTTCATCAGGAATGTTAGTTGTCAGCCTCCCCCTAGCACAAGGGAGCCTTGATGATATCTTTGTGTGCCTTTGACTCCTTTTGATTAATAAATGCAAACAATTTTTCTCAGTAACCTCTGTTGCAATCTATGCATGACAATTAGGGACAACCTCTGGTGAAGGGATGCACTGAAGTCTGTTTTTGCTTCCTCTGCTGCAAAATAAATAGTTGATGGTTAATGCTTTTTGACAATTAGAGAATGAAATCTCTGCAGCTATGCAATTTCAGCAACTGTTTATTATTTCTGTTCCCTGCAATGAAGGATCAATGTTTATGACAATTTTAACTCCACTCTGGATGGACAATTTGATTATTTCTTTCCCAGAGTTTCATGTCCTATTATTGAATTCCTGGGTGCAAATATCATTGGCTTTTCACAAAATGAATTTGTGATGTTTCCATCAAAACAATCTATTGAGTGGGCATTATAAGGAAGCCAAGTGTGACTCCCATGGAATATTCCATCATTGCTCTCCAGGGTAGAGACAGCTGCCACAGCTTGTGAAAGGAGTCAAGTTTGGTTCTGCTCTAAGCACCGTGGCCTTCCATCAAGGATGGGCTGGCAGTGCCTTAGCAAGGTACATCCTTGTTGTAGGCACTGGGGTGTATCCAGCCTTCTGGAATCACAGTGATTAGACTTTTCTGCTGCTAAGGAGCCTTTGCTAAATGTGAAGATGGTAGAGGAAGGACAGGATTGTAGCACTGCACAACTCCAGGGGGCACCATTCTCGTGGAATCTAAGCTGGATGGTGACCTGAAACTGTACTGTATTTGCAGCGTTCTGGCATGTTTGTGGTCACAGAATAGCTCAAGGAGTCACAGCATGCCAAGAGCCCAAGCTTTGGTGACTGACAGACAGGTTCTGCACTTATAGGGCATGATCTTGGGTGTCTGATGTGCCCATGGCTTCTGCCAGTTGTCCCTTATCTTTCTATCACTTAGTGATTTACCTATTATTCAATACACTATTTATTGGGCCCTTACAATAACCGAATCGTTCAGGGGCAACTTTGCAGAGCAGGTGCCTCTGAAGGAAAGAGGATGGTTTGGCAGGAGATGGCCGGGCAGTGAGTTAAGGAGTAGATCAAGGCCTGCTCAGGAGCCAGCAGGAAGGTGGTCTGAGTGGAGGCCAATGGGGGCCAACAGGAGGGTGGCCTGAGTGCTGGGAGGTAGCACTGCTCAGAGAGGGAGGTGGGAGGCAGAGCTGCCCTGTGGCCAAAGGATCTTTGGATCAGGCTAGTCCAGGAAGAGTGATGGACTGGAAAATAGCAAGGCCAGAGGGCGGGGGGAGAAGACAAGCAAGGGATCTGAGGGGATGCGTTAGCCTCAAAGAACAGGGGCAGGATGAGAGCCAATGGTCTAAGAGGCAAAGTCTGGAGACAGAATCTTCCTGACATGTAGGTGGGGCAAGAAGGCTGGGAGATAGAGTTTTGTGTTGCTTGAATAAGGTGATCTCACAGGCCGACAGAATTGCTGGGGACCTGCAGAAGCTGGGGCATTTGGCAAACTGTCATAACCACTGGACTGCTAATCCATTTCGAAACCAGGGACAATAATACCTGCCTGCAGGTGGGTCAGGAGGCTTTAATGAAATAGTGTCTACGAAGCAACTGGAACAGAGTATGTGGTAACAACTGGCAGACACAATGATTTCTACGATGATAATTAATCTCCACTGGACATAGCGTTTACCTGAGGATCTCACTTGGCTGAATATCATACCTTCCCCTCCATATCTGTGGTCTTTAAGTTTTTGTTTGTGTCTTAATGATCTTGGTTCTTGTATATTTGTTACTATTAGTCATCTGAAATAATCTTTAGAAATGGATGAGGGTACATTATAACATTATAAATAAATATAGTTATCTGGGATAATAAGTGGATCTCATGTTCTCCAGATGAATTCATTCATCTATCTTATTTTCAAAGTGCTTTCTATTCAGAAAAGGATAAAATACCTTGGAGAGAAATAAGATGGAAGAGGGAAGAATTTCAATTTTGGATTATTATTTTTAGCTGGACAAATTGAGAGCAAAAAGTTCTCAAATTTTATGTGAAAGAAGATTTATGAGATATGAATGAACTGCTGTCATTAGATACCGCCTTATTATATGCCAGCTGGTCATCAGCATGGCAGGAGTTCAATGTGAAGAACGATTGCAGGGAATAAATTCTCCATTCTTCACACATGGAGCTGATGTTCTGGACCTGTCATCACTTTGCCCTAATCCACTGGTGCGTTCTGACCTGAGGTGGTCGGGCACCAGGACCCCAGGAGGCTGTGGGATGTGAGGGGCCAGCCTATTGGAGCCCACATGGGACCAGGTGGAACTTGCAAGACGCAGCCTTCTCCCAGACAGCAGATCTGAGGGTAGCAGCCAGCAAGCCAGGACTTGCATCCCGTCTGCCACTTACTTCCTACCTGCATGAACTTAAAGACTTTTAGCCTCTCTCAGCCTCAGTTTTCTTACCTATAAAGTGGATGAAAATTATGCCCACATCAAAGGATTTTATAGGCTAACAGTACTTGTTGAGCACCTTACGCTTAGCCTGGCATACAGTTAATATGTAGTAAATTATTATTTTTCAAAATAGCAAAACTAATACTCTTGAATTTGGCCCAGTTGATACCAAGCGCTAATCAATGATATTATAAGTCATGCATATGTTTGTGGAAAATAAACTCTGAAGAATTTGGATCAATAGAGTGAAGGGAAAAGTTGAATTGTTATGGGGTTGATGCAAGCCTAAAAGTTGTCTTGGATCTGAATTGGTAAGCAATGCTTACTACTAATTTAGCAGACTAAGGTCTGTTCTCACACTGCTGATAAAGACATATCCAAGACTGGGTAATTTATCAATAAAAAGAGTTTAATGGACTCACAGTTCCATGTGGCTGGGGAGGCCTCACAATCATGGCAGAAGGCAATAGGCACATCTTACATGGTGGCAAACAAGAGAGAACGAGAGCCAAGTGAAAGGGATTTCCCCTTATAAAACCATCAGATCTCGTGAGACTTATTCACTGCCACAAGAAGAGTATGGGGGAAACCAGCCCCATGATTCAATTACTTTCCCCCAGGTCCCTCCCACAACACGTGGGAATCATGGGAGCTACAATTCAAGATGAGATTTGGGTGGGGACAGAGCCAAACCATATCAAATGCCCACCTTGCCTTCTGCAGAGGCTGACTGCTCAGGGCAAGCTGGCTTTGGCTTCTGCAGGTTTGGTCTCAGAGCAGGCAGCAGCAATGGTGGGTTTTGAACTTTGGCTGGACAATTCTTTCTTGAGATTGGGACAAGCCAAACGGGAAAGGCACCATGCTCTTGTACGAGATCCTCTCTCTCCTCAGGGAGAAAAGCACCCCATTCTAACCCACATAGGAAGAGCCAATATCTCATTTTATCATCAGGATAACTCCCGAGGGAGTGGGGAGGAACTGTTATGATTGCCATGTCATCGATGAAATGGCTCAGACAGGCTCAAAGTCACAGAAGAGCTAAGTGGTAGCATGGGGTGAACCCACAGGCAGTTTGACTGAAGGGGTGACACCCTCAGCCAGTGTCCTTCCCCTCTGGGTACCGAGCCTGTAAAGGTGTGCCCTGAAAATACAGAGGAAGGTAGCACACCAAAGAAGACTTTCCACAGAGACTGATTTTGTTTCATAGTTATGGATGCTAACGTAGAGAGAAATAATATTAAATGCATAACAATAGATTAAAATACCCTTAGAGAAGACAGGTAATTAAGGAGCAAGGGTGAAAAAGGCTTGATTATTTAAAAGAAAAATCGTGAGCGTGAAAGGAGATCTTCTCGGAGCAGCCATCAGAAGCGTAAGGAAAATCTGTTCTTTGGGTAGGAGCAGTGTGGGCAGCATGGCGAATGTGTTGATTTGGAACACACCAGTAACAGAAGGGTCTGCGGTCATTACAGATTGAGGCTGCCATCGGCTCCTAGTGTGAACTTGTTATCGGAGTATTTTATAGTCCACCTGACCGAAAAGAACAACTGGACTGTGAAATGATTGAGCAAATAAAAAAAGCCGTAAAAGAGCCAGAGTGATAGTAATGGGAGATTTTAAGTACCTGAACACAGAGCAGAGTGCATTAAGTGGGTGAAATAAAGCTTGAAGTGTGTGTGGAGGAGGCGGTGGGGAGGGGAGAGTGGGAGGTGGGAGGAGGTTGGCGAGGAGGGAGGGGAGTTCTCCGGAGGGTACTGTCTAACTCAGCACCTAACGTATCGTATAGAACGCAGAAGGGGTAATTAAAACGAGCGTCTGCATTAGTGCGCTGGCTCCTAGCCGGGTCAGCCCCGTTCTTTCTCCTGGACTCTGCCTCCAAGGAAAGTCTTCCACATCCAGATTTACTACATCGTCGCATTGTTCAAATGGCACTGCTTAGTGTATTTGTTTAAAATTTAAATTGCATTTCCGGATTATAGTTTTAAAACATGTTTCTGAATAAGTCTCAAAATGTGACTTTCTGTACTGATAAATAAATACATGTATTTTATAAACTACTTTATTATCATCACTTACGAGTAAAATCACGTTTTATTTAATCACTTCAAGACAAACCGCCTGGCCCGGGTTGCTTCAGGTGAGTGATGTGTCAAGTCCCCCTGCCTTGCTCCAAGCGGCCGTGGCTTCTGGAGAGAACACCAAACCCTCACACTCACAGAGTAAGACGTGGCATAGGAGGCCCAACACGTGGATGTGCATGTGCAAATCAATGTGCATGGGTTATGCTGGCACCGAGTCAACGCAGTTAATGAGGGAATTGGGCAAGGGGAAAGCCACTGTCATTTCCTCCATTTTCAGGATGATGTGTGAGCCAGGTTATCCAGGCCCGGGAATAGGCCTGATCCAAATTCTCAGGCTGAGGGCTGAGGAACTGAGTCCAAAACCATTTGCCAGCCTGAAGGTCTGGAGAATGGGAAGGTGTGGTTAGAGCATTGACCCAGCAATGGCCTAGAGTGCAGTGTGTTAAGACGGCTGATTATCTGAGGGAGTCATCGAGAGATGCTAAATTCTGAGCTTGCGGATGCAAGAGGTAGAATGGATGGGGGGCAATCCAGGGTCCAAACCACCACAGAGGAGCAATTAGGCAAGGTGCAGGAGGCAGGGGTCTCCTTGGAGACAGGCCTCCCCTTTGCAGGTGGCCAACATCTCCTCTTTACCAAGGGCATAATCACTGAACTCAAGATTGGGATGGAATGAAGCCTCCCAGCCTCCTCCCTGTCGCGCAAGCTAGTTGCCTTTGTGGCGGAGGCATTTTCGTTCTAGTGCACTCAACTCCAAATGAAAAGGCAGGAAGAAAAAGGGGGAATAACGGCATAGAGTTCCTCCTTCACAACGCAAAAATAAAACCCTGGCAAAATATTATTCTCCTTCTTTGTTCTGAGATTATGCTTTCCATTTTCGGGATGTTAATCATGGGCTCTGGAGGGAGTTTTTTTCTGGGCCCAATAGCAATGTTATAAAATTAAACATCCATGTGAGTGAATTGAAGTCATTATCTTGCAGAGTAGAGGAAAGCCTCTTGGATTCCAGAGCACCCTCAGACAGAGCACATCACGTCAGTTCTAATAACCGTTACTCCAAAATCATAGCTTCACTTAAGGGTTAGGCATTCGTCAACATGCTGAAGTTTCATCTCTCTAAATCATATCCCCAATAAGCATCTTTCCTGGTGGCTCCTTGGGGCTTGTGAAGCCAAAGAAAGCAGCACGGGGGGTTATGGGATGGACGCACACATCACCGTGGTGTCAGCCTGAGGCCTTCCCAGGCCAAGGCCTGTGGTCCTCCCAGACCTTCATCCCCTTCTCGTGCTGGTTGATGAACCCATGGACTGAAGGTAGAGGCTGTGCTGAGATGCAGGGAAAGGCGTACCTCTGAGAAGGAGCCAAAGAGCACCCTGAGAAATATCCAGATTGGAGACCCAAGCACACTGAAGAGCTTCTAAGCCCTTGAAAAGGACTCAGGGAAAGGCCCTTGCACACCGCTGTGCCGCACATTTGTCCACGTGGCTTCTAGGTAGTGCAAAAGGCTCCTTTCTCCGTTGGGTGACTCATGGATTCATTCACAAGTGTCCCGGCTTTGCTGTTCAGTAGCTGCGAAGTCTTAGGCAACTTACTGAATCTCTCTGTTCCTTCATTTCTTTTGAGGGTAATGGTTGTACCTACCTCACAGGGTTGGGACAGTGAGGTGAATTCATGTGAAACACTGGAGTGGAATTTAATCAACAGTCAGTGTTAACCATGACCACAGTTAATATGGTGATTGTATCAGCAGGGGTCCTGTTGGGGAAACAGAACCTTTTTTTTTTTTTTTTTTTTAAATAGAATGTAATGCAAGAAACTGCTTAAACAAACATTGGGGAACAGAAAAAGTTAAGGAACGTAACTGCCAGGAAGCAGCCGCCATCCAGCCAGGGTTGGGAAACACTGAGATGATTCTGTATCACCTTATTGTTGTGTTGTGTGCTATACCATTTTTATTCTCTACTATACTATATTGTTATTATACTATATAACCTGGACCCTTGGAGGAGAGACCCCACAGAGACAAGACTCAGACCTCTGAGCCCTGAGGGAGCACAATGAGAACTTCTAGAAATGTGAAAAGAAAAGAAAAGAAGAGAAAAGAAAAGAAGAGGAGGGGAGGGGAGGGAGAGGGAGAGGGAGAGGGAGAGGGAGAGGGAGAGGGAGA